>NC_060084.1:7880000-8222500 GCF_922984935.1 Meles meles | reverse complement strand
AAAGACTGAAGGCTGACGCCCACTTTGATGCTCTGGTATATGAGACAGCACCTGTCACCCTCGCACGAGGTTCTACTTCCTACACAACCAGACAGCCCCTGGTTCTCCATGTTCCCCTGTCACTCCCCTGCCGACCAGGTCTGTCGGCAACTCCTGCCCACACAACTCTGTGGCTCAGCTCAGTTTGGGAAAAATGCTAACAATAATAACAATGGCTGTCTGTTACTGACCCTTCCTCTATGTCAGGCATGATGTGAAAATACCCTGTCCATCGTTCATTTCTTTCTAAAAACTCTATGAGGAAGCAAAGTTTATCCTTTCCGTATTCAGGTGAGGAAAGTGAGACCCAACCTAATAGGGTGAGTACATCACTCCCTCCAAGTCACAGAGTGGCCGAAACGCTGGGAGTACCAGGTAGGAGTCTCACTCTGGAGCCTGCACTATGAACACTGTACTATGAGCCGAGAAACCCCCCTCCCGCTGCTCTGAGTTTAAAGTCTAAACTTCTTACCCTGCTAACAATCACCCACCTAGTCCGGCCCGATTTCCTCTCCAGACTCACCTCTTGTCAAGAGTACGTGCACACACAGTACAGTTGACTAACCCCTGACAGGGGCACATGAAACATGGACACACGTGGGGAAAAGGCCAGTCTCTTCAAAAAATGGTGCCGGTAAGCTGGATGTCCACATGCTTCAAAATGAAATCGAACTCTGACCTGACGCCATACATAAAAACGACCTCCACAGGTGTTAAGTACTTAAATGTAAGACCCCACACTTACAACAACCTGCACATATCTGCGCACACACATGCGCGTTTGCATGCCCACGTATGCATTCATATCCCCAGCACCAAACACGCTCTGTCCGCTCTGACAGGCTAACAACACATTTCCTGTAGTCACCTATGCTTACTTGCCTTTGGACCTCTAACAAATGTTTATGGAGCACCACCCAGTGCCAGGTGCTGCTTCAGGTTCCAGGGATAGAGAGGCAACAGACAACAGACCAAGAACTTACCTCTGTTATCAAGTTTCTGTTTTTAAGGGGAGATAGGTAGCAAGCACACAATATAGAAACACGTATTTGGGGTATCACTTAGTGTTATGAAGACATGGAAATCAGAGTAAGGGTTTCGAGAGTTGCGGAGGGGAGGGCTGTTTCCATCAGGGTGCTCGGGAAGGCCCACTCCAGGGAATGAGTATTATACTTGACAGGTGTCTTCAGTGCAGCCCCATACGTTGGGGAAGAAAACCATCTAAGGCAAAAGGAAAAGCAAATGCAAAGACCTGGAGAAGGAACAAATGTGGAACAGAGAGAAGGTCCCTATGGCTAGAAAGAGAAGCTTTCTAGAGCAGCTCTGGCAGAAACTGCCAGAGATGGGCTCAGAGAAGACGTCAAGGCTGCCTCCCACAGGGTCGTGGGCCATGGCAAGGAGTTGAGCTTTAATCTACAGGCGGTGGAAGGTACTGGACGGTTTTGAGCAGGGTAATGATATGATCTGATTTACATTTTAATAAGATCACTCTTGCTGCTCTCGTTAAATGCCAACTTACCTTGACACCCTGAAAGGCTTCCTTCCAGCCCTGTTTTAAGACAGGAGGAGCAGATATCATTAACATCCAATGACAATTTGATTTGAAACCTCCATGTCTTATATGAATTATGGCAAACCTGCGTGGCAGATAACATCAACATTATCCAGCTGCCACACCAAATATACTCACTTGGGCCTACGCGTTATACAAACCGGAGCTAAGCACACTTGAAAGCCCTGATTAGGACTCAGCTTGGCCTGCGTTCTTCTTTGTCAAGTCAAGCCCTTCCTGGACCTTCTCTGGGTCAGGGTATGTGGACACATTTGACATCTAGGCTGTCATCAGATAGGCAAATAGATGAATTCTTCAAAACCTCTGGGGCTCTCTTTTTTGGAAAATTTCTTAACATTTGTTTATTAAGACTTTTTCTCCCTAAACTCCATTAACATATTTTTTTCTTGACGTAGCAGATCGCACTGCGAACCTGAGAGCGTGGCTGCATTTCTCATTTAGTTGTTTTTGCAGGTGCACTCCTCGATGACGCGCCATCCCGCCCTAAAACAAATGCAAACTGACACTGCCTCTGTAAGAAGAGTGCTGGAGACAAAACCCTGGAAAGAGCTGAGGCTTGCAAAAAAATGCAAAGGACGATAAAAAGGGCTTTTCGAGCTATGTTTGGAGCAAGAAGGAAAAGGAAGGGATTGGGAGCAGATGATGCAATTCGAACAGATGATAGCAAGAAAGCAGAAGTTCTCCACTCGTTTTTGCTTCCACCTTCTCCCCCTGAGGAACAGTTACAAAGCTGGAAAGGGTCACGTACACATTGTTGAGAAGGAACTAAGCCATTACTTTGGGACAGGAGTGCAAGTTTACCGCACCCATGGTGGGGGCGGGGGGATGTGTGACTCAGGTGACTTTTGGGACAAGAACACTGGATTATAAGCATGAGGGGTGCAGGTGAGGCTGGGGGAACCCAAGTGAGAGGCTACAGCAGGCAGGCAGCCCAGGACCACACCTCTGCAGAGCGGGGCCACCCCACCTTGGTATCTTTCAGACGAGCCAAATCAGGAGTGATTCTATACTTGCAATGCCCAGATTTTTAAATGCTGACAAGGAATGCAGATTTTTTTTTTCAAAACACCATGCAGACCCCAAGAACACCTGCAACTGCAGAGTAGGCTCAGCCCAAGGCTGACATTCTGGAAATTCATGCTAAGCCGATCCAGCTCAGCAGGGTACCTGGAGGATGGCATCCCCAAATATCGCAAGAGCTAGCAGTCAGAAACTAGAGCCATGAGCAGTCATGGGAAGGGTCTGGGGTTACTGAAAGGCTTAAGGTGTATTCCCCGAAGTGGACAAGCCCTTGACCCTAGTTTCCAGCAAATTCAAGGACAGGTTACTAAAGATAACGAGTACTGCGAGAGAGGCAGGCGTGGGGCCTCGCTGCCACCAAAACTTGGGTAAGATCAAGGATGCCTGAGGATGACCAGACCAGGAATTTAAGGAAATTCTGCAGAAATGGCGTAAAGGCACAGGACAAGGGCTAAGGGAAGGGAAACATGGCCTAGTTTCTAGTAATTGTAGGTGAATTTGTAGCGGAGTAGCCATTCAAATCCCAAAGATAAAGATTAATGGATCAACAGCCAGCACAGAGAAGGTCCTTAGCAACCATTTCCTGGGGCCTACCATCTTAAGTACTTTCAGTAACTATCTGCATGAAGAACTGACGGCAGAAAAGATCTTCAAAAAACATTCCTGAAAACATTTTTTTTTTTTTAATCAGACTGTTAGGTGTTTGTGTTTCCACTACCACAAGCTGTGTGGCTTTGGCCAACTGACTTAAAATCTGTGATCTTCAATTTCTTTCCCAGCCAAGTGGGAGCTACAGAAGGTTCTATCTCTAATGCGTGTTATGAAGAGTGACTGCAGTGATACAGTAAAGGGCCTGACAGGATACTTCTCATGGACGCAGTGCTTCTCATGGGATGTGTTGGCATGTCCCACCGGCTTTGGGATAGGTCACTGAGGGGTGCAGGGTGACGGGCTCTGAAATCTGTAGGAATAAAAAGTGATTGTTTCTTAGGTTTCAGAGATGCCTGCTAATGTCAACCCACTCACAGGAATTCTCATCGGGCTCCATCACTTACGGCTGGTTTGGGCTCTGTTTTGAAAAGATCAATGAGAAATAATCAAGCACCCTAGATAGGGGTTCTGCTATTTAAGACATAAAAAAGAAGTGAAATCCTGAATTAGAGCTGGCTGCCCATACTAAGCCAGAGACTCTGGAGGCAAAGGTTGGCCTTTGCTCTGATCTGGTCCTCACAGCTGGTTCAGCACAGAAATTTTGAATGCATGTGTTCACGTGCAGTTCTTCTGCAGATAAATGACGTGTGTGATGACTGAGGGCAAAATCCTTGAGAAGATGGTGTATGTTCTAGTTCCTCCGAGTCTCGGGCGACCACTTAACACTGGCACCTTCCGTGCCATAGGGACTCATTAACTCATTAGACAGGGACAAGGTATTTCAAATCCTTTGCAAGTTCACCGGTGTGGGAGAGGAGACCGTTGGGGAGACAGAGTTCCAGAGGGAAATGGAGTCTCAGAGCTCAAGACCTGGCGGGTTCCAGTCCCTGCCATGCGGTATCTGTTCTCAATGCAAGAGAGCCATTCCTCTAAGCTGCAGCTGGCACGACCTTTTAACATATGCATACGATTCTGTTGCTTCCCCCTTTTGAAACACTCCACTGTCTTCCCATTGGGCTTATGATACTGGTCAAACCCAGTTCGGTGGCCTCTATGAATGCCAGCCTCCCAGACTCCCATATGTCTTTGTCCTTTCCTCTACTTTCTGATCTATTTCTTCCAGAGGCCCTCTCTCACCTTCCCAATTAAATACCCCTGTCAGAACCTCTCATTGCCTTGATCTCAGTATCATCCCTAGATTTGTAGAGCCCTCTAGGTGGGAAGCTCCCGGCAGGCAGGAACACAGCTACTTTGCTCCCGTGACAAAGTGAGGTGACAACTCTCGAATGCTTATTGTGTCCCAGGCACTGTGCTGGGTGTTATAAAGGCAAGACAGAATTGCCCTAGTTACCAGCAGTGATCCTATCAATTAAATTTTTTATTATTCCCATTTTAAGGGTTTGAAAACTGAGGCTTAGCTAAATGAAGGAACTTGCCCGAAGCCCTGCAGCTGGTAAATGGGATCCGCAGGCAGATGATTCCAGAGCCTGAACTCTTAACAGTCAAGCCAGGGGTTTTCAGAACGTGGTCCCTGGACCAGCAGCATCAGCACGGCCCGGGCCTTGTTTAAATGCAGATTCTCGGGCCCTGTCCCACACCCGCCCGACCAGAAACTCCAGGATGGGGCCCATGGATCTGAATCTGAACAACCGCTCCAGGGGATTCCACTGAACACTCAGGTTTGGAAACCATGCTCCAGGCCATATTTCTATCTCGTTAAGGCCCCACATCCTAGGCACTTAATAAATGTTTAAATACAGCAGGGAGGGAGGGGAGCAAAGAAGTGAGCAGGCAAACCTCTTCCCAGAGAATATGCTAAGGTAAGTAGACGATGCTGCGGGGTGGGGGTGGGGGGGTGTTGCGGAGGCTTGGCCATACTTTAATCTCCAAATTGCAAAAACATTAACATTATTGATTGATCAGACATCAATCCAACAGAAATTTAATTAAATTAGAATGTGTCACCGAGCAGACCTGGCTGCGTCACGCATAAATCTCAGGTAATAAGTTGACAAAGAGACAGCCGCCAGCGATGCCCAGCCTGGCTGAATCTGCCCCCGCCGCCCCCCCCCCACAGGCGCCTCCCGGGCCGCCAGGAGCCCTGCACTGTCGCATGGAAGGGACAGGTGAAATGGGGTGAGCCCGATTTACGGGACCCACGGAGTCCCCGGCAGTGTGGCGTCCAAGGAGTGCCTTCTCCTGCGTGATTTATGGCTGCCCTAGGGTAGCCCGCCAGGACTGGGGGGATGCCCCTGCCCTCGCTTGAAGTGCTGACTACGCTTGCATCTCCCAGGTGAGAGGATTAACACGTGGGGTGTCCTCACGGCAAATGTGTCCTCTGGAGGAAGCCAAGTCCTGGGAGGGAGGGCAGAGTCCTGCTCTTGTTTGGCCTGTCTGCCCTCGCCTTGGGAATGTATTTTGATGTCAGTGCCCGGCTGCACCTGCTGTCCCAGAAACAGGGCTGGAGCGGCCCCAGAGTGCTCCGGCCTCAAGGCACACGTATCCTTAATTTGCCCAGCCCCGGCTCACCCGGGGCAGGCCAGGGGTGTTGGCACTGCTGGCAGAGTATACTGGGAGGCCCCCGTGCCCGGGGAGGTCCAAATTCTTTGGGGAAGAGGAAAGGGGTGGCTGAGGACAAGATAATCCAGGGGACAGAAAAGAAACCAGAGAAGCGACCGCTCCAGGGAGCATGATAAATCACGCAGGCTATTCTCGTCCTGGGTCAGGAAGGCTACAAGGAGGAGACCCTTCTAATGGAGATCTCTTGTACTTAGTCCTCCAGCTTTCTCTGATTGCCTTCAATCAATGGCAGGCTCAGACTTCATTTTTAATAGCCATCTTCCACATGAGGTGTGACGCTGTAGTGACAATCTGGCTTGCCTCACGTTAGCAGGCATTTGTTCCTTAACCCCCTTCATGGTGCATCCCAGACACTCAGGCCTGGCTCTAGAGCAGAAGTCAAAAAACTGTAGCCCTGCAGGCCCAAGCCCTGTCCACCACCTGTTTTTGTAAATAAAGTTTTATTGGAACATAGTCATGCTCACAAGTTGGCACACAGTCTACAGCTGCTTTCCTGTTACAACGGCACAACTGAGCTGAAAATATCTAAAACCCATACCTTTACAGAAAGATTGCAGTGACTTGTATGCTCAAGAAATGGAAACTGGTTAAGAACGTAGCACACAGAACGCAGAACACAGCTTGGGATTTAGAGAGATCAGGGCTCAAAGGCTGGTTCTCCCACCTGTCAGCTGTCTGGCCTTAGGTGAGTAAAGTTACTCTCTTAGCTTCAGTTTCCTCCCCTACAAATGTCAATAATAAAGTGGTCTAATAAACAATTCAAACTAAGTTACAGCATGCAAAAATGGTCATGGCAGAGGCAGGTTTCGTCCGCTTAACGATCTCCTCATGATACGTTTTCATGTTCTTCCCATTACACAGATACAAGTGAGCTTAGACTCAAAAAGCGAGTAATATAAATACGCCATCTCAACCCTGCTCAGAAATGCAGAGTCAGCTTCTTCCTTTCCCCACCCCCATCCTCACAAACAGCACTGTACTTGTAAAGAAAGACATTTCATCACACGACCGGACCAGCCAACACTGGCATTTTTCCGGGATGTGCTTACATTTGGAACGTGAAGGATGTCCCAATAGATCATGTGAGCCAGAGAGATAGGAACACTGGTTCTGAGGAAGTGGGAACTTCCTTGAAATGTCCCTTTCCTTTGTCCTCTGAACCCCAACACTTAGCCTGGTTGGATCCTTGCCAACAGGGACGCCCATCCGCCCTTTCCTGGCAGAGCTGGTCAGTGGGTGCAAGGGTAAGCCATGATGCTGGGCCCCAGAAGAGCCCAGGGACCAGGACCGCAGTTGGGGGCACGGCAACAAGGGTATCCCACTTCAAAAGCACTAGGGACACAGAGGACCAAAGGGGCGACATCCAGCCCCACTGTGAGTTCCCTCCCAGAGAGAAGGGTCCACATCTTCCACCACTACGCAAATACTATTACTGAGGACAACAACAGCCAACATTTGTTCATTTACACTTGCCGGCTGCAGTGTAAAGCACATTTTACTTAATTCTCATAACAATCCAGTGGTGTTTTATTATTTTCCCCATTTTTTTTCCTGAGAAAATGGAGATTTAATGATTTAGTGTACTGTAGGAAGAGGATCCAGGATCCAATTGTCCAACATGGTGCTTGGCCATAGGAAGCACACAATATGGAGTTTCCAAGTGGATGGACGCATGCATGGATGACTAGAGGGATGAATGAATGACACAGATCTGACTCTAGAACTTGTGCCTATACCACCATGCACCACTGTTTCTTATTCATCTTTGTATTCTGAGAACCCAACACAAGGAGAGGCACTCAAATTATTTCGCTTACTATGAAAGGACAAAAGATTGGAATCACAAGCACCAAGATTTCTTCTAGGTCTGTTATCAGCTGGATGAGATCCATAATCTATAAGACAGGGATAATGATATTTACCTCATGTGGTTGCCATGAGGAGTAGAGAGGGATAGGTGGAGATAGACAGATAGGAGAAGCCAGATGGATGGCTCAGTGGATGGATAGATGCATGGATAGATGGATAAAGCATGTTACTTAGTGCTTGGAAGACAGTGGGTATTTCAATAAATGGAAGTTACCATCATGGTCATGTTCATTGCTTCATACCATCTCCAACCAATTATCATAATTACTCTAGCAGATGTTTGTTGAAGACACTGCTAGGTCAATGCCATTTCACAGGTCCATATGTGTTGGACTTTCCTACTAGCATGCCTTTCTGCTTCGCATTGTCATTCTGCTGAGGGAGAAGGAGACAGCAAGCGTAAGGTGCTGAGACAGAAGAGGTACCCTTCTATGTTCCACAGCAGAGATGCTCTGCCCATCTATCTGAAAACCTTTTCTTGTTTCCCCCGATCTCACAGATCTAAAAGGTCCAAAGACATTCCAAAGAGCTTGGCAGATTTCTCAACTCCAAATTGTCAGCATGCCCTGGGTAAAGAGCAGAGGGTTAAGAATGCTGAGATTTAATACACAAAGACTCTCAGATGTTTTCACCCAGGTCTTCGAGCTTGGCCTCACTGCAGATTTCTGGGGGGCACTAGGTGTTTGTCATTTTCCCCACTATGCGCTTATAAAGACCTGATGTTCAGAGATACACCACAGACTTCTCCTAGGATGTCTGGCTATACCAGGAAGGGAGCGTGACAGGTGGTCTATTTCCTTCTTTATTGTTCTGTATTATCAAGTTTTCCGTAAGGGTTGCAATCTGTTTATTATTAGTGGAAAACACTTCTAGAAGATGAAAGAAGGAGTACCATAGGAAACTCGGGAGCGCATGTCCCTCTGAAGCACACTTTCTTCCCCATCCGTAAGATGGAGTGCAGCTTCCTAGTAAGGAAAGAGCCCACAGCCATCTCCCTTGCTTCCTCCTTAACCAGCAGATCTTTCCTTTCCTTCACTCTAAAGTCGTTTATAAGGAGCTACCATGTATAAGTGTCTGATTTAAGTCCCACCAGACCTAGCTAAGACTCCCAGCCAGCCACAAAGTGGCTCAAAGACTCCTGACAGAAAGGAGAACTCTATTACATGGAAACATGGCCAAATGCCACTAGATACCCAGCGATTCCACTCCGAGAAAACTATCCAAGAGAGATGAAAACGCATGTTCACACAAAGACGTGCGTGTGGATATTCATAGCAATATTAGTCAGGATCATCAAAAAAATGACAATCACCCAGATGTGTATCTACTGGTGGAGAAAAAAACAAAACACCTTCTTGCCACACAGTGGAATATTATGTAGCAATGAAAAGGAACAAAAATAGTAAGGTCACATAGTAGACAAACCTCATAAACACTACATACTAAGGGAAAGAAACCAGTCATAAAGAGAGCATTGTATATGGTTCCATTCACATGAGATGTCCAGAAAAAGCAAACCTATGGGAGGGGGTAAGTAGTTACTGGGGACTTGGAGGCAGGAAAGGAATGGGGATTGACTGCTAAGAAGCAGGGGTGTTTCCTACTGGGGTGATGAAATTGTTCTAAAATTAAGAGTACTGCTTACACAGATTTATAAATGTACTAAAACCTATTAAATTTTACTCTTTAAACAGATGAATTTTGATGGTATGTATATAAAATATATCTCAGTAAAGCTGTCAAAAAAAAAAAAAAAAAACCACCCTGCCACAGGAAGAAAATAAGGCGAGAATGTGTGTCATTGCAGCCATTCAGCGATGGACAGGTGTGTACTGAGGACCAGGAGGGACAAAACAGCATTCCTCTCCCTACAGAGTCTGCATTCTGGAATGGAAGGACCGAGAGTAAGCGAAGCAACACATACACACTGCAGGTTGTGATGAGAGACATTAAGTAAAACAACGTGGAATAACAGGCAATGGAGTCAGAGTGCTAATTTTCTCTGTGCCAATGAAACCTTTTCCAACAAAGTAACCTTCTGAGCAGAGACCTGAATGGAAAAATAGAGGGACCTAGGGACTGACACATTCCAGGCAGAGAAAAGAAACTGCAGAGGCCCTGAGGCTAAAACATGGTTCCTGAGAAACAGCTACGTTTTACGAAAGAGATGATACTAGAGCCGGGCTTTGAAGGGTGAATAGGAGTTCCCTGCCATCTTCCCCAGGCAGGTCTCCTGAGGCTCTTTACATGTCCTAGTGCCTTTGATCACAGCACCCACTAGCCTCATACAGTGCTGAGCAAGCTGTGGGCTCCCGACACAGAAGAGTGAACAAGTGCTTGAATGAGAACCCCAGTTTTCCCTAGGGTCTGGGAGAGTGACAAGGGGATCTTGGTGCTCCAGTACCAAACAGCCCATTTCCTGGGACATGGCTCCCACCCCCATTCCCAAAGGTCTTGGTGGTATACTCTGCCACTGACCTCTGGACACACACGGTACTTAAAGCCCTAGCCGAGACTAGCACAGCACACAGCAATCCAAACACAACCCAAACTCTCCGGATTGAAACTGGACCCTTTTTCTTTCCTTTCCCAGGACTCTCACATCCACTGATAATGGCAAGCATGACTTCCTTCACTCCCATCTATTCAGGAGCAGTCTCAGGATGCCAAATCCAAGTCAGGAGGTGTGTGGCAAGATAATCCAACAGGACAATGACTGCTCTGGAACTTCACTCCTCCCCACCAGCCAGGGTAAGTGCTGGAAAGACACAGGCACAACAGGAAGGACACCATCACATCGTCCTGTTGGCTCCTGCACTAGTGCATATGGCAGGTGGACATTTCCCTTTGCAAAGAGTCAGAAGAACCATAAAGAAGGCTCACAGCTCACGCCAAACAAATGCCCAACAAAAAAGGAGAGAGAGCACGCATGCACGCATGCACACACAGCCCCAGACGTCCTGGGCTCCTTGGACGGTTCAGGGCATGCAGACTTCAGCCACTCCCCTGAGCTCAGGCTTGGAGAAAGGACACAGGGTGAGTGTGTCTTTATGATGTTATTGATCAATTCTCCACCTGCAGTTAAAAACCATGCCCAGACAGACAATAAAAATAAGTACTTAACCGTATCGCAGCTCTGCCAGCTAAAAATGGATTTTACACTTAAAGACAGCTGAGCCGGGTGAGGGTTTTAATGGCATTTTTGAGTTTTAAATTTTAAAAAAAAAATCAAATCTTTGAAAAAATTAAATGAGAAATCACCAACGCTGCTCTTCAGGGGTTCTTCTCATAAAACCTGCAGACCCAGGGGATTGGGGGTTAGGGTTTATAGAGCATAGGGCGGGGAGGAATCCACTCGGAAGTGTACTTGGGAGAGGCGGGCCTTGGCATGTGTGTAAGGAGAGGGAGAATGAGCGAGAGGAAGGCAAGGGAACAGCACAGATGCGTGGAACAGAATATCTCCCTGGAGGGGAGTGCCAGGAGAGAGGTGGAAATGGAAAGAAGGAACTAGAATCATTTGCTGTCTTTCAATTAGAGATCAGGGGCCACTCCCTCACCCACATCTTTCCAGATGGTGCAGGAGAAGATAACCCCACCGGAAACCGTCAGGCATTTTGTTACTTACTTCTTTGGGGGGGAAATTACCCCTGTCTCATTTCTACGATTGGTGTTTATAAAAACTCCTCCCTCCTCTCTCCCCTGCCAAAGGGGTAGATTATGTTGAACAGATCTGTATATTTCCGTCCCTCATCTTTCCACCCCTCGTATATATTAGGTGGTGAGAGATGGTTGAAAGAGTGACTGGCTGGACAGACAGCTAAATGAGAAAACTCCCAGTCAAGGGGAAAGGACTGGGGTTTCCCGGGGCTTTCTGCTGAGTGCCCCTGTGTTTCTAGTCCATCTCCACAAAAGCTCAGTGAGGTTGAGAAGGGACGCATGGAAAAAGAGACTTGGATGTTACAACGGGACCAAATCAAAAGGTTGCAGTCTGTCCATCTGTCCAATTCCACAGCTGCTACTTCTCCTCAGGATTCCACACTGCCTTGTACTACCTATCCTTCCCCCCGCCCCGTGGTGAGGGAGAAAAGCTCTGAGCATAGCTATGACCCAGACCTGCCCAGTGACCCAGTGAGGAGGCAGGAAATCACTCACTATAAGGAAAGCGAGGGTAAGAGTATTCCCACCTCAGCCTAGAATATGTTAGATCATGTGGCTTTAAGGGGGGAGGTCTGAAAGCCAAGGGGCATGATCGCCCATGGTTAAATATGTGCCCTAGCATTAGACATGTATGGACTACCCAATGGGTAGTCTACTCAAGCTTTCTAGATGCTGTGCTGGCAACAGGGCTGCTGATGGTCACACCGCCTACCCCCAAGATAAAGCAGCAGACACAGATGCCTTCACTGGACATCCTGAACACAGCATTCCCAGAAATCTCTTCTCCAAGGCCACGTGCAGCTCAGCTGGGTCTCTTCTCTTTGCCTTCATGGCATCTCATACAGAACTGGAACTTCTGGTTACCAGAATGGGAAGGAAAGGGAAGGAAGCTAACATTGATGGATTGCCTGCACTCTGTTGGGTGTGATACTACATATTTCTTGCAACTTTTAATGTATTTAAAATTAAAAGTTACATGTAAGTATGTCTGACTAGGAAGAACTTCCTCAGGAGATGAGGATATTCTCAGTTGTCATGAGGGTATGCATTAGGTAGGGTTTAGACATTTGCCAAAACTACAAAGCTAAGATGTGTGCATTTCAGTGTATGAGACTTTTACCTAAAATATTATAAAAATGAATAATGATTGGGGGGATTAAAAAAAAAAAAGCCTGGCAGAATCTTAAGCATTATTAAAGCTACATGGTGAGTACATATGGGTCATGCTTGTAGGCAGAACTCTAAGATGACCCCCAGTGACCCACACCTTTGTAGAATCCCCTTCCCTTGAGTGGGGGCTAAGCCTATGACTATGATGGAAGGTCATTCCTGTGATTATGTCACACCATGTGGCAAAGGCAAAGGGATTTTACAGATTCAGTGAAGGTCTCTTACCAGTTTGACTTTGAGTTAATTCAGAAGGAGATTATCCTAGGTGGGCCAGACCTAACCAGGTAAGACCTTGGAAGAATATTTAGGCCTTCCCTGAATCCAGAGTCACAAAGCAGGAGAATCTTAAACAAATAAGCCTCCATGAGTTCTATGGCTGGAAAGAAATGAATTCTGCCAAAAGCCCCATGAGCTTGGGAAAGGACCTCCAACTTTGCATGAGAACCCCTTGACTGTAGCCTTGTAAGACCCTGAGCAGGGGACCCAGGTAAGTCGTGCCCAGGACCCTGGCCCACGGACACCCGCTGTGAGATAATAAATGGGAGTCCTGTTAAGTTGCTTAAGGTGTAGAGATTCACTGTAGAGCCCTGGGAAACAAATGTAACCTTACCCTGTTTACTTTGTATACATTTGAGATTTTCTATCATAAAAGGACAACAAATAAAGTAGGCATGGGCACTTGAGACTTCAAGAACAGTGTTAAATAGTGGGGGCGTGATTTACGGCCCAGTTCCACTCCTCTCTTGCATTGTAGGCTGGGCACATTTACTTGCTCTCTCTGACCCTCAGTTTCTTCATCTTCAAGATGAGAAGACCAAGAGGATCCTCCCCTAGGAACGTTGTGAGGCTAAGGCAGGAGGATGCGGGTAGTCAAGGTGCTAGGTGAAAGGACACATACCATTGTGGCGAGGCTGACAGGATGACAGTTGAGTGAGTGGATTTGGAGTCACATGGCAGAGGGCTCCTGTCACTGATTTCCTGTCTAACCTTAGGCAAGGAAGCCTGTCATCCCTGTGCCTTGGCATCTCCATCATTGAAAGTCTTTTTTTTTTTCTTTAAATGTGATTTCCTATAAGTGCTCGTGCGCACGCAGGCTTGAGGAGAGCTGCCATAGGGATTCGCGTTACTGACACTCATGTCCTCGGCCATCTTGAAGGTCTTTTCTGGGTTTCTTGTTCCAAAAGGTCAAGTGCAACCCACACCTGTCACAGGTGATGATCCCCACCTCAAGGACATCAGGCATTTCTGACAAGGCCAGTTGAAGTCCCCAGAGCACTGCAGGGCATAAGGGAACAAGGATACCAGCAACGGTTGAAAGGACCGAGAGACAGAACTGCTGTAATTACTTTAATTTGAACTTGGCAATGGTCAGAGCTGTCAGCGACACTCCTCTTCTTGAAGAAAAGGTTCCACAGGATCATTTTAATGACCATGAGGGCTCTGTTGTGCACTACAGCTGAAAGATGTCACTTCAAGGGCCACAGGAGCCAGGTGCATGGGCTCGAGGAGGGACAGAGATGAAAGCCTGCCGCCCCCGCACCTCCCCCAACCTACACCCCCACCCCCCAGCGGACAATATTTGTTGTGGACACAGAACTCCAAGGGGCCGTCTCAGGTCTGCACAGCACAAAAGAGCCCAGCTTCTGCGAGCCCAGCTCTCTTTGTAGAAAATGTCATTTGCCCCATATTCTCCTCCCCCATAAGAAAACTACCTTGAAAACCCTGTGTTCCCCCAAGGAGGGAAAGCAAACACGTATTGGCCCTCCTACCAGGTGCCAAGCATGGCCAGCCGCTTCATATGCATTTGGTGCCTTAATATTCTTATGACTGGATTTATTTTCTTAGCGGACACTGATTTTCCCTTCACCTTGAACTATTTTACATCTTGTTTGTTGTGTGAGCTTTTACAACCTGCCTGAAATTCACTGGAGAGAGGTGACTTATTCAAAAAATAAGCAAATGCACCAAGCTAGACATTATTAATGTGCTTTTATAGATAAAAATACTAAAGCTTAGAGCACATCTTGCCAAGGGCTCAGAGTTACTGCGCTGTAAAGTCCGATCACAAACTTTTCCCACTAAGACTCCGGAGCCCTCCTCACCTCTCCCCTGCATGCCAGCTCGTAATAGCCAATAACAATCACAGCGAACCCTGAGCAAGGATGTACTCTGTGTGCTTCTGGGTCTGTGTTTTACAAGCCCACGAAGAAGATTTTCATTTCTCTATTGCACAGATAAGAAAATGAGCCAGAAGCCAGGGGCCTTATGAACTTGACCAAGGTCACACAGAAGAGCTGTGGGGCTGGCACTTGAGACCAAGACGTTTGTTTCCAAAGCCTGCACTGTATGTAGTTCTGGGGTCCGGACAGGGAATAGCAAAACCAACACCATCAGCCACAGTGACAAGCAGTGTAGAGGAGCTTAGACATGGTAACAGTGGGACCTCCTTATTAGCAGAAACCAGAAACCTTGATTAGCATGTCACTGAAACTGCGTGCCATCCCAGCATGCCCATGTGCCATCTCTGCACAGCATCTCTGTGCACCGCTCCGTGTAGACTTCCTGGCATGACTGTGTCCCCTCCCCATGTACCATTCCAATATGTGCCACCCTGATATACCATCCCAGTGGTCCCTGCTAGCATGCGTGTGCCATCTCTGTGTACCTTCACTGGGACCAGTGAATGGATGTGACCAATTGGAAGTGACCAATATGACATCCCAGTGTGCTGTCTGATGTACCATCCCAGTGTCCCTATGTTCCGTCCCAGTCTAGTCATGCACACTCGGGGTCCTATGCCACTGCTGCAGCAGACCGGCATTCTGTCCCAACACACTAATCTCCCATCCCCATAAGGACTCCATAAACTCAAGAACCATATTCTTCTGCTGGGTATGTTGTTGGAACAAGTGAATGCTTCATTGCAAATGTCTGGATATGCATGGGTTTTAAGACCTGCCTTGGCACTCTGGTTCCTCTCAGTGGTTCCGTACTTGAGTGGCATTTGCCAGGGAGGTGCCATCATCACAGGCTTTAACAGCGGCACTCGCAAGGGATCAACTCCCTGCTGACAGAGGGAATCCTCAGCCTCTCCCGGTAGAGCCGAGCCAGCTCACCAGAATCTGAGAGGAAAGCAAGCAAGCCAGGTGTACAGACCACAGCATGGAGTGTTTGGAAGCTCATTCTACCCTGTACCCCAGGCAGGGTGGAGGATTTCCTTCCAAAGAAAAGAAAGGAAGGAGAGAGGTTCCTCCAACCTAATATCTGTGCCAGTACTTTTTATCAGGGATTGGATTCTGTCATTTGTTGGCACTGTGGACCCAGTTCTAGAGATGAGAAAATTGATGGAGAAATGATCGCTAGGCTCAGAGCATGGGGTCACTCAGTGATGCGGCTGAGATCCGAACCAGCTCTTCACAGTTCTACCCGACTTCCCACAGGCTTTGGATGGGCAAAGTGATTAGGAAACCAGCTGCTGGTGAGAAAGGGCACACGCATCCCTGCAGTCGGAGGACACCATTGAGGCCCACACTAACTCTCTCCTTTGCGTCAAGCTCAAGAGCATAATATTAATAGAATATTTAGCCTGTCCCCAAATACACCTTAACTGTGTTGCTGGGTCCGAGAACCAGCTCTCAGAACTTTGATTTCAGGTACAGTAAACTTATGAATATCCACATGCTGGAGAGACTACATCGAAAACCCATGTCACACAGAAGGGACTGCTCAAACTCCCCAATTAATAACATGTTGTCGGTTTCAATTCTTTTCCAGGTGAAATTGGGCAGGCAGAATGCTCGGCTAAGGTGAAAGACTTTTTTTTTTTTTTTAACTCTTTTACAAAATACATTTTTAATTGGTTTGGATTTAAAAAAAAAAAAAAAAAAGGCAATTCCAAGCACAAACTGGTATGACCCAGATTGGGATAGGCAGAGGAAGAAGGAGAAAGGAAGGGGCAGAAGGTTCCTCCTCCAGGTCTCAGATCAAGAGCGTGGGTACCATTACGCAGGAGCAAAAGTATCCAAAGGCAGGGGCTCTATTTTGTACCTGGTATCCAGATGTTCTGTCAAGGTTTCACTATGGGAAGAGTGTACAGGGATTAAGGTGAGGTGGGAGAGTAGGAAGTCTATATAAGAGAGCATCTCAGGGGTCATGGACACAGCTGCAATTGGACAGGGCTGGCTTGGAGGTGTGAGGACCTTGTACCACGAACCGAAGAGTGGACATTCAGGGCAGGTTTAGCAGAGGCTGCTGGGTTTTCACCAGACCCTGCCTCCCTTTCCTTCTGGGAAAATAGACTACATTTTCCAGCATCTTTGGCCCTTAAGGTAGTGTCATGTGACTTTGTTCTGGCCAAGAGATTTGAGTAAGGTAAATGGTGTCATTTCCAGCCTGGTTCCTTCAGTTTCTTACTTGATCCTTTTCCTTCTCCTTCCCTACCTGCTAGCTAAACAAAGAGGAAGATAGGAATCTAAGAAAATGGTAGAGTCACACTCTAGAGTCCCTAAACCACCAACTGAAGGAGGTCTGCCCAACCAGGAACAACCTCCTTGAATTTGCTTCATAAAGGATTAGATGCTGTCTGCTTAAAATTGTACTTCCTGAATTGACTAATTCTTTTTTTAAAAATTTTGAACCCATCTTGATCAATAAGCAGGTTGAGCAACGTCAAATGCCAGGTACCATACTGAGGGCAAGAACTGACCCAGGGAGACTCAGTATCTTTAGCAAGAGAATGTGAAGTGGTAAACCAGGCAGGAGACTCACAGGTAAGCAAAGAAGAAAGAACACACTTTTAGGAAGCCTGGGCAGCACTGTGCGGCAAGGGAGAAGCTGGTTCTTGACCACTGTGTATGGTCCCAGCACCACTGTGAATACTGCCCCATCTCACACACGCCCATGCCTTTTTACCTCTCCCTGCCCCTGACAGCCCCATTCATCCATCCATTCATCCATCCCTCCATCCATCAGTCCAGCCATCCATCTAACCATCCTTCCACCGACCCACCCATCCATCTCATCTATCCATTCAGTCGCAAACACGTCCTAAGTATCTTCTGCCTCCCAGCCCCAATGCCAGCCCCAGAATGATGAACACTAAACGGGTGCACCTAGGGAAGCACCCATCCAGACAGGAGGGACAGTCAAGGGAAGGTGCTGCAGCTGGAACAGGGTGTGACCTGCTAAGACTTTGGGAAAATTTACTCTGACACAAGACTGACCGTCAGCACGGAAGCAGGAGAGAACGAAGACCAAGGACGGGCCATGAAAACAGAAACTGCTGGGTCATGGGATCAGGTCTGGAGGGCCATGAAAAGAAAGGGAAATGTGAAAAGCATTGGTACCAGCCCCTCCTCCCATTAAGGGGAGACCACAGTCATATGACAGTTTCATTTCCCTCAGAACATTCTTGGCACTTTCCTTCTTCTCTTTTCCCCCCTATCTGGGGGTTTATTTCCTTCTGCAGGGGAAGTGCGGCGTGCAAATCTCTGGCCCCTCTCCAGAGTCCAGGAGGAGCCTCTCAGCTGCCTTCTGCCTCCAACCTGAGATCTCTCCAAGGCTGGAGGGATTGGAAAATCAGCAAGCTGGTCTCTTACAAAACCTGATTGGCTGCTGGATGCCAAGTGATGCTATCAGTTGATTAAAACACAGCCTGCCAACTTCCTGTTCAGTAAGAGGGAGCACGATCTGATGGGGCACGGTCCTGCACATCACCTAGGGCACCACCCGCTCCTTCCCACGTAACATCAGACTTTGTGTCCACTTTCACGCCGCAGGGAAGCTCTGAGCATGCTCGCAGGGAGGCCCTTCCCTTTCCTAGGATGGGGTAGTGGCGGCAGGAGGGGTTCACCGGGCAAAGCAAAGCTACCTGTCCCCAGGGACCGAGGGGGAGGGGGCACAGTGCTTGCTTTGTCCCGTGTGGCACGCATCCTTCCCTCTCCCTTCCTCCCATCCACAAATATGCCCCAGGATCTCTGTGTGCAAACACTGTGGGAGGCAAAAGGGGTAAAATGGGGCAGAGGGAGAGGGAAGGAAGGGACTCATCTAGGGTCTGTGCTCTCACAGGGCACGTCAACTGCAGAAAGGCAACATTAAATCAGGAGAAACATGGAGGAGAACTGGTGCGCAGGCTCCCAGGAGCAGGTATGGGGCAGGAGTGACCAGGCCACAGAGCTTCTCTGAGGCAGTGAAAACCAGGAATAAAAATCAGTGTTTTCTCTGTCCTGGCAGAGGCAACAGTAGAGGCACAGAGCCTGCTAGAAGGGGGAGGTTATGGTTCCACTTGGCTTAAAGAAGGTCCACACAGATGAGGTGGCGAGAAGAGCAAAGCCTGACACGGCCTGCAGGTGCACACACAGGAGGGTGTCAGGTGAGCACCGCCCCCCCACCGATGTGGGAGGTCAGGTCTCCATCCTCACAGTGCTCCGCTGTCTGACAAGCACAGACACCTTGACAAGCTTCACGGTCCATGCCCTTGACTGGCCTCTGTTGGGAAGGTGAGGATGGAACAAGGGCCAGCCCCAGCGGCCAGGGGTGGGAGACAATACTCACTGGCTGGGGAGAGGTGTGCGAGGAAAAGGCTGAGGGAAGAAATGGTGGATGCCAGGCACTGCCCTGGGCAGTTCCCATCACTGTCTCACTGAGTCACCTGGAAGCCTTTATGAGGCCCTTTGTTAACCCCCTTGCTCTATCCTTGGGGACAATGAGGTCAAGAGATGGTTAAGGGGCCTGCCCAGTGTCACGTAACGAGCACGTGACAGGACCAGAGCAAAACTCCAGGTCCCCTGCAGCCAAGTGTCTCCTTGCCTTGTTAGGCAACTGATGATAATAAGGCTCAGGGGTGGGGGAGAGGTTCATAATTCCTCTGAGAGTGTGACTCTGGGAACCACCGTCCTCTCCTACACTGGACCCCGAGCACCCCAGCGCCCTGGCCCTCGGTGTCTGAGAAAGGAGCAGAGCAGGATATCTGCAGATGACCTCAGAAGTGACTCAGCCCTTCTGGCCACAGGCACGTCCACTGGGTGTTCCCTGGGCCGAGTCCTCACCAAGGGTCAAGCAGGTTCACTTTTGTGGCTCATGGTCCCTGCTCTGCTGGGGCGCGAAGGGGCCTGCAGGAAGGGCACCGGAGACAGCTCCCTTGGAAAATCCCTGAGCATATTCCCGGCTGCAGCCCGGGCCAGGTGACTGCCACGAAGGTGGTGATGACACCTCTGGTCCCCTGCTTACTCCAGCTTGGGGCTAAGTTCTGACAGAAGGGCCCCTGGCCCCTTGGTGGCAACACTCCATACAGGGCTGGAGTCAATCGAGCTGCTGGTAGTTGGGACTGGTAGCTGGGTGGGGCGGGGGGGGGGGGGTGGGGTTCGTGAATGCGTGTGTGTGTGTGTGTGTGTGTGTGTGTGTGTGTGTGTGTATCTGTGTGTGT
Organism: Meles meles; assembly: GCF_922984935.1. Lineage (NCBI taxonomy): Eukaryota > Metazoa > Chordata > Mammalia > Carnivora > Mustelidae > Meles > Meles meles. The sequence goes on along the minus strand of NC_060084.1, from coordinate 8,202,518 downwards.
TTATAAAAAGTTACTTAGCCAAAGAAAGGTCTGGACTAACAGAAGCAACACGTGTCGCATAGCCAAACACAATGAAGAAGCAAGCCGACCTGGAGTTGAACCTTGGATCTGCCCCTTGAAAGCTCCCTAACTCTGGTGAGCTGCTCAAGTTCCCTGAACTTAAATCTTTCACCTATAAAAATGGATATAATACTTATTGGCCTAAAAAGCTTTTATGAAAATTACAACAGATAGTACAAGAAAGAATTTAGCATGAGACCTAGGATACAGTAAACCCTCAGTTACAGACGCTTTCCTTCAGGGATCCTGTCTGGAAAGCCCATTAACCCCATCTCTGCCACTGACTAGCTGTGTGATCCTGGGCCAGTGTCTTAACCTCTCCGTGTCTCAGCTGACTCACACTGAAACAGAGATAGTAACAATACATACCCCATGGGATTGAGGAGTCAAAGAGATAAGACTTTATAATGCTAAGGGCAGGGATAGGCACATAGTAAGCACTGCCTTTCCGTGTGTACACCCATGTACTATTGTTTTATGACTAGCTGGTTTTTTTAAGATAGATGGCCTGAATCTCCAAACAGGCAGTGTACTCCTCGAGAACCAAGGCTAAGATTCGTCTTCTGAGAATCCCTCATAGCATCTAGCACACGACAGAAGTGCTAAAAAGGTGTGCTGAATATATACTGAGTTTGGTTGAATTTGGTCCCCAAGCACAAGGCTTGGCAATCCAAGGAAAAAGAACTTTATTACAACAAGGCTCATTTTGAATCTCTCCTGAAAAGTTTACAGCAGGTGACTCAAAAGCATCATCAGACTCGCAGTGTGCCTTTTCTGAGCAGCGAGATCCGCCGGGTCCTTCATGAACCTCTCCTCTCTCTCAAGGACTGAAGACAACTGAAAGGCTTTGAGTTCGGCCAAAGGAAAGTAAGCTGAAAGTGGTCTGCACATGGCCAGTGGCTGGGACAGAGCAGATGAATGAATTACCAAATTAGCAGAAATGACTTTGGCTGAAAACAAGTAAAATGTCCCTCCGATGATGGGATAGATTCTTAATGATGAAACTCCATGGGATTTCTGCAGACAGGAACTCTGGACCACTGTGGAAAATGGGAAGGAATTTTGGACGCATTCACTGATTGCTCCAACACACACCAGAGAGAAAAGAAAAGGTCACAAGAGATAATAAACCCTGATTATAGAGTGTCTCGTATGACTGTCTGATAACTATCACTTCTCTGCTCACCCATGACCTTCCCTTGCCAGCTCAGGGGCCTGTAGTTCCATTTGGGGCTCATCTCTCTTGATTTTCAGAGGCAGCAGTGCACTTAAAGAAAAGAGAAGCATTTTTGGTCTCCCTGTGATTCAAAATGCGTTGCTGCAGAATAAGAAAAATGAAGTTTACATAAAAAAAACTTTTCCAAAATTGGTATTTTAACTCATATTTTGATAAAAGTTTTGAAGGTGATATTACATTCACTTTGATAATTTAAATAATTTTCTTTAAACCTCAGGACAATCTGAGGAAATTCACATGGAAGCCATATGTTTATCAGAACTAAAACATAAACATAAAATCCGTCTACCTAGGGGCCCCGGGGTGTGGGGGGTGCAGTTGGTCAAGTGTCCCACTCCTGATTTTGGCTCAGGTTCTGATCTCAGGGTTGTGAGATGAAGCCCGGGTCGGGCTCTGTACTCAGTCCTCAGAGTCTGCTTGGGATTCTCTCTCCCTCTCCCCCTGCCCCTCCTGCTCGTGCACTCTCTCTCTAAAAGAAAGAAATAAATCTTAAATAAAATTCTTTTACCCAAAGACTGATTTCTTTTCTGCTGGCTTTGAGTACCTAGGTTATAGGAAACATGAGCTCTGTGAGACAGAAAAAGATTCTCCATCATAGATGGGGTCAGTAGACAAAGATATTTAGTTAATGCTGAGTCAACCAATGAAACAGCTCTCATTACAGCAGGACTTACCAGTACCTTTACTATCTAATTGCTGATAAGCATTATAAATCTCCAAGGAGGAGACAGAACATGAAATACTTCAAATTCATTTGACCAACAACTATGGCCTACATCATTTAGAAAAAAATTATTCAGTATCCTAAAATAAATAAATCCTTATTGCTACTCACTCTGGGTGAGTTAGAGCTGCTTATGTGAGAAATAAGTTTTATCACAAATGAATGCCTATAAATTGTTCCGGGATATCTGCCTAAGTCTTTGAGAGGCTCTTCCACCCTCCTACCAAGTGGATTTTAAGTAGAGGAGTTGGCATATTTTAAGTAGTCCATCGTAAATATACCACTCAGGTTTGGTGCAGATTAATTCAGTGGTTTTTCATTTCGTGTGGGGGTGGGAAGGAAAGAAAGGAAGGAATAAAAAGGATTAAGGTTCTTTTCTTTTTTGCAAAGAACAACTGTTGAACTCTCCCCAAAACACTGTTTCATACCCTTTCACTAAGACCTTTATTCAGGGATCCTTTGATTTTAGAACACCCAGCTTGCAATGCCAAGTACATGTCCAAGGATGAGCTAGCCCAAACGTATGTACTGGGGGACCCCACCTTCATAACAATCAAATCAGACAAAACTAGTCTGTGATGACAGAAGTCACAACAGTGGTCACTCGGAGAAGGTATTGACTGGAAAGAGGCAGGTGGGACCCTTCTCGGGCGCTGGGAGGATTCTACTTCTTGGTAAGCACAGGAGCGTATGTGAAAGAAAACATTAGCCGAGCTCCTAGGCACCTAAGAATTGGTACACTTTCCTGCATGGTACACCTCAATAAAAAAAATAAATGAAAAAGAAATGGAATGACTGAAAAGAGAAATGTTTCCTATTTGGGACAACTCTGAAGTTACTGTAAAATGAAGACAAAGAACAAGAAGAAGCCCTTTTCTTCTATTTGAATCTACTCCAAAGACAAGAATAATTCCCAATGCACCCTTTGGGGAAAAAAATCTATTTTACTCCCCAATATGCAAGAGGTTCTTATGAAGGGAAGGAGAAGAAAAACATGCTCACTCTCTACACAGACCAAACATCTTTAAGATTTGGGAGGCTTAATTGCTGGGGAGAACCCTGGAAGGCTTCAGAGCACCCCCAGGTCACCAGGAATGTCTGCTGGCTCCAAGAGGCTCCATCCCTTGCTCCCAATGGTAAATAGCTCTGCTTTTGCCTTTGCATATGGATGAACCTCTCCAGCCTGCATTTTAAATGAGACTCTTGCCCTGCAGAGGATAAGACCCTGTGCTCACTACGAGAAGACACGAGGAAATTAGACAGCCTGTCAATCCATGTATTTGAGAGGGATGTGGTTACAAATCAGTGGGAGAAGCATTTGCATCAAGAATTGAAAAGTAGAAGTCTCGGCTTTAAAAAGCCTGTCCCTGGAGACCAGAGCGGCGCGTTGGTGTGCCTGGCACTGGCACCACGAATCACGCACCCTGCCCGTTCCCATTTGGAAGAGCAGGCAGAGAGAGAGAGAGACCTGTACTCTGACTCGGCCCTGCCACTTGCCAGGTAGCCGAGAACCCCTGCTGAACTTGACCCAGCTCCTTTTCCAGTTACTGGAGAAAACAACTCCTCTGCAAGGGCTTCGGGCAGCCAGGATGGAAGAAAGCACCTTGCACAAGGCATCCAGAATTCTTAGGCCTTCCACCTTGGCCCCTCCTCCTGGGGCTGGCAAATGCCAGCAGGGTCTAGCGTCAAACTGCTTACGACCTTAGCTTGGTCCTGTCACTTCATGCCCAGGTGACCTGGAGCACGTTCTGAAGCCCCTGTAAATGGGAGGTTGTGTGATACCCTCTAGTAACCCCTGGGGTTACCCTGACATTGGCAGGACTGGGGGGACAGCACTGAACATGACGTCAGGAGCACAGATGTGTTCCTTACACTGTAGGCTGCGCTTAGTGTTTGATCATTACCACTGTCACCGTCACTAAGCAGAGAGTCTGGAGGAAGCAGCCTTCAAAGGGAAAATCCAACTGGGCCACTTGCTAGTTACCTTGTACTTTGTTTCTGGTCAAGGTGCCTGGGGACATGGGGAGTCCAGCAGTCTACACCTATGAGTGGCAAGATAGAGAGGCGGTGATATTTCAAATCGAAGGCAGATAGGGAAGTCAAGGAAGTGGATGAAATTATGTTGAATGTGAAGATAAAAAGGCCAAAGATGAACCACTGGGGAGCCTGAACATCTACGTGGCTGCCATTCTATGGGTTACCTGCCCGCACAGGGGCATGACTTTAAAATCTCTCGGACACGGGCACAGCTGGAAATCTCCCTGCCTCTTGACTGGGTAGCCAGCCATTCAAATGAGGCAGAAATAAAGACACCGCCTCAGAGACTCAGATCCATCAAAACTTTCTGTACCCAAGGAAACCCAAGAGGTGTGTGGGCTGGGCTACTATCCCGCAGAGCTGCTGCAGGAGGAAGTCCTCAGCCTGAAAGCATGAGCCGTGTTTTAAGATTCTCTGGTTTTAATTGGATAAAAAAATTATGGCACATTCATACAGCGCAACTCACTGTAGCCTTTAAAAAGAACGTGACAGATCTCCACGTACTGACACGAACAGCTATCTCAGATGTACGGTTAAGTGAACAGAGAAATATGCACACACAGACACAGAGACACATACATAATTATAAGATTTGGGAACATGTGCCAAACGGCCGGAGAGGCTATTACTAGGTACTTCTACTTTCCATGTTATATGCATTAGGACATACAGATACATATTTCCTTTGCAATGAGAACAAAACGGTGGCTATAAAGGTCTGAAGGTGGTGTGATATGGTATTTCTACCCTCTTCGGGCTGTCACATCCCCCAGCAGGGGTTGGTGCCCAGGGCTACTGGGGGAGGGGAAGGAGAGAGAGGGAGCAGCACCCGGGTTTACTGAGGATGTGTGATCACATTATTGGTGGATGCCAAATCCAAACAGCGATAACGAGTGAAGGACAGGTATAGGATGGAGAAATCACATGTAGGATTAGAGAACATGGGAATTAGGATCTATAAATGAGACCATGTCCCACACGATCGAAACTCAGAGAATAGAACTGGAAACAGAGGCGAGACGCAAGGGCAAATGGGGGATTTAAGACAGAGCTGTTTGGAAGCCCACCAGCCTGAGATGACATGTGCCTGGGGGGCGGCTCTGACTGCTTAGAGCATCGATGAGGACCAAACACGAAGGTACAGCCAGGTTCTCAAACAGAGCAAACACCAAAGTAAACAGAGTAGCAGGCAAAAACTAACTTTCCTGACGTGGAGACTGCATTCTTAGTGTGAATTCATCTTAGGGGACACAGAACAGGCTGAGAACCAGCTTAGCAGCCCTGGGTCCCCATCTGTTCCGAAGTGTCATTCTGTATCCACCTCCCCGGGGGGGGGGGGGGGGGGCAGGGGGTAGGCAGGGAAATCGAATGCTGCTATCCCAGTTGACTGCCTCAGGTGGACCCTGCCTCCCAGCTGTAAATGAGTCTGGTCTGCCTGTTCCATAACACCCGACAAGGAGAACGTAAAAGAATAAAAAATTCTCTGCTCCTTGGGGGGCCTGGGTGATTCAGTGGGTTAAACCTCTGCATGATCTCAGGGTCCTGGGATCGAGCCCCACATCGGACTCTCTGCTCAGCAGGTAGCCTGCTTCCCCCTCCCCCCTGCCTACCTCTCTGCCTACTTGTGATCTGTCAAATAAATTAATTAATTAAAAAAAAAAAAAGTCTCCGCTCCGAACACCTAAATTAGGCCAACTGATAGACACTTTTTCTTAAGAGGATTTGCTCACCTAAACCCAATCAACCAAGCCCTGGAAAGTCATCCTTTCAAGCTGACACCTGCGGGTGTAAGCCTTGGGATAGAGCTGGCTAAAGAGATAGGAAGTGGGTGGTTGAGAATCTTGTCCCCTTGAAGAAATGGAAGAGACGGAAATTTAAGTGAGCGGCATTTGGACCTAATCCGGGTGTAGGGACAGGCCCTCCACCCAGCTGGACCTTCGCAAAGAGCACCAGGCCTTACCATTCTTCTTCTTCTTTAACCTAGTCTGGAACCGAGAATGGGGACCTGAGAGGCCAGGCTGGCCATCCCAGCCCAATTAATTAATCAACTTAATTAATTAACTCGATGTCAAACTTGAACTATTTCCCCCCAGGCAACAAATCTCAGACCACACTGCAAAGTTCTTTGCGAATAAAAACACCCGATTTTAAAATAAAATAGACTGTCCCCCCATGAGACAGTGCAGGCAAGACATGGAGCTATTGGTACCATTCCAGCCAATACAGCCTCAGGGGACCTTTTGGGACCAGACATGAACAATGCAGACAGGAAGCATTTATTATGCTTCTTAGACCCACTGGGGCTGGAACTAGGGTGAGGTGAGTGAGGCGTTCGTGTTGGGAGCAAAATTTAAGGTAGCACCCCAAATCAACATTCCACTTAATACAAAAAGTCACAGTCAATGCCCAAATACTCTTGATGAGGAAGATACCAAACTTTTAAATAAAGATGGGACCGGATCCTGTATGTGCATCACTGTCTCTCATTTCATTCAGCTCCAGGCCTATACTCCCTGCACCTAATAGAATCAAGAAAGATGCTTTTGACCTAGGGCTCCACTTTCCCCTCCTCACCACGAATATATGCCCAACAGAAATGCATTCACCAAGAGACAGGTACAAGAGGTTCCCAAAAGCACCATTCACAGTAGTCCCAGAGCAGGACTAAAATGCCTACCCACAGTAAGAAGGTTAAGTACATTGTGGTCTATCCATTCAATTCCCATTCAGCAATGAGAATAAACCAACTATTGCCACATGCACGTGCAATGAATCCCAGGTGGGTGTTTTCACTTCATGGAAATGCACTGATCTGTGCTCTCTTCTATACGTAATGTATACTTCAGTAAGATTATGGAAGGAAATAAATAAATAGAAGCAAATGGCAGCTGACTCCCTCTGCGTTAACGTGTACATCTCACTTCAATGTCGTCTTTATGTGGGCCTAGAAGAAGGATGTTTCCCTTGATATCTTCTGAGACAAGTTTCAAAGGAAGATTTTCTCCTCTCCAAAGCCTTATCAGGAGCAAAGATCTCACCCCGAATCTCTAACTCTCTGTGGATGGGTATCAGTAAAAATGGAATGTTCTTTCCCGAGTCCATAATCCCTGGTTCTACTTGGATTTTCCCTGAAAATCAGGCCCAGAATAGATGGTCTTTGGGTAATTTGGGGGTTGACAGCAAACACTAAAGCCCTCCACTGTTACTTCCAAAGCCTTCCATCATGCCGTCCTCACCTGCACCCAGAGCCGTGGATCACAGCTGTATTCAGTTTCTACTGGCGCCCTAACAAATGACAACAAACTGCCCGGATACAGAGCACACACACGTATTACGTTGTAGTTCCCGAGGCGGGGGGAGTCCAGTATGGACTCCGGCAAACAAGCACTGGAGCGTTAGCAAGCTATGCTCCTTTCTGGGAGCTCGAGGGGAGAGTCAGTCTTGCCCACTGAGGTTGTGGCAGAGTTAAGTTCCACATGGTTGTAGGAGTGAGGTCCCCGATTCCTTGCTGGCTATGAGCAGGGGTAGCTCCTGGCTCCTCAAAGCCTCCCTCTGGTCCTTGCGCATTTCCCCCACCCCACAGAATGAGCCAGGAAAGCATCAAATTCCTCTCAAACTCCCAACCTGGGGAACTGCTGTCAGCACACCCAGGAAAAGCTTTCCATTTTTAAGGACTCATGGGATCTGATGGGACGTGTCCAGGTAATCCAAATGAATCCCTTCACTTTCAGGTCTACAACTTCAATCAGATCCACAAGCTCCCTTTTTGCTATGTGAGAGAAGAGAGTCACAGGCTCCGGAGACCCCATGGGGCTCTGGGCATCTTTGGGGTGCCATCACTCCACCTACCGCAACCGGTAAAATGACTCCTTTCTCCTGAATTGTTTTTACACTGTCTCAATCTCTGACACTCAAAACTCTCTAGGTCCATTTACACGGATAATCAAGAATGGAAGTAAGACACACACACAGGACTTCTCTGGGGAACGAAAGCAGTCTCGACGTTGGTTCATTCATTTGACAGATATGTGAGTGCCAACCAATTCTGGACGTCACAGGCCTAGTGAGGAACAGACCAGAAAGATCTCGGGGCCCGTGGGTGGCTCAGTGGATTAAGCCTCTGCCTTCGGCTCAGGTCATGATCTCAGGGTCCTGGGATCGAGCCCCACATCGGGCTCTCTGCTCAACAGGAAGCCTGCTCCCCACCCCACCTGCGCCCCGCCTACCTCTCTGCCTGCTTGTGATTTCTGTCTGTCAAATAAATAAATGAAATGTTAAAAAAAAGAAAGAAAGATCTCTGCCCTGTATTTCTATGTTAGTGGCATAGAGACAATCTACAAATAATTAAAATATGTGACTTGATATGTATATAGCCTCAAAAATTGTTCCCAGTGATTCCCACTGGATCCTTCCCCACTTGAGCCTTGAGATGACCACAGTCCCAGCCACTCTCTCGATCACTCCATTGTAAAGTACCATGAGCTAGAGGATCTAGGTAAGCCACACCCAGGTTTCTGATCCACAAAGATTACAAAATAATGACCTTGTTGTTTGAAGCCACTAAGTAGTGCAGTATCCGTTACACAGCACTAGCTGATAATTCTTAGTAGGGAAAAAAAAATAGGGTAAGGAAGGTGACTAGGGAATCCTAAAAGAGAGTTGGGTGCATTTTGGAAGGAGTTCATCTGGGACTATTCCACACAATATAACAAACATGAGATGTAAGAAAAGTTTCTAGTTCCAATTTCTGGATAGGGTGGAGTTGTAGCATTGCCTAATGCTATCAGCAGGCTTAGAACTGTCATAGGGAGTGAGTTTCAAAGACACAACCTGAATTCTTCTACTGTACTTTATTACTCGCCCTGCATGACACTCCCTGGGCTCTGTTATCACAGCTGCTACTAGCAATTCCCTGAGTTTTATTAACAGAGCAGTTCCTTGCTGTGTGGTATTACGTAGCATACTTTGTATATCTGCCTTCATCTATACAGATGAAGAATTCCACATGGTTTCAGTTTTCAAGGGAGGGGATTCACATAAGGAGGGTCTCCTCTTCAAAACGCAGATGGCAGAGTCTATAGGTTCCTTAAATGCAGGTATATTTAATAAACAGGAGGAAAATACACACATCAGTGGAAAGAGAAGCAGGTCTTGCAAGGACTTCCAGCACTGGTTCAGCACGCAAGCCTGCCGCACACACAAATTCATCTCTATAGCAAAGCATGCTTTGATTTCCCAGATCTGATGGTCCAATCATGATAAATCCCTACGATTATTTCCTTTTTCTTGCAAGTTACAATTTAAGGTTCTATATGGTAGCAGTGGGCCTGAGAATATTGGTAGATGTAATTCTTGGTCTTGGTTGAGGCAGAAGCTTAAGTGAGTGTAACGATTTATATGATCAAATAAAAACTTCTGAATAATAATACTAGTAAAAACATCTTCTCTTCATCTCCCAACTCTCTCAAGTCATTTAATGCCTCTGCCAAAATGCAACACCAGTGACTGCATTACAAAGGCCTAAATGGTAGCATATAAATTCTCTCTCCTTTATGAATGAAGTTTGAAAACAGGTAAAGGATTAATTGACCTCTCCATGTCTTGGAATCCCCATATTGAAAAGAAACAACCAGGGAAATAAAAGGCTATTGTATGGCTGTTTTCACTGCTGTAGGCCACCTCTTAGTAGTCACCCTCCTCCCCCCCACCCCTGTGAGACACTTCTTTTGGCTCAACCAGGGTTGTAACAGATGCTGCTTTGCATGCCCTTCAATCATCCCCATACTCTCCTGTGTTCCCTGTCCCTATTAGCTGCTGGTGCCTCCCAGGAGATTCAGTGCCATGTACAGTTGTATCAGTTGTACACTGCACAAAGTCACTGGCCTGGGAATTGGGTTGGACTGATAACCGGTCCTTATTACCTATGCTAAACCATGCACTCTGCCGAGAAGGTGGAGTACTTTTATCTAATTCACCCCAAAGTTCCCATACTTGGGCCCCATATGGATCAGGAGTTTAGTGAGGTCTAGACCAATGGGTTCATCCTATTCATTGTTTGAGCCTTAGCACCTGACACAATTCTTGGCATATAATGAATACTTAACAAATAGGTGTTTATTAATTACTGAATGGGTTACGTAATTAATTGGAAAAGACAATAAGGCAGAAAGGAGGAAGCTCTATACTGTACACAGAGAACATCGGAGAAAGCTCAGACTACAGTGAACTTGTAACCCCTGAATTCTGTTCTTCTTTGCTCATCTATTTGTCTATGTCTTTCCTATTTACTCATTTAATATCTAAGGGACACCATTCAGATGCACACAGGATGCACACAGATGACAGAAACAAAAGGAGAGGAGAGGAAAGTGTGAATTTCCATTTCCCTCCATCCCTGGTTCCAGATGAAATCAATAGTACTGTGATTTAATCTGTGCTTCTTGCAGAAATCATCATTAGACTGACTGGCTGGGGTGTGATCAAGCAGAGGGCCAGTGCTTCTGGCCCCTTGGCTCCCCTACAGGGGCATATTTGCTAAGACTGTAACTCAGAACAGCTTAGGTCAAGAGCCAATAAATTTCATCCATAAGGAACTACACAGTACATAGTTTAGGGTCTGTGGGCCATATGTGCGATCTGTCACAACTATGCCATCGTAGCACAAAAACACAGGCATGATATCAACAAGCAGATCTGGCTGTGTTCCAATAAATCTTTATTTGTGGACACCTAATTCTGAATTTCATATAATTTCATGTATCATGAAATACTATCCTTTTAAGAAATTTCTTTTCAACAATTGAAAAATGCAAAAGCCAACCTTAGCTTACAGGCCATTCCTCGGGCCAGGGCCCACAGTTTGCCAAGTCCTGGCTTTGATGGGGCTTACGTGGTGCCCGCCACCGTTCCTAGGTCTTATTCATTTTCAGCTCACATCAGCCCTCTGGGGGCTATGAGTACTCCAGTTTTGCACACAGGGAGAGAAACAGAGGGGTAAGGAGCTAGCTCACGTTCACAGGTCCAGTTAGTGGAAACGCTGGGATTCAAACCCAGGCAATCCAGTACCAGGTCCCTTGCATGGAACCACCAGGGGCCCTAGCCCAGTGCAAAACTGTTTTTCATTCTTACAACCCTGAGAAGGTGTGGATGCTCCAGTCACCTGCTCATTTGTCTTTTTATCCATTCATTTAGGTGTATGGGGATACCTAAGCACCGTCCTTAACACTGAGGAAAAGGCTAGTGGGCCAGATAGATGTGTGGAAGCAAGGCATTATGAGACCCTCCAGCTAGGTTTCCCAAGGCTTTATAGAGGAAGAAGAGGAGGAAGCACTTCCCAGGTGGATAAGGGGTCACAGGCATTTCAGGGGGACCATCATGCTCAAAGTCCCAGAGGTATTAGAGATTCTTACTCATAACCAACTTGCCATCTGGTTTTGTATTAGTCAGCTTTTGATGCAGTAACAAGAAGCCCCCAGATCTCTGTGATAAACGGTAACAAGCATCTATTAGCAGCACCCTGGTTTGTGACCTGACTGCAACAGCTCTGCTCCAAGCTGTAGGATGGGTCTGTTCCTTCAGGGTCTCATTCTGGGCCCAGAATGAAGGAGCAGCCACTATCGGGGACATACTCATCCCACAGCAAAGTGGCGGGAGTCGCAAGCGGACAGAGACATGCATGGGTTCTCTACGACAACTCTACCTCCTGTCTTAAGAGGCACTGCAAAACCACATGGCACGGAGGCTATCACGGGCTGAATGCTGACTCCACAAAACGATTTGTCTCTGTCTTACTACCCAGAATCTGTGAATATTGCCTTCTGTGGCAAAAGGTGGGATTAAGTTAACACTCTTGAATTAAGAAGAATTTATCCTGGATTAGGCAAGTTGTTTCTAAATGCAATCTTGGGTACCTTCCCCCACCCCCCGCAATCTCACATATCCTTACATAGAGGGCTGGGGGCAGTTTAAAGACAGACACGGAGGAGAGCCATGGGCAGACAGAACAGAGATGCAGCCACAAGCCAAGGAATGCCAACAGCAGCCCCAAGTCGGGAGAGGCAAGGCACAGATTCATTCTCCCTGAGGGCCTGCAAAGGGAGTGTGGCCCGCCAGCATCATCTACATGTCAGCCTTCTGGCCTCCAGAACTGTGAGACAATGAACCACCATGGGGTTAAGCCACCCAGTGTGCAGTGATTTGTTACAGGTGGGGGCTGAAAAGCCAGGAACAATAATCCTACCTGCTGCCCCACTAACATTCAGGAGCGGCACTGCCTACTAGGTGACACATGTCCTCTGGGGTCAGATCACCCTCGGTCTGCACAGTAGGCTTCCCAGCTATGGGACCCAACAGGTAAGTCCCAACAAGACCTCCACCTGCAGAAAGGCAGGGTGCCGGTGTCACACCCCAGTGGTTGCTTGTGATGTGAGCTCCCGCTGCCCCAGATGTCCCCTCCCACTTTGGTCTCAGCCACTGTCTCTTCACACCAAGTCGGAGACGGTGAACCCCATTGGTCTCCCTCAGACTACGGGGTGGTTCCAGGCAGGAAGGGGACTCAAGTGGTTCTTCCCTCCACCTCTCCCATGCTCAGAGCAGACTCCGCAGAAAACCATTTGGGCTCGTCCTCTGGTGGAGGTCTGCTGTGTCAGCATCACTACAGTTTTTCACTACAAAAGTAGAACAGGCATCAGCAGGGAGGCAGATTGGTTTCCTGCTGGAAGCTTTAGGGTTCATTGAGGCTTCTGCTTCTCAGTCACTGGAGGGGAGGCAGAGCTAGAACTTCTGGGAGGGTGTCTGGAAGAATCTCAAGTGCTGACTCCAGATACTATGAACCCCGTTTCTCTGTTAGGAAAAGCCACCTCCCAGATTCCTGATACTCTGACATCATCATGGTGAACAGGCTCTTGTTTCTAGAACCAGGGGAGGTCTTACAGAGCACCAGTACGTGGGTCTTCCTAGGCTGCTGGAAGGATGCCCCACATGTGTGACTTAAAAGAGACATTCATTCTCTCCCCATTCTGGAGGCCAGGCGTCGCAGGTGGGATCAGACCAACCCAAGGTGTCTTCAGGGCCACACCTCCTCTATCAGCTCTGGGGAAGGATTCTCGGCTCTGTGAGCTTCTGGTGACCCCTGGCAACCCTTGGTGTCCCTTGGCTTATACCTGCATTATTCCAGGATCTCCCCCATTGTCCTATTCGTCTAATCTCTGGTGTGTGTGTCTCTGTGTGTCCCCTCTTCCTCTTTAAAAGATGGCCCAGCCATCTTTAAAGGCCCAGCCTTATCCAGTATGATCTTATTTTAACTAATTCCAACCACAAAGACTGATTTCCAAATAACGTTCCATTCTGAGGTTCTAGGTAGACACAGATTACCAGCCCACTACAAACCGAACAGGTCTTCTCTGCTTCCTGTTGGTCGTGAATCTAAGAGAACCCCTCACATTACCCCAAAATGCAGAACGCCATATTGCATCCAAACCCCAAGTGAGATTTTCCTGATCAGTAAATTCTTACTCTACAAACCTCACAGAGACACCCCGATCCCCAAACTTCAGCGCTGATGCTAAAATTATGCTGAGTGTCAAAAGTACATCAAACAACTGCACTTATTTCCACCAGAAAAATTTGATTATTTTACTTTGATTTACATGGCATTTTCCCCCTCTCCTATAAATGCTGACTTTGAAATCCCCTTCAGCACTGGACAATGAGAAGCGGGCTGTGTTTTCGATGGGAAAGAAAGCTTTCATTATATTTGATACCGCATTTTCCTCTCCTTGATTTGAATGTTATAATTGGATTGGTGAGATATTTATTAGGAACTCTGTGTTTTTTTCCCCCCAGCTGCTTGAAGGGCATCTCTTAATTTGCTTCTCTCTTTGGACTTCTGAGAAGTGGCTGTGAGGTATTATTCCCAACAAAACGCATTTCTTTCAAACATTTATTTAAGGGCATCATTTTCTTAATAATTCTGAGGGTAATTCAGAATAATTTCCACCACCACTGCAATTTTTAACTTCCATGAAATGTATGTCACTACTCTCTCCCTACCCAATCCCCTTCCCAAGAGCCCCTCCGTATCAGTGCTGGGATGGTGCAGGCAGGACAGATGGTAGAAGGAGCTCTGGCTCATGGGCTCTGAATGGTTCCATCAACTCGCTGCTGCTGCCTTGCCTACAACAAGCCTGCTGGCCTCAGTTTCCCCTTCCCTAAAGTAAGAGGGTTAGCCTTAATGAGTAGCCTCCAAATTTAAACCTTCTGTTCCACCTAAATCTTAATTTTAAGACCAACATGAGAAACAGATTAGTAACCCATCAACTCAATCACTGGTTGCCAGAGGAAAGGGATGGGGGAATGAATTACCAAGGGACCCAGGGGAAGTCTCTGGGGTTTTAGAAATGTTCTGTCTCCTTTGAGATGGTGGTCACAAGGGGTGATCCACTCAACAAAACTCATCGAGCTCTTCACTCAAACTGTGCACATATTATTGTATGTAATTGCAACTCAGTAATGTTAACTTAAAAACTATGTGCTTTTATCAGAGGAATTGAGTCAAAATATGTGAAAATCAGAAAACTAGTATTTTCTAGTTCTAGCACTGTAGGGTTGCCTGGGCTTTCGAATTCAAAGCCTAAAGTGGATGGGAACTCAAGAGTAGCTTGGTTTAGCAATGGGATACAAATTCAGAAATCGATTATTCATGAATTTGAGGAATTTCTGGTATTTTATTAAATTCATTCTCTGTTTCCTGTGCTCACCAGCCACCTTGTTTCTATTCTATTCCTTCACTCAACAAAATTTTGTTGAGTGTCTACAGTGTGCCAGACATTACGCTAAGCAGCTAAACTTCCTCGTTAAATGCCTGTATGTATCGGCACAACCGCAGAGCTCCCAGAATTTAGAAGAGTTGCAAAGTTTATTAAAAAGAACCAACATTTCCCAAGAGACTTTTTTTTAGGTGATAATTTTGAAAAAAATTATTGAACGTTAAAGTAAAACAAATTCTCAAAAACTGGGAACTTAAGCCACTATAATTTCCACCTGGGAATCCTTTCTCTTTCCTAGGAGACACATTTTCATCCTGGACTGAAATCTAGCCATTACTGCCTTCTTTTCCTCATGCTGTGGGTATCATAATGTCTGGATTCTCTGAATTACCCACTGGAGTACGAGCTTCTCCTTATCTTTACCCCTAGAGAAACTGCATTGCTTTTTCTTCTTGGACAAGAAAAATCACATGACTGACTCTGTTGCCCTTTCCACTTTGTTCACCAGGAAGCTCAGAGCCAAACCTGTGGGCCAGTCAGGTAGAATTACCTGGGTTGCACTTCTGCCCTGTGGTTACTCCCTAGCCTTGACTTGCTTTTACAATGTGTTATTTCCATCACTCTCTCGTTCTTGTTTTTTGGTTGTCTCCCAAGCACTATTTTGTTCACGAAGCCTGTAAGCCACTTGGGGAATTTAGCTAAGTATTAATAGATATAGCAAATAACTCAATCTATAATTTCTATCTCTATGACACATCCCAGGTTAGAAACGCACACAAACACTGCACACAGCAGGGTGCGCAGCAGGGCCTCCGTCATTATCTCCCTCATTTTTTCCAACCCTCACACTTTTCACGACAGGGTAAACTCTTCCGCGTGTGTTATTTTTGACGCCACTAGAGAGAGTTTGCTACATTCAGATATCCAGTTCTGACTTTGATTTCCCCTTCCGTTTCGGGCCATCTCAACGTAACTACCTTGCTGTAACCTGAATTCAAAAATACTTAAGCCAAGACATCTGAAACCCTTTTCAGAAGCAAGCAGGGCTGAACCAATATGCCTGTTTTAATTCACCCCTTTCCCTTCCCTCTTAACCCTTCTGTCGATAGCACCCACCAGACACCCTCTTTCTCCTCTTCCCCTACCCTCGGGAAGCCTGATGTTACAGTAGGGGTGCAGGTTCTGGATTTAGACAGCGAAGGACTGAATTCTAGTTCAACAGCTTAACAGCTCATGACTTAGACAAGTTACTACCTTGAGTCCTGGCTTTAGTACCTATGGGAAAATAACAAGGGCCTTACTTTTTATGGGGTTGTTGGGAGAATTAAATGCAAATCCCTCATAACTTACAGAGCACCATATCCAGAACAGTACAATAAGTCCAATAATTCTCAGTTGAGTGGATGGAGGGAGGGATGGACGGGTGAAAAACAGAAGGTAGATGAGGGGTGGTGAGCCAGGTGGACAGACGATGGGTGGGTGATGGTTGGACAGGTGGGTAGATGCATGATGGATGAATATAGCACAGACTGTGTTCTCAGGGCAATGCCACACATTAGGGTGAGAGGTTCTGTGTATTTTCTTGCCAGAGTTTAGAAGAGATCACACTCTCTCCTCCACACTCCCTCCCCCTTGCACACAAATGCACACACACACACACACACACACACACACACACAGAGTGTGGAGTTACTACTCTGTCTCCCAGGGACTGCCTCTATCATGGTAACCATATCTGTCCACCTGGGGTACAATCAGTTGCAACTGTATATACCACGGGTACACCTCAGATAAACAGACCCAAGTGTTAGGTAAGGATGGCATTGTCTCCATCTACATTTTCCTTTTTAAAGATTTTTTTTTTTTAAGTAATCTCTATATCCACCTCACAACCCCAAGATCCAGAGTCACACGTTCTACTGACTAAACCAGCCAGGCACCCCCTCCATCTACATTTTCAAACACCCATCTTACCTAAAAGTATTTTATTAACTCATTTTTAAACTAAAAGTCCCAAGGAGGAGGAAAACAGGTGGAAAATCTCAACGCTTACCAAAATGTTGGCTGATAGCCTTGACATTTCTCTTTTCTGAACACCACCACAAAAACACAATTGAAATATAATCTGGAAATTCAGATTATGGGTTTCTTTTTCTGTCCCCATATTATTCTCTGGAGTGAGCCAGAGATGAGGTACTGGGGGCTTTTCCATTGGGCAGGTGACAGTGTAAAGGATTTGCTGTTTTGTGAGGCTGGTTTGTCCCTGTCCCTTAGTCACGAGAGAGGAGGGAAGTTTGGCAAAGGAGGAAGATTAAAATTTATAAAAAGCCACCATTGAAAAGGGGACCCGATGTTCCTAGTGGAAGAGTCTTCTGATCGCCAGTTGGTCCGGAAGCCCTTGCTTCCTGTCCAGAACCATAGTGCTGGACAAACAGCCACTCCCAGGGCACTGGGACCTGGGGCAGAGGCAGCAGACAGGCCTTAAAGGGCACATGGCTCTGGCAGCAAGGGCTGGTCTCGGGGTCTGCACCATCAACCGGGGCGTGTTAAGTGTTGCAAGGTAGTCTGACACCTAGGTCGGTGCCTTGATCCCCACGGGCCAGGTTCTCCTGAGAGGGGTGGGAGCCCTGAGGTTGGCCCTTGGGGACAGGGACCTGGAGAGTAAGTGCCTTCTTGAGAAGGGAGCCCGAGATTTCAGCAGTCCACGGACACAGGCAGCCCCAGGCACAGGAGAGCTGAGGCCCCAGCAGATGGAATCAGTAAAGCCGACACATAGGACAATGGACGAATGGAAAAGGAGAAGGGAGGAAGGAGAGAAAGAGAGAGAAAAGAGGGAGAAGCGGAAGAGAGGGAGGATGAGGGAGAAGAAGCCACCATTTCTTCCTAGGCTGCAAAGAAGGTGCTGTCTGTGACTCAGCAGTGGAATTCAAATCCCCAAATCTGGAACAAAGCAAAGGGAAAGAGAGCCGGAACTTGCACAGGGGACAGGCCAGGGGGGTAAACTGAGGAAGTATTTACTCTGGAACTGGACACCGTCCCATGTCCTTCCTTTGCACTTCATTTTCAGAACACCCCCTGAAGTGGTATCTTCTTGAGCACCATTTTCTTGCCAAGGAAGCTGAGTCTCAGAGAAGTCTGGGTCCCTGGTTGCTTTGCCCAAGGTTTTTCATTCTCTGGCTGCCAACCAACAGTGGCCCAACCTGAGAGTCTTCACCCATGACCGATACCTCCTAGTGCCTCCGACAAGAAACGCAGCAGTTGAAGATCCCAAGCCCAACACCTGGAATGGGTGAGGGTCTTCGGCCAGGAACCCTGGAATCACATTACAACAGAAGGAACGTGGGGAACGCCTGAGGCCATCAAGGACCTACGGAAGCAAAGGAAGATACCAAAGCATGCACCAAGAAGTGGGGCTGCAGGAGAGGAACCAGGGGAAGCTCCTGGGTGCAGTTCACCACGTGCCTTCAAGGAGGCAGCGTCCATGCTGCGTGCACAAGACAAACCTACAGAGGGCACAGGCCTGAGGTGAGCCATGGGGGCCTACGGGCTGAGGAGCAGCAAGGTGACTAACAAGCCTGCACTAAGGGAGAGGAGAAGACAGGAGAGCATGAGAGCCAAGGTGCAGTCCGGCAGCCATGGAAGGTTGCGTGAGTTTTATTCTTAGTGGGATGGGAAGCTACCGCAAGGCGGAGAGCCAAGGAAGTGCCAGAACTGGACACGGAGTGAGTTGCGAACTCTTCACACATGGTGCTCAACCCTTCTACAGCCCTAACACTTCCCTAATTTAACGCGAGGTAAAAATCTCTATCCATCCACCTACCCAACCATCCATCATTTATCTATCCATCTATCCATCCATCCGTCTATGCTTTTTATACGTATCACTAGTGGTTTATTTAAAAGCAAACCACATTATTTTCCTAACTTCTCTGCGTCTTGCCTTTCTACTTAATATATGGAAATCTCTGTAAGTCAACTGATAAACATAAATCAGTGCACCGAGAGCGGCTAGATACACCATTTTATTCAGTATTCCTACCCTAACCAACTTTTCTTCTAGAGGTTTGTGTGCTTCCATCATGAATACATATGTAAAGCACCTCATTATTATTATGCAAACAAATTAGCCTTGCCTTTCATCATACCTCGTTCCCTAAATGGGGTAAGTATATATTTCTTTTTTTTTAAAGGTTTTATTTATTAATTTGACAGAGAGAGGCACAACGGCAGAGGAAACACAAGCAGGAGCAGTGGGAGAGGGAGAAGCAGGCTTCCGGCCAGGCAGGGAGCCCGAGGCGGGACCCTGGGATTTTGACCTGAGCCTCAGGCAGACACTTAACTGACTGAGCCACCTAGGCACCCCGGAACTATGTATTTCTAAACTAAACTGAACTTCAGGCTGCCTCTACCTTTTTATTTATGTCTTTATGTGTTCCCTTTAGGGTTACAAGTCCAGCCACACACTTGGGCTGCATCCCTGGAATGACCCGGCTTTCTCTGCTGCCTGGGTGAAACCGTCTCAGAGGGGAGGCTGTAAGAATGGCAACCCCTGGGTGTTGTAGCAGAAGCAGAATAAAATATAGGACAGGTCTTTGCAAAGGGGAATGGAGCCCAGAACCACATGGGTCTCCAAGAAAGCCCTCCAGGCCTGTGGTTCTGAGGGCTGAGGAGGCTTTGAGGAAGGAAGTACACAGAAAGCAGCATACATGCGGCCACATCCAGTCCTGGGAGGGGAAGCCTCTCGTCTGTCCCCTCTGTGTCGCCAACTCCGTCAACAGCACTCGAATGTTTACACAGCTTGGCTGGCAAGGGCACTGGCAGGGAGGCCCCTGCCTGGAGGAGTACCAGGCCCTGCTGGGGCTCTGAGATCAGCTCGGACGAGGCCTTCTCCTGGGTTCCTACCGGTCTTCCCATTCCTGACTGCACAAAGCTGGGTCCGGGCCAGCACAGGGCAGGAAAGACCTGGGGAGATTGGCCAAGGCCCCTGGTACCTTGGCCTCAACATGTTATTCATTCACAGTGGAGGGTGGGGGGGATGGCATGGCGGGCACCCAGCTCTGGACTTCTCCGGGGATGTGTGCTTTCTTAGGCTCTGGTTTTGAGATCACGCCACTGTCTTCCACAAAAGGACCAAACCTACTTTGTTTCCTAGGTTCTGAGGAGTCTCTTTTTATTGAATGCCTCTTCTGTGTTAGCAGTGAGAAGTCACTTGGCAGAAGGTCCACCTCCAGCTTTGGTGGAGGGGCAGACTGGAGAGGGGGTATCAGACTACCCCAAGCAGGACACGGGCAGCCACAGGGAAGGGGAATGTACCCTGAGCTGGGAGTGTGAAATGGGGACAACACCCCTCCGTTGCTTCAGATATGGCTAAGCACTTACGAAGGAACTCTCCAGAAATGGGTGTAGAAGGCACCTCTGCCACTTGCAGAAAGCCACCGGACTTTCAATCGGCCTCAGTTTCGCCTATAAAATGGGTGTCAACAGCCGTGCTTCCTCCTGTGCGGCTGGAGAGTTAAATGGAGGTAAAACACATACAGGCACAATAAAGATGAACTAGTACCAGAAACCTCCCTCCCTTTGCTCTGGAACTCAAAGTCCACATTTGGAAAATAAAGGCTTGTTAGAGAAGATGTTTTCTAGGGAGTCCTCCTACCGTAAAGTTGTACAGATCTGAGATCTCGATGAGGCTTTCTAACTCTCCCTGGAGATGGGGCATCTCTTGAAAAGTCTGTTGACTGTCACTAGCCCCCTTTTCAGAAGGGCCTTCTGGGCCTGCCACACCTAGAAGATCTGGCTGAACTTCCCTCCTCTGACCTGGTGGGTTCCAGAATGAGGGTTCTGTGGCATGCTCACCTCCCTCCAAGGTAGCTGCTGACCAAAGGGACCATGTAAAGCAAACCCCCCACCCCGCTCTATTTACTGTCACACCCACACCACTTGTCACCTTAAAAGGTGGCAGCTGGGTATGGTCTCATGCGTGTGTGACCCGTGCAGTCATCCAAGACCCCACGCTTCAAAGTTCCCTACACATTTAGGCTCTCCTCTGGCCGCCTTGATTTTTTTAGTACTTCTTGAACAAGGGGCCCAGCATTTCCCTTTTGTGCTGGGCCCCGCACAGTAACAGGTCAGTTATGCTGCATGTAGGTACACTCCGCAAGGTCAACGTGGGCACACCACTCTGAGTGTGTGTGTGTGTGTGTGTGTGTGCGCGCGCTCACGCGCGTGCGTGCGCATATGTGTATGGGGTGTGTGTCTGTGGAGTTTTAACTTGCTACACGTAAGACATGGCTCCATTAGCGCCCCCTGCACAGAACCAGTACAGCTACTTGCAAGAGATCTCCAAAGCAGACCCAGCCCCGCAGAGAGGAGAGAGCCAGGCCCACAGCAGTGGCAGAACACAGCAAAGGCGCTGACTCAGGAAAATCTCCCAGTTCACAGCTCGGGATGGTGATTTTTCTCTGCCTTACTCTTGTGTCTCTCCCAGATGATGTATGAATTGCCTTACTTACCTCTTCCCTCCAAACCTTCTCCTTTATTATTTTTATTAATGTCATGCCAACCCCCAAAAGGTGTTTCCTTTACAAAAAAGAAAGAAAAGAACCCCCAACACCTCACCTCACTCACATAGCAGAGGGAATATACTTTTAAAAATTATTGTATTTGTGTACGCATGAGAGAAAGAGACACAGAGACGGACTAAGAGACAGAGAAAGACACTTCAAATGGGTTAGTTATACGAGAGTCTAAAATCCAAAGACAAATAGTAATAAATTTAGGTCTTTATTTTGGAAAGGCCAGAGTACTCAGGAAACTTTGAGCATCGTTACAGACTATAAAAGCACGGCTGCATTTAATGCATTTTAATTCCAGAAGTAAGGGGAGGAGACGAGGCTGCATCTAGACTTAGGAACTGAGTGTCGCTTTGTTAAGCAAGCATGTTACTGAGCTCACGATGTGCGGGCCTGACGTCTACGTGCCACTGTCACTGACTGAGTGCGAAGCACTTAGCATTTCATGGGCCACTGAATGTGCAAAACTCCTTGGGAGACAGGTGCGTTCCAACTGACGGAGGGTAAACTGAGGCTCGCACAAGGTCATGCAGCTCATGCTAGAGCCAACTTTAGAGCCCGATCCATCCAGCCTGAGAGCTCACATGCACAAGCTCTCCACAGTCTCCTGGGCCGGTGTTTATAAACACGAGCCACTTTGATTAGCTGCGGCAAAAATGGCAGTCACACCTCCATGCTTGACAAGACTGCTGATCATTATAAGCTAGCGCAACATTTCAGGGGAGAAAGAGACTTGAGAGGTCATCTTTCTAACATGTCACCAATGCATGGATTTATTCTCCAGTATCTCCCATTAGAGATTCTTTTTTTTTTTTTTTCTGTATTATTCCCCATGACAGAGAGCTCACTACCGGTTGAACCTGAACAGGTTCTACCTGAACCCAAACAACTACCTAAACTCACTACCTTGTCCATGATCTCACAGATCTTTGAACAAAAACATTTGTCTCTACCTGGAAAGAGAGACCTCTTTCTCCTCTACCCTTGACTCTGAGCTAGAGACACAAAAAACAAGCACACCCTCATCTCCAGGACAGGTTCCCCAGTCTCCTGGACTCCGCTCAAGTCAAGGGGAGCCCCTTTTGTCTCCCCGTTTCTCTTATGAGCCAGTTTGCAAGCCAGTTCATGCCACCCACGTCTAGCTGAAAAGGATGAAACATTTCAGCTCCGTACACTTGCACACGACTTCTGGGATCTGGGGCTACATCCCTGGGCCAGCAGGGCAATGGGCTCTGCATTCCACAGAGGGGATATGATGGTGGGCTCTTGAGATTGGAAGACAGCTTGCCTTCTGAACCTGGAGCCATCTCAACAGGTCCTCTTTGGGGAGGGATGGGTGTCCCATCCAAACTTGCTTCTCTTGAGAAGGAACCTCTCTCTACCTGGCAGTGGGGAAAGTCCTTGAAGACAGTAAGAAGGCGAGGGCAGCCTGTTATGGAAACTACTGTTTAAGAGCTCCCAGATCATTCATATTCGAATGTGAGGAAAATAATGGCAAAAACATCATAAAGAAACAGATGTGCCTGAGTCAGGTTCTGTGGCAGGAAAAGATAATGTGGGTTTGCTGGTATCGATTTCATTCTTCCAGCTGATGACAATGAATAGTCCTCTGTTCTGGGATGTGCCACGTGGAGCCCAGTGCATGGCTGCCCCATCCTGGGGACTCTGCAGACGTGCCATCCACTTTCACAGGCACACGTACCTGCGGTGTGGGGTGGGGGAGGGGGAGGGGGCCTGCAGACCTCCAGCAGCTGGGGGAGGGCTGATGTCCAGCACAAGGGTGCTGACTCCTGCTCAGACAGGGTGCCTTTCCCCTTTCCCTAATGTGCGTAAGTGTACCTGTGAGGACCGTATGCATGTGTACATGTGTGCCTATGCGTGCGCAAGCTCACACGTTGGCAGCAGACCACACCAGGGTAGAGAAGGGACCAGACCCTACGGCTTCAGCCACAGCACCCTTGGCTCCAGTTATCCACATGGGGATTCTGACCTTTCAGCTTGGCAGCAGCCCAGAGGCAGGACATGGAAGGTGGAGGAGGGGTTTTAGTCAGAGCATGAGAATACTAAAAGACAGTCACCTCCCAGATCTGTCAAGAGGACGTGGGATAATATATGGAGAAGTGCCCTATGCCTTCCCTGGAATATAGCAGAAGCTCAGTTTTACTGAGTTTTTCAGACATTGCTTTGCAGGAAGGGACAAATATACAGGAGGTAATTGAGCAAAGGAATTATGCCCCCAGTGACTCTGTTTGGAATAGGATTCCCAGTCCCACCTTTAACCAGTTGTGGGATCCAGGGTAAGTTAATGATCTTCCCTGCACCTCACTTCCTCCCCCATGAAATGGGGACAACGAGAGCACCTGCTCTGTGAGCTTGCTGTGAGGATCAAATGAAATAAATGAGGAAAAGTGCTCAGCTGAGGACCCTGCATGAAGGACGCCCTCACCAAATACCAGTTACTAACACTGCTTTAGCTACACGGCGCGAGCTCTTCCCTACATGGGGTGGGCTACGTGCGCATCAAGCAAAATGCCCTACATGCGGGCGCCTGGGTGGCTCAGTGGGTTAAAGCCTCTGCCTTTTGCTCAGGTCATGATCCCAGGGTCCTGGGATCGAGTCCCGCATCGGGCTCTCTGCTTGGCAGGGAGCCTGCTTCCTCCTCTCTCTCTCTCTCTCTGCCTGCCTCTCTCCCTACTTGTGATCTCTATCTGTCAAATAAATAAATAAAATCTTTAAAAGAAAAAAAATGCCCTACATGCTCAAACCCCAGGCTTGTTCAGCACCGCATATCTCCCAGGGAAGTGAAGGCACAATAAAGCCTCATTAAAGGAAAGAATGGAATCAATAAATACAACACCTTCCCCCACCCACCCCTCGCCACAGAAGTGGGACATCTGATCTCTGTTCTTGGTGTCTATTCTAAACTGCCTTCCCGTGCATTTCAGTAAGTTTAATTTCTGGAACGCTTAACAGTTGTTTTTAGATAAATCACAGTTGCGTGTTCTGGCCCAATTCACAGGACTTTTCACTGCACAGGGAAATAAGCTCTTCCAGCTTGTTGGAGAAAAGCAAATGTGTCTTCATTGTCTATTCATGGTGGTGTCGCTTGGAAGGGACCTCAAACCCTCAACTTGTCAGACTTCCCATTACCTATCATTCAGATGTGTAACGGAATTCTTTTTAAAATGGATTGCTATTCAATTTTCTTTTCTTTCCTTTATTTTTTTTTTCTTTTTGTGAGGGAGTGGTTTGCAGTGTGATCTCATGAATACCAGCCTTGTAAAGCTGGTTTGCCTAAAAATAATAGAAAGTTTTCTCAGCATGGGTGCCAATACACCATGTACATGTGATTTCAAGGGAGGGCTTCCTGAGTATCTTGTCAGCTGAGAATTGAAGACCCTATCAGCCTGCTACTCAGAGCTTTGATTTTCCCAAACAGGTGCCTGCATGGCACCGGGACTGCCAAGTTCTTCCAGCAGAATGATTGAAAATTCAGGCTCAAGTGGCCGAAAACTCTGGGTTTGAAACTCAGTTTTATCATTCCTCTGGATATCTTCAGTCTATTCCTGCAGACTGGATCTCCAGTCTTCTCTACCCAGTTCTAGACCAGGAGAGGCCATCCTGTGGCCTCCATCAGTTGGAGGGGGGGCCCTCTGCCTTTGGGATGCTGGTTGGATTTGGCCAATGGGGGACATTGGGGGGGGCTGTTGCCAGGCAGATGACAGGGTGTTTGGGTGTATATGCTCTCCCGGCTCCCTTCCCAATACACTCCTGTTTGCAGTAGCTAGCTGCCTTGATGTCAGCCCTCTCTTGCCCCAGGACTGTCTCTGGGTTCTGACTTGATGGTCCCTTCAATAACTTGTCAAAACAACTGTTCACGTCAGCATGAAAGATCCCCCATACTGACTGTGTAATTGTGTCAATGACTTCGCCTCTCCAAGAAGTTATCTTTTTCTGGGCTTTTCATTGGTGACCTCCCAAGGCTGCATGGGGAAGTGGTTCATAGCCCAAGCTTTGAACTCAGACAGACATATCTCATATAACTATCATGGGGAGTCCTAAAAACCCCCAGTGGGGTTTTTTGCCCAATAAAACATGTAGAGTAGTGGTTAGGAATATTGGTTCTACAGCCAACTGGCCTGAATTTGATGCTGACATCAACTCCCACCAGCTATCTGACTTTGAGAAAGTTACCAGATCACTGTATGCCTCAGCTGCCTGATCTGTGAAATGGTGGTAATAGTACCTTACATAGTAAGGTAATTGTGAGGATCAAATGAGTTCATACACATAAAATATGGAGAACAGGGCCTGGCACACAGTAGGTGCTTTCTAAGACTTAGCTAGTATTATCAACTTTATTATATACACAAGGTTTATAAGCTTGTAGAAGACCCATGTGTCATAAACCTGGGCACCCTGAGCACCTAGTACATAGTAGATGTCCAATTAAGGGTTTACTGATATTAACTTATTATTGCTGCTACTACCACTCAGACTAATAACGTAGATACATTCTACTTTCCAAAATTCTTCATGCTTATTATCTTTGCTGGTCCTCATAACCTCCTTGTGGCAGGGCCACACGTGACTATGATCATTCCCTTCGTACGCATTAAAACTACAGAGGGTCAGAGATGTTCAGTGACTTGCCCAATGCCACAAAGCACTGACTAGCATACCTAGAACTATTATCCAGAACTCATGAAACCTAGAAACAACAATGGGACTTCATCAGGGACATCTGAGAACAGGCGAACCACCAGGAGATGGGGTGCCAAATCTCTCAAGCTCTGAAGATGGGCTGGGCGTGCTATTAGAAGTTCTGCCCATGATAGAGAGGAGCTGGGGTCTGTGACCTGTATGGTCTAAACTGGATGTTACAGGGGGTCTCCCCTCAAAGTTTCCAAGGACAGCTGTCATCTCTGGCACCCCATGCCTTAGCTATCCTGTCTCAATCTTCCTGCCTCTGGGCTGCTGTAGAAAACCCAGTTCCTTCTTGCTTACCATCACTGAGTATCCCCTGGACCTTGGGGACCAAGAGGGCCTGTAACCTGGGTAGCCTGGCAGCAAGCCAAGCCAGGCAGCGCAGCCCTTGTATATCCAGGTTTCCTGCCTGTGGTCTGCACTGGTAACTGTGCTAGTTTGCACTTCCTGTGCTCACCCACGTGCCAGCGTAATGCCGCACTCCTCCAGAGGCTCTGGGTTCCCAGCGCAGGTAAGCAGACGTGACACATGACCTGCCACCAGGAGGGAGAAGAAACCAGAGCCCATTGTGACCACTCCCCCACCTTGGCTTGGCTCTCCCAGCCTGGCCATATACCTTGCCCCCACTGCCCCAGCCCAAGAGTGGGCCTCTCCAATGCACTGTCTCCTACTGGTCAAGTTCTCTGTCCCTGCAGATGGGGCTGGGCGGGAGGTGATACTGGCGGCCTTTGGGAGACACACCTGCATCAAACACACACCCCGAGGGTGTGCATTCGTACCTTAAGCTGAAAGAATTGCACATATATTGCAAAAAGCCAAGGCTCTTCTGGTACTGGATGCAGATGGGAACGCCCTTCTGGAATCCAACCCCTTTAGAGATTCTGCAGAATCTCTAAAAGTCCTTTACCTGTTCTGACTTCCCCTCTTAGAGACCACTCATGCCTTCCAATCCCATCTCCATCCAGCCATCAGAATGATCTTATAATTCAGATCAAGTCATCCCCGTGATTCAAGTACTTCAATGGTCTTCAGTCCTTCTGAGAAGGGAAACTAAAATTCTCACTGTGGCCTAATAGACCCTTCCATATCCGACCCCTATGTTCTGGCCATGTGCATTTCTCACCCCCGCAAGTCCACATCGAGCTCCTTCCCACCCTCAAGAGCTGGCCCACAGCACACCAAGGGCCTTCTCCCACCCTCTCCTCTCCCTCTATACTTCTGTCTCTTGCCCACAGATTCTGAAAGCCCAGTAAGTACATGGAAATGCCTTCTCTTATTTACTGTCTAACTGTGCCTCCCTAACAGTGACCAATTTGAGAGAGAAGCATTACTCTTAAAATGCTCACAGAATACAGAAGAGCACTGGCTTTGGAGCCAATCAGGTCTGGTTTAAGTCCCAACCCTGACACTTGGGTGGTCTCGGGCCATGCTCACCTCCGTGTCTCCAGCCCACTTCTGGACAGGAGAGCAAGGGCAGCACACCCAGGGCACTAACCAAACGTTGCTCCTGCTACCGATTAACTGTACTTAGCATTGGAAGAGCATTAGCCATGGGCCTTGGGTGCAACTAAGCACTTCACCTGCGTGTCTTATATCATCCTTGCAGAATCCCTGGAAGCAGGTGTTGTCATCACTGTCATCTTGTAGGTTAGGCAGTGTAGGTTCAGAGAGCTTAAATAATTTACCCCAAATCGTTCAGTTAGTAATGCTAGAGCCTGGCTTCAGAGAATTCCCTCCCAACCAAAACATGGTACTTTCCTCTAGGAAAAATTCAGTATATCATGAATTAAAAGTGAGAGCTCCTAGAAAATGCTTCGATGTTGTTCGGGGGCAACAAGGAGCACAGAGTGTTCAAGTGAACCCCTTGTGCCCCAGAGACCAGGAGTTCTAAACCCAGGCTCCACAGTATGTACTGTCCCTATTTACTTGTAGTTAATAAAATCACAAAATATCATCGGATCTTAATGGGACCCCGAGGGGGTTAATTACATGGTGGGGAATTGTCTGTGAGCTCAACCACTGTTGGTTTAATAGATGTACCTTCAGAACAAAGATATATAGCACATTGATCTTTAAAAAGGAAAAGTAAAGATCTCCCCAATGCAGATGAGGAAAAGGGAAAAGTCCTCACTCAGCATTCAGACCCACCATTAATCCTTGGGACACACTTCCTACAGGATCTCCAGGTCCTTCCTGTTGTGGGCTCCGGAATCCTAGGTCTCAAGGCTTCCAAACAGAGCTGTTTCCCAACCACTCTGAACAAGAGCCTCCGCCTTCTCCTTGGAAAGAAAGCAGTCCTTCTGCCTTCTGCAAACTCTCACCACCATGAGCACAGCCTGAGCACCAGACAGCAGTGTCTTTCTTTACAAGAACCTCCCACATGCTCATGTCTCCAAGACTCAGTTGCCTCATTGTATAATGGGGATAACACCATTGATTCCGGTAGGACTACAAATTTCAGACATTTACTGAACAAATTATTACAAGAGCCAATGATTTTCTTATGTTTTCTATGTGAAAGAGTCACCCTATTAAGCACTTTAATAAATATATCCCTATCTTACAATCCTATGTGGTAAGTAGTAGTATTATCATCTTCATTTTCCATTAAAGATGCTGGGCTCCAGGGAGAGACGGGTAAATAAAATGGAGTCATGAGCACTGAAGAGCTCACCACCTAGTGGGAGAAACCACCTTAGAAAATGATACTCAATGGGAAATTAAGTCTGTGTGAAGAGAGATGTATGTCGGCTTGGGGTACAGAGGATGGAGATGCATTAGAGGCCAGAGACAGTGTCCTGGGCGTATGAGATTCAGAAAGGCTGAGTATCTTGCTCAAGGACACACAGCCACTTAGGGGTAGAGCCTTGATTGGAAGTGAGGTGGTTTCCGCCCTAGCACCATGGATCTTCCACTGTCCCAGGGTCAACTGATCTCTTCAAACCCATTCTCAGCTTCTCTGGGGGTAGAAGTCACATTTCTCTTTCTGCATGAGTCCTCCCCTGTGTAGGCAAGACTGTGCCTCAATGACTCCATTGCATGGAAGAGTCACAAGCTTGCAGGCAGAGCCCCATCCCCTTCATCAGAATGGCTAAAGGAGAAGGGTTTGTTTTCACCCCCAGCCTCATGCACACATGGAAGGACGAGCCACCCAGAAATACATAAGTAACTCATGTGTTCCACAGACACACACCACTACCCCTGTGAAGGGTACAGGACGGGCACGTCACACCTGTCTAGACTTTGCCTGCCCCTTGGGAGTTTACAGTCTAGCCAGAATGTCAAATGCATGCATGGCGCATGTATCTGGAGCCCAAGCAGAGAGATCACTGTCAGTCAAGTCTCAGCAAAATGCTCTGGGAGCCTCATGATGCCCGAGATTAAATCAAAGAGGCTTCTTGCATTGGATCAATCCAACAACGGCTTGCTTACTGGGGCTCTGGGCAAAAGTCATTTACTAACCCCAAACGTTGTATGGTTCAACTTGATTAAGACACCAAATGCTTGGAGCTCCTTGGAGAATGTTGCTTCACAAATACCATGCAACTGTAGAGCTCAGAGGAGCATGTCTCCCTGGGAGTACTGTGTTTAGATTTCCAAATTCCAAAGGGAAAACACGAAGTCTTCTGCTTCAGAATCTACCCAGCACGGAGAAAGGCAGAACGATGGAAACAGAATTTTGAGGGTTTTCTGAATGATAGCATTGGAACCATCAGAAAAATGCCAGTCCTGAGAGATTTCTCTCCTGTCATCTGATTGTTTTCTTCTTGTGCTTTTCCTGATCCATTGGTCAATACTGTTTGATAGTAAATATTATCATGAAATGAGAGCACAGGGCTTTCTAAGTGGCAAAATCAGACTAACATCTATTCAATTCCGTTAACAGTTGATCTTCTAGCCATGGTCATTTTCACAGGAATTCTCCCAGTAGCTAAAGGGAGAACATGCTTCTGCAGCTGCTTCCCTATGATGGGTAGGGTGACTTCTTCTCCTGGGATATGGGAGGGGTACTTGCCCCCCTCTGCCCTAGACCAAACTCCAGTATAGGATATGAGGTTGTGTGGAATCTCTAAAAGTCCTACAAGAACTTTGACACACACTGCTCGTTTCTGTTTGCACAACATTTGTTAAACATTTATTCACTCCACATATATTTACTTTTGAAAACCCACCATGGCCAGACATGCTGCTGAGTGATCACAGTGGGCTGGGGAACAAGAAATACTTGCTGCCTGGAGAACGTGGTTTATGGAGTTCACAGAGGAGTTAGCAAAGAAGGTAAGCAAAGCCAATTCTTGAGACAGCAGTCACAGAGGTGGGAAGCAGTAAGCCCAATAAGTCTTATAAACCCCGTTGTACATCAGGGGAAACTGAGGCACGGACAGGTTAAAAGACTCGTGTGATGTCACACACTGTTCAAGTGATAAAGCCCTTGAATGATGGGCAGCACCATCCAGCAAGGCCTATGGACTAAATCCCATGGAAATGAATGTACTAGGCCAATAACAGCCTCAATTAAATGACTGGGTTTTCAACATGGGGGACTAAAAAAGTTAGCTGCAGTTTACTTCTTTTTTCTCCTCTATCCTGGAATAATACGGTTGTGATGATCCTGTGATTATCTGCATGAAATGGCTTTTAAGCCATCTAGTATAAATATACACACACCTATCCCAGAGATCCTTGGATTCCCCCAGATATACTCAAGCCTACTCAGGCCCTCGGGGATTTGGGGAGCTTTTGAAGAGATGCCCTGGCATCCAGCTGTGCCCATCAGCAGCCCCAGATGCTTTTCCTACTCGATAAACCTTCTGATCCCTGTTCAGGTCAGTTTCAATGGGAGAACCGGAAGCCTAGCAAGCCATCTAAACGACTTACCCCTTCTGCAGGGGAGCTAATTTGCTGCATTAGCTGGGGGCCATGCAATGCCTCCTTGATTTCCTGCTCCACGCTGACCCATCTCTCATAAGGATTACGCCTTCCACGGTGACCCGACTTGGAGGCCGGTTTTTCAGATGGGGATTTATTCCAGATGAGCAAATGAAAGTTATCTAGCCATTTAGCCTGTTGCAATTATTTCTGTCTGGTCAGCCAAATCAGAGCTCAGCTTGAGATCCCAAAGGTTCAAGTGGGCAAGACAACGTTCATAGAGGATTCTGGGATTTCCAGGAATGGCGGTAGAATAGGAACACTGTATTTGTTATTTGTTTCCCTATCATTTCACTCTGTTGCATCACAAATTTTGGTCTGATGATTTTTTTTCCCCTTTGAATGCTGATGTCCTCGACAGTTAAATGCCAATAGATACTCCATGGGAGGAATACAGACCAAATATAGAAATCATTCTGTTATTGTCCAGCCAAAAAAAATAGATATATATATGTATGTATATATATATACATACATATATATCATTACTTTCTTTCCCCAAAATTCTTTATCCCATTGGATATGGGAATTAGATAAGATTAAGTTCTTAGGCAACATCATCTTATGGGATGGACAGATTCTGTGCTGTTTAACTGTGTCAGGACAACATTTCTATCTGCTTAGACAGAAGACAATGCGGCCGACATGCACACAGAGCTAGCTGCATGAGATTCGTGTTAAGTAGAGCACCATTAGGTTACTTTAAGGTGACAATTTCTAAATGAGAGCAAAACTGTGTAATAAGATTTAAAAAATTGGACCCATTCTTAGTTCACCAGCTCCCCAGCCAGTGACAAAATATGCCATTAGTGGCCACAGCACGATTCTGAAAATATACCTTCCTTACGATTTAACGCTTTTTTTTCCCTGTGAGCTAAAAATTACAAAGCCCCGGATTTCATCGCTCTTGCAATCTATTCTTTTCCCCTGACTTCCTGTTTTCATGAAATTTTAATCAGGCACTTAAAATAAATAGCTATGCAGAGCTTCTCTGCCTCCCGCAATACCCGGGATGGATGTTTTGGGTAAAGTGATAGCCCAGAGACCTTGAGAACAGTGAATCCCATTCTGACTTGGCAAGACAACAGAAATCGCAGTGTGGCTCCATCCAGGCCATGCGCTTGGAGGGGACAGAGTGGTCTCGGAGGATGGCACGAAGATGTACTATGTTGGATCTTTTTTTTTTCTTTCTTCCAAATATTGACAGCAACTTGATCAATTTAGAAAGGCAGGCAAGAGAAAGCTTGATGATATTATTCTAAGAGAGAGAAGAAAAGGAATAAATCAAGGTAAACTTTTCAAATCCCTTCTGAGTTGAAAAACTGAGGCATTCGATGTGGGCTGCTACTTTTCCTTCCTTTGACAAGATGTGTATTTGTGTTCCCTTCGCAGAAACCAAAAGGATGCTTAGCTGTTTGAACCTGCTAAGATTTGTCTTTTTTTTTCCTTTTCATACAATGATTATATCTACAAATGATGGTGTAGAGAAGTATAACACATTTGGCCCCAAACCATTATATTCCCAAGTAGATATCTTTTCCAGAAACACCTGCAGGTTTCACGGAGAGCATAAGGACCCTCCAAGAAGATGAGATTAGACAAAGGATACCGCCCCATAATTCATGCCCCATAAAGTCGAAGTCCCTAGAAATCTGGAAAGAAAACTCTTGGAGGCATGTGAGATCAGCTTCCTTGCCTTAAAATGCCAAAGTTCTGCACAACAGTAGCTAAACAGGGTGAAAGGCTCTTAATTCGTTAATAAAAATGAAATGAAATGGTGTGAGAGTGAACACCATTCGATCCCATCACCAAGACCCATCCTGTCTCCTTTATCTCAGATGGAAATGAACTCACAGGAAGGGTAGGTTCTGACCTTCCTTACACTGGCGGTCTCGCTCCTGGTTTTAAACACTGGAAGATAGGTCCTATCGAGTACTGCTGTGTTGGGAAATGTTTTACAACTGGCTCTCCCAGGCCAAAAAACAAACAAACAAAAACCTAGGAGAAAGGGTTTGATTTGTGGCATTGGCTCATTGTATGATGTAAATACTCCCAGTATGGTCAACTTTTGAGCTACCATGATGTGGAGTAGGGAAAGGGTGTGTAGCCCTTCCCCACTATATAGTATGTTATACCCGTCATGACAAGGGCAGAGATAATAGTACAATATGGTAAGATAATTAGGAAGTGAGGATTTCTGACTACTTAGTACATTTTTAGGAATAGAATTTATTGAAGTTACATGATTTTATTTTTTAAAAAATTTTTTAAAGATTTTATTTATTTGACAGACAGAGATCACAAGTAGGCAGAGAGGCAGAGAGAGAAAGAGAGGAGGAAGCAGGCTCCCTGCTAAGCAGAGAGCCCGATGCAGGGCTTGATCCCAGGACCCTGAGATCATGACCTGAGCCGAAGGCAGAGGCTTTAACCCACTGAGCCACCCAGGCACCCTGCGTGATTTTATTTTTAATAGTGGCTGGGTATAACAACTGACTTGGTGAATTTCTGAAAATTTAACAACTTAAAAATTTAACAATAGGCCCTGTGAGCCAGTCTGAGCCAACTCCAACACACCAGTGCTGCAGGGGAACCTGGCTCCGTTCGGTTGGAAATGGCTGTGTGTCATTTGTGGTTTAGTGAACCTGCCTGTTTCCAGGGACAGACTGTATTTTTGGACCTGTGCTAGAGAGATTCAGTTTGTTCTTGGTCCCTCAAAGCTCCCCCCCAAAATACAATTGCCCACAAAATGTCAGAGCCCTGTGTGGTTTCTGTGATATAGGGTTTCATCTGCTTCATTGTCTCCAAATATAGCTCTCAGCTGGCATTCTTACCTTGCTTCAGGGGAATCTAAATAACCTCAAGAAGAGAGGAATCAACACCTCCAACAAAAGAAGTCATTCAGCTTTGTGGCATCTCACACTGGAGATCTTGAAAATACTTCCTTTCCTACAGTCCCAGAGGATAAAGTTCCACTAGGGAAGAGACAGGAGACTGAAGGTCCACCAAATCCCCATTCTGATGCCAATATTTGGTGACCTCAGGGGACAGGGGTCTGGGGTGCTTCCGCCCTGAGGTGGGTCTCAGCATTTCACCTTGAAGTCCTCAAGACCACTTCTTGCAGCACCCTGTTGGGGGGAGCATCTGTAAGAACTCTCGGAAGAGCCTATATATGTGAAGAAGAGCCTATCATCACGCGATTAGAGGGAGCCCTGAGAAAGCACTCTTAGTAAAATGGCACCAGCAACATGTTGGTTTAAGACCAACAGGAAAAAAAGGCAACAGTTTGAAAAAGCGAATTTGAGGATTCAGTTCAAGATGCCAGGGGTCTCATATTCCAAGAGTTTTTCTCTGCCCCCTTGAGTTCCTTGGCCGGGTCCACTTCCAAGGACCCAGAGGCCCTCTGCTCCCTCTCATAGCACTCCTAGGAGCAAAGGGATGATTTTCTGGAATCCTGTTCATGGCGAAGAAAGCCAAGCTCATGCGGTTGGTTGCATCTAGCTTCTGTGAACCACCCACACTATCAACAGACACTGTCCCAGTGGCCAGGAAATCATCCTGCTCTTGGCAAAGGCCCTGCCACTTGGGTAGAAACTGAGCAAAATCATCCAAGCCAAGCAAAACTGAGCAAAGCGGGGCTCTCTCTGTACTGAAATCCAGATTCAGCATGAAGGATCTTGGCAGAGCTTCAGCTGGGCTCGGCCCTGGTTAATGTCACAACTGTATCTCAAATAGCCCATTCTCTTAATAAAACACAGTTTGACTCAAGGCTTTGCGATATCAATTCGAAGGGAGAAAAGAGGCAACGTGGAAGCAGGGGGAGAGCTTCCTACTATGAGTGCTCTTATTGAATACATATGCTTATATGCATTTCTGACTGAATAATCCAAAATTCTGAAAATGAATTGGGCTGTGTCTGGCCTCCTTGTCTATAATCACTAACTACTCAGGGATTCTCAGAAATGCCCAGATTTCTTGGAGCTGTTTGCCTACACAAATGTGTCTTTCCCTTCAGTCCCATCTAGACAGCTGATGTGACCCAGTGCAGGATTTCCCTGCATGTGTGGATTTATAAGATCTCCTCCAGATCCACCGAACAGAGGTTGGTGCCAACAAGAAGAAATGAAGCTGTCAGGAGTTTCTATTTTCATTCCTACCTATTGTCTTAGTAAGTTAACCCAAGCTTTTTTTTCAACTGAGGGGAAAAAACCACCTTAGGACTCAACTGTACATCCG
This sequence comes from Meles meles, assembly GCF_922984935.1. Taxonomy (NCBI): domain Eukaryota; kingdom Metazoa; phylum Chordata; class Mammalia; order Carnivora; family Mustelidae; genus Meles; species Meles meles. The sequence continues at coordinate 8,167,256 of NC_060084.1, read as the reverse complement.
TGGCATCCAGGGGCAGGCTGGGAAGTGGAAAGAACTGACTAGAACTCCCGGTTCCAGAGTGAAAGACTGTGAACTCCATCTGGGCTCTTGTGAATCAGAGATACCTTCCCCTGGGCCAATAAGTGGGAAGGAGATTTTTCTGTGGATTCGAATGGACCTGAGTTAAAGCCCACCCTCCATTCTTCCCTGGCTGGGTGGAACACAAAGAGGAAAACAGAAACATAAAAGGAACATACAGATGAAAATGATCTCCATACTCCTGTTAACTAAAAAGACCCTTATTAATATTTTGGGCGTTTGGTTTGTATCTGGTTTTTTTTGAGGCTTACATAAGTACAATCATTTGTTTATATTTGTGTTAATGCCTAAAAACATTCTTTTTTTTTTAATATTTTATTTATTTATGTGACAGACAGAGATCACAAGTAGGCAGAGAAGCAGGCAGAGAGAGAGAGAGAGGAGGAAGCAGGCTCCCTGCGGAGCAGAGAGCCCGATGCGGGGCTCGATCCCAGGACCCTGGGATCATGACCTGAGCCGAAGGCAGAGGCTTTAACCCACTGAGCCACCCAGGTGCCCCAACCCTAATTTTTAATTTGGGAATGCTACTTAACTAACCTAAGCCTGTTTCCTTGTGTATGGAAAGAAGAAAGGAGAGAAGGAAGGGAGGGATATGGAGGGAGGGAGGAAAGCAAAATTCACCATTAAGAAAAGTTGGATGACGTGTATTCAAAACTGTGCAATATTTTAGCAATTTTATGTGAACCTGTAATTATTGAGAAAAGTTTTTTTTTTTGGTTTTTTTGTTTGTTTGTTTTCCAGAAAAAGAGCATTAACAATAGCATAATATAATCTCACAGGGTGTTTTTGCAAGTGTTAAGTGGCATCACATATGTGTAAGTACCTAGTATAGAGCCTGGCAGAGGTTAACATTTAATAAACTTTGGCTGAATGCACAGAGAGATACATGGATACTCAGCACTCAGCAAGTGTTCCTTTGACTTAATTTCAAACAAGGGTTGAGGCGTATGGGGTTCACCAAGTGTCAGGGGAGACCACGTCTCTCAAAGAGCTAGAACAATATTTAGGCCCTCAAGCTGGAGCCCATTTATGTCTACATTTCATCTAGCTTAAGAAGGACACCGACACATCTCCACTTCTCATACGGGGAAGTGACACAAATGTCTGGCTGGTTTTCTGAGATCTCTGGAAGCAAGCATTTTAAATGGGCCAGGGGGTAGACACTCCTCTCTAGCCATTCAGAGCCTTTTCCATTTAGCTGGACCATCACACCAGGGCCCTAAAGGGCCTACTCAGAATTCAGAGGTCCCCATGGGGCATTAAAGGAAACACATGTGAATATTGGGAAACACTTAAACCCCACTTTCTCAGAGAACACTGAAATGCCCTTGGAAAATACATATGGAGTATGCAAAGTAAAAAATCAGGATAATGTATTTAAGGACAAACTGTGTTTCCAGGCACTTATGCAAACATGGGTGGACATATATATTTACAAAGGCCTCAAAAAACAAAGAGAAAGAGCAAAAGGTTACTAAGCATTTTTCCAGTCAGGAGTAGGACTGGTTATTACTTCCATCTTTGCTTTTCTGAATTTTGTAAATGTTCTCTAATATGCTGTTACAGTAAAATTAATGAAATAATGAAAACAAGAAATTAATGATCAAGGGTGGTTTAGTGTTTCCTTTCAAAGTTAGCTATGGCCTCCTCTTTGCATAATTAGTGTCTTGAAGACAGTCAAGTGCCCACCAAGTGACAGGAAAGGAAGAAAGGGCAATCAGTGACCTTGAGCCATTTCCCTGTGACCAGAAGAACACAAGAACCAGCCAAATCAAGTGTACAGATGAGCCAACACTTAGCGTAGACAGGCCCAGTGAAACAGAAGCCAGGAGGTTTGCCGAGACTTGCCCCACAAAGATTTAGCCGGGAGCCTTTGGGTAAGGTCACAGGTCCTTAAGACCTATTTTCCTACAATTCCTTACTCAGTGTTTGGAGGGTCAGCTCTAAGGACAAAGCATATACTTTGAGCACTTTAGATGAAACATGGTACCAGCGTGATACACCTTCATTCTCTTGCTGTGGAGCTATTAAATTTATGCCTTGACCTGAGCATTTGGCCAAAGAGTTTCCCCAACTGCAAAAATAAATAGTAAATAAATAAATAAATTAATTAATTAAATTTAATAAATTGAAAAAAGGAAGCCAGTGGATTCAGGTTGAAACAGGACCCATCTGCTTCTTCCCATTCTTCAAAAAGGATACTGAAAGTATTTCCTAAGCCAGGGAATCCTTCGGTCCTCTTAAGGATAAGAAAATTGGCATATGTGGGATCTAGGAGGTGTGGTGTGCTCTCCTAAGTGTCCTGTGCCCTGAAAAGAGGCTTCGGTGTTCTAGAGTCCACGCAACTGCCTTGAAGGCAAGTGTCCCTGCAGGGAATGGCCAAGTAAAAGATATGTGTCCAGCCCCACTGAATTCCAGATAAACAATGAAAAATTATTAGTATACATAAGTCCCAGTATTGCATGGGTGGGACCTACTTGTCCTAAAATAGATATTCTGGACTGGGTGTCTTGTGATTTTATTTTGCCAACCCCAGCAGCCCAGAGAAGCACTTGGGCCCCCTAGTCTCCTTCTCTGGACCCACAGTTCTCCCATTACGTGGATGGAGCGTGGGGTAGAAATAGACCCCGATTCTGGATGGTGAGAAGGCAGGAGGGTCGTGGACACAAGGAAGCCTACCTGCTATGCTCCACAGTGTCACCCACGGCAGCACCACCCTGACCCGCCGTGAGACCCGTCTTTAGGGCAAGTAAGAGAGCTGAGCCTTGAGAAGCTACTTGGATCAGAGTTTCACCGAATTAAAAAAAAAGAAAAGCAAAACCGATGTGCTGTGGGTAGGAAGGCCATGCATTTTGAGTGCAGTTTATCTCAGTGTGAATCGCTAAACCCAATAGATTTTCAACTGCTCAGGAGCCAAATCGAGTGTACTCTACTCTGTAGAGAAGCCACAAATGAGCTGGCCGATAAACTTGGGCAAGACTTAAAAAGTGAGAAACAGGTAAAATAAGGTACCCCAATCAGATCATCAGGAGAAATGGGGAGGTCTTCTCTTCACGGTCTTACCAGCTTTTGATAAAAAGGTGAATATTAATGGGAGGAGGGCCGGGGACACCCTCTCCTTCTTGGGCCTCTGTTGGGCATGGTAGTAGGTAACATGCAGGGTGAACCGCTCCTGAGTGTGTGTGCGTGTGTGTGTGTGCACGTGCATGTATCTATGACTGTGTGTGTGTGTGCGTGTGTTGCGCGTGGTGCCCCAGCCTTGAAGATGGACAAAAATAACACAAAGGAATCATTCAGGGCCTCAGATATCTTTGAAGAAGCACATGGATCTGGTCTAGCCGTCCCCAAGTGGCCAACGGATCCCTGTGGTCAGTACTGGCTCTGGACAGTTAAAATAAAGAAAACAAATATCCAAACATCCGATATCATCGCTGGGAGCTGGCCTCTGGGTCTTTGCCAACATCTGAACTGCTTCACATAACCTCCTGGCCTCTAAAAATAGGTATTCTGTGGTACATATAATTTTTATAAGATGACTAATACAGGAATGCCCTTTGGGATAACTTAGTGTCTTACTTTCTTTCTTTTCTCTCTATATTTATCTTCCCTTCACTGGCTTCTTTGTATAAAAGTTAGACTGCAGCCACAGACCAAGAGCATTAGCCAGGAAATTATCTGCTGCACGAGGGCTATCATTTTCATCAAGAAAACAGAAGCTTGTGTTTTCAAAAGCGGGTAGAGCCATAGCCTAAGACGCATTTGGTTTCTGTGTCTCTAAACATCATTTTCCATGTAAAGGACCAATCAGAAGAGGTCTGCAGTTATCCTACTGCTTTTCTCCTTTATATAAAATTGAATCCAAAATGAATGGCGAAGTGTATGGACTCTAAAATCCCCCTATTAAAGTTTGCTGCTCTGAACCCCAGTAATAAGGGTAATATGGTCCTTCATGAGCACTGAAGTCTTTGCATTTTACTTGTTCTCCCTGAATTGTGTGTGTGTGTGCACGCACACGTGCACATGCATGGGGGGCGGCAGTGGAGTAGAAATCGGGGAAACAGCTGGACATCAGTTCAGAGGCTCATGACCTGAACTTCTGTCTGGAGTTGAGAATTCCAGAAACGGAATGACAAAATCGGCTGGAGGAAGAAGTAAAAGTGATCCATTCCTCACTCACTGTCACCTTTATTTCAACATGGACCTGCAGCTCGCAACCTCTGCGTGACGTCCAGGATGATTAACTCTGCTCACAAGGACACGGAGAAATGAATTTTCTTATCCAGTGGGGGCCTCCCTTAGGGAACAGCATTTTGCCCGCTCCTTCGCCATCAAAACAATAACTGCTAAGCCCAGTGCCCTAACCAGGCCTCGCGAGAACTGGCCCCCCAAATTATAAGTACCACACCAGGAAGAGTGACACGACAGGACAGAGACTCCCACAGCTTCCTGCATTCCCTCCCGCTCACCTGGGTCCTCAGTGCCACCGTCCCCCGCACCCCCACCTTGAAAGCTGTCTTGTACCATCTCTTTGCCTGCAGTAATCCATGAAATTACAACCCACCGAGGAAAGAGCCCATGATCCACTCAGGTAGGTGACTGGCCAGAAGGTGGCTAAGCAGACTTACAGCTAGGGGACAGATGATAAGATTTCCTTCCTAACCTCTGAAGTTGTGTGTCAGTTTGTTTTACTCTTCCAATGGAAACAGAAGCCAAATGCGGTTACACTTAGTAAAAAAGTAAAAATTTCATGTACTACTTTTAGTAAAAAATTTGAAAAGTTTGGTGCCAGCCACACTCTGGTTTTCCTCCTTCCTGTGTCTCCCTTCATGTCACTGCGTGACCACGGGATGTTTGCTCTTGGGAATATAGGAGTCCGCCCAGCTGGGCACCTGAATGTACCAGACTGTGTATCTCACTCTAAGAAGTGGCAGAAAGCCACCCCAAAATGCAGTGCTCCCCACTAACCCCTGCCCATATACCTGTAGGGTTTGATACGTTACATGCAGTACCCTTTATCCCCAAGACCCAGGATTTACAGAATCCTGCCAAGAGTGTCCACCTTAAAGAGTAGTGACCAGTTGTTACCCTTTTAGAGTACTATTTGTAAAGGGGGAGGACGTGCAGGGAAGTGAAGATGTGAAAAGAAACCCCCAATATTTGGGCCCAGATTCTTCCATGGACAGGGGGTTGGCTCATAAGCTCCACGGGCCTCAATTTTCATCTTCTCCCGCACTGCGGATGATGACAACCACAGCACAGAAAATACCACCTCGTGAGCTTGCTGTCAGGACTGGATGAATCACTTTCAAGGAACTTCCTCTCTCGCTTCAAACTCCCACTCAAGGATTTTAACCCTCTTGGGTGAAGTTTTCCTCTACCCACTTATGACAAGTTTACCTCATTTTACATCAGTCAGGAAAGGAGAGGCTCTGTGACTCTAACAGCCATCCCCAAACCTCCCTGGCTTTACCCTCAGGTTTAGCTCTCTCACACATGAATAGCTGTTGCAAATCTGCACGGGCAGGTGTCATAGGGGCTCCACACATTGCCCAGGTACTCTGGGACTCTGGCTATTGGCAGGGCCACCATTTCTGACACTACCTTCTCCTCACGTGGCTTCCTGGTTTGCCACAGCATTAGACGGGTGCCCAGATGATCCCGCTCAACTCTTAAATGTTTCAAACACTCTTTCTTCCATTCAGCTACGGCCCTGTGCAAAATCTTGATGGAGACCATGAAGAACATTCATGGAGGCAAACATAGAGCTCTGTATTCATTATCTGCTCTCACAGCTGATGGTATTTACAGAACCAGGATCATATCCAATTCACGCCTGGTTCTACATGCTAGGTGCAGAAGAGATGCTCAATAAAAACTTACCAAATAGATAGATAGATAGATAGGACAAAATAGAATAGAGAAATAAAGAGAAGCCCCTTTCAAGCTACGAGGCACCACAATGCTAGTGCTGTGCTCAACCCTAAGTGAGGCAGCTCTTACCATTACTGCCTTGAGTAAGCAGTATACTTTTTATGAAACTCTGGCTCAGGCAGAGTCCGTGAAATTTCAGAGCATGGATTTCATTGCCAGTCAACAACAAGAGCAACAAAAGTCACATATCTCATGATGATGTTGGTAGGGAGACCTTCCATGGCAGGTAAGTGCAAGAGCAAGTGTGCATGTGTGTGTGCGTGCATGTGTGTGTTAGGGGTGCACATCTACACATCCCTAAGATCCTTGTGAGACCATGCCCTCAACTTGCCCAATCAGTACAATGTACTGAATGATAAAGTGGGTCCTTTGTTGATGTATTCCGAGCTCAGACCCGCTTCCTGCCACTCAAGACATGCCGTTTCACCTTTGGTGTTGCGTGGTTTTTCCTGGTGAGGTTGGCTAACAGGTACATGCAAACACACACTGATACCTGATAATAACATCAACAGCCTTAGCCTCCAGTAGTCAAGAGCATTTACTGTGCCAGGCATTCTGATGCGTGTTTTATCTTCAGAATCCTGTTGACTTCTCACAAGAATGCTAGAAGGAAGGTGCTCTCATAATGCCCACTGTACATCTGAGTACAATGGCACTTGGAAAGGTTAAACAGCAGGCCCAAGGTCATGGAGCAGCGAGTGTTGGAGCTGGTCTATAAGCTTGGCCAGGCTAGCTCCAAAGCTGGACTCATTATCCATATGGTCCTGACCAAACCTACCATAGAAGGATGTCACTCTGACTTGGAGCTGCCTCCATAGCTTTGTGAACCCCATCAGTCTTTTTCAACTAAGAACAGGTTGTTTGTGGCACAGGACCTGAGAACAGATGGCTCCTAGAAATTCTTTAGATGCCATGAGATCTGCCACCTTGAAATGTCAAAGCAGCAAAATTCAAACCCAGGGGCTCTGGGTGCCAGGGAGACAGCTGGCATCTTTTTTACCCCTGCAGATGAGGTCAGGGAGGGTAATCAGAATCTGAGAATGGCAGGCACCATTGTCTGAGCACCTTCCATATTCCAGGCCCTGGTTCCCATGCATGATGTATGTGCACAAGGTGTCCATCTGACATGGACACTATCTCACCCCATTTCACAGATGAGTAAATTGAATCTCAGGAAGACAAAATAGTATGGGACTACAGTTAAGAATCTGAAAAGTCAGACATCGAATTCTTATCTATCTGGCTGCTCAGTGCGAATTCTGTTCTAGATCTTGCCCTAAGAGAAAAGAAATAGAAGGTATTATTTTTCCTTTTTAATTTCAAAAACAATTTTCAAAAACGAAGAATGCAAAGGATGATCACTCCCCAAAATATTAATATTTAACATAAATATCATAAAAGTGTTCTTCTTATAAGAATCAACAACAGATCAATGAAGCGAAACATGCTTGAAACGGAGTTCTCTGTGTGTGGCATGTGAAGTTAAAGCCAGTAAGAGATGCATCAAAACCAAAGGAGAAAGGAAGCCCCTTTTAACAAATACTGTTTTAAAATTTGCTATTTATGAAGAAAAAGCAAGTTAGCATCCCCTATCAAATACCAAAATCAATCCTAGATTGATTAAAGATTTAAAAGTCAGATATCAAAATCATAAAATGAAAGTATGAATGAAGAGTTAACTGATATAAATGGGGAAAGAATGTTTTTTCTCAACATAAAAGCAAAGAAAGAATATATTTAGCTTGAACACAACACAAACATTGTACATGTAAAAATATAAGTATAATTAAAAGTCAAGAGATAAACGTGAAAACATTCTGTCACAAATATGACAGAGGGTTACGCTGCAATATATAAATAGCTGTGAGAAATCAACAAGGAAAACACCAACAATCCTGTCAAATGGGAATAAAGGTGGGGAGATAAGGAAAAGAATAGACAATTCCTGGAAGGAGGAATAAAAATGGCTATAACAAAGACATAGATACAAGACACTTATACCCTATGTAAGTATATAGATAGTATATCTATATGTAATATAAATATATAAAAGGAGTAACATACCATTGTGTTTACTATCAAAGAAATTTCTATAAAAGGATCTGGTGAGGAGTTACAATGAAACTAGTTGTCTCCTATCATGTTTGCAGAAGCATAAACTGGCTCAGTTTTTTGGAAAGCAATTTTATTCTATATATTGAATTTTAAGATCATAGTTTAGCAAATACTTTCACTTATTAGTATTTATACTAAAGAAATAACCAGAGATTCCAACAAAGATTCATGTATAAAAATATTTAGTACAGCATTATCTGTAATATAAAAAATGGAGGTGTTTTAAATATCCAATAATAATTTGACGATGAAATTATTTTATTCAAAAAGATTGTTCAACAGACTTTTAAAAATAATTTTTTGGTAAAGATAATCACACACATCCTAGCACTAGGCGAGACAATAAAGGACGGATACCTGTATAAATACCACATGGTTATGATCATACAAACACTCCAAAGTGCACACGCATAGAACACCGACAGCAACGATACTCTTCAGGGTAAAACAGTGATTTTTCTCGGTTGAGATTACGAGTGATGCTTGATTTCTCCTTTATCCTTTCTCTACGTGTTAGACTATTTTACTTCTACAGGGGGAAAACATTTAAGCAACCATGACCACATGGGTCTGTCCTGGAGCCCGCTGTTCAGAGGGGCTCTGACTGTGAGGTTATTCCTGATTCTGTTAAGATTAGAGACCGAAGTCTTAACGTCCTTCCAAAATGATCTCCGAGAGGTCACAGCTGCCACCACACAGGAGAAGGACAAGACGCTGTTTAGGAATGAGGGGTTAAATGATGGAGATACTGGGGAAAGGCTTGCCACCTGGACGGGACACGGACTGTCTGCAGACCAGATGTGCATTACAGCTCAGATTTCGATGCCCCTTGAAGACCTGAGCTCTGGCCTTGTCGGCCACCAGCAAAGTTGCAAGAACCAAACCAAGCCCTGATGCCAGTCCTCCACCCACTCAGCCTCACCATGAAACCAGGGGCTCTGAGTATCAGGAGTCCTTACACAAAGGATCTGCTTGGTCCTAAAGAGAAAACTGGCCAGAGGATGGGAATGGCCTCTTGCCACGTTCCCTGCCCCCACCCCCACCCAACCCTGTTCATCTTCAACAGAGGCCTGGAGTCCACCGTGAGCTCACCCTGAGGGGGGTCTGCTCCCCAGTGTGTGCCATGGAGGAGGACACACCCCCTGGGGAAGGGGCAACAAGGTAGATGATACATGTGCACTCTTTCACAGCCCAGGCTGGAAAGAAACAACTCTGCATTTAAATAGGGCTTCGGGAAGTTTCCTCTCCTGCTGCCTAGAGGGAACAGTGGCTATCTCAGGGAAGGAGTTGGTCCATGAAAGACTAGCAGTGCCTGCCACAGAGCGTAATCACAATCAACTATTACTACTACCACCACCATTGCTATTAATATCATTGCTGGTACTAATACTCTTAGCATTGCTCCTGGTAACTGTTAATGTGACTCTTAGTACCATGTTACTGCTACTACTATTACTACTGCTGCCATTACTTCTCCTAGTACTGCTATTACCACCTGTTGTTACTCCAGGATGCTCCTATGCATTCACAGCAACTGCGTGTACCCGAACTGGGGGACAGCATCCTGATTCGAATTACTCTGTGCCCTCTCCAAAAAGTTCTCTGACATGTGTCAGGCTATGCACCTGTTGGTGTGGAAAACATCTGAGCCCGTGGTCCCAGTCCTTGTTGAGTGAAGCAGCAACACGGATGGCCAAAGGTCTTGTGGGATTGTGGTGGGAAAACTCTGTATTCTTACCTCACTCCTCTCCCCACCCACCCCAATCGCTGCCCCTTGGGAGTGGTTCTTCTTCTAAGAATGAGGATGAGGTTTCCAAAGGTGAAGGGGTAGGCCCAAGTTCACACAGCAGGTGAAGAGCAGGGCCTGGGTTCAGACCAAGCACTCCCTGGGCTCCTGCAGTCCTTAAGTAAAGGGACTAGGTAGTAGGGTTTTATATGATTAAAAAGGAGCTTCAGGTGCTGGCACTGGACACCAACCCAATGGCATGAGATAGCTTCTGGAATAAGCAGCTGAGCCGTTCAGCCCAGTGCTCCTGACTCCAAGCACGGCAGTCATTGGGTGACAATTCCCTCTGCCTACTCATGAGAATGCTGGCCATGAATTCTGTGACATGGATGCTGGGACCGCAGGACACAGGGCCCCTGAAGAGCCCACACAGGACACAGTTGAGCAGGGACAGCACTTGGGACCTCGGTACCCTGAGGAAGCAGAGGCCAGGCAAACGCCAAAAAGCGATAGCCAGGAAGGCAAACAGGAAAGCAGGCTCCTGGTCCTGCCGGGCCTCTCGCTAGCTGGGCCCTGTGTCCCTAAGGTCCCCCTGGTGCATGTTATTTTTGGACCTGACCACGTGATGTGTAAGCCTGTTGGATTAGATAGAGTCAAGGTCGGCTTCCAGACCGGTGTCGCCTGAGCAACTTGGGTCAGCCACCGCAGGGATGAGGCCCATGGCAGGCTTCCAGATAATGCTGCCCCTACCATCTCAGAGCTCTCCAAGACCTGTGGGTCCCAGTGGAGAGCAGCAAGAGAAAGGAGCTGTACCCACTCCCCTACACCTGAACTCCCCATGCAGGGCACACAGGGCTGAGTCTAGGGCCGTCTGAGCCGCCAGGGCCTAGATGGTCTTGGGAGCTTGGACTTTCTGGGGCCCATGCTCTTAAGGGTCAGCTGGGTTTCCTGGACTGGGAGGGACTGGCTTCCTTCCCCTTTGGGACTCACACCTCAACCCCAGGCCAGTTCACTGCCCTGACCGGGTGACCACAGAAAACAGATTGTTTGGGGAGGGAGGAGTCTCGAGATGGTTGGTTTCTGCACAATTTATACTTTATGTGGTCTTTATTTCAAAAGATAACAGAGCCTGCACGTGGCATATAAGCAGTGTGTATGTGCACACACACACACACACACACACACACACACACAGTTGTGTCTTTCCATCACTCCCCCACAAACATGAAAGAATCTGTAAAATTTTAGGATATTTTTAAAAAGCAGACACATCACTATGAATTTTGCATTTCACTGGACAAAGTTATCCAGGTGATGGCATCATGAACGGTGACAGATTCTTCCCAGGCTTATAAAAGGACCAGAGGCACAGACCATCCCCGCCAGTATCACCTGCGTCCATCAAAGTTACTCCCCAGCGTCTTGTAGATGCAGGAGTGGAAAGAGAGTGGGTTTCCAAGCCAGAGGGAATTGGGTCCATCTCTGACAATGTGCGACGTGTGGGCAGCACCTGCCCGGTCAAGGGGCCTCCACCATCTTGGACGTCCCCACGTAGCAGATGGCAACAATGCTCATGCTGAAGTTCGGTGAGATGCGTGTGCACAGTGTTTGTATCTGACGCTCGGTCAATGTGCAGCAAATGCCTGGGAGTTCTCGAGAAAGCAGCACCTCCTGCTTTTCCCTATTTTTAAAAAGATTTTATTTATTTATTTGTCAGAGAATCAGAGAGAGGAGAGCACAAGCATGAAGAGGGGCAGAGGGTGAAGCAGGTTCCCCGCTGAGCAGTGAGCCAGATGCAGAACAGGATTGCAGGACCCTGGCATCATGACCTGAGCCCAAGGCAGATGCTTAACCAACTAAGCCAGCCAGGTGTCCCTTTTACATACTTTTTTCTCCCACCTTTTCATAACTTCTGTGAGCAGGAAAGGAAAGCATGACCCCTAAGCAATGCTCTGTGTTCAGGGATGTCGCCGTGCAGTACCTCTCAGGTGTGGCCAATTTTCAATGCTGTGTGTGTAGCTGAGCAATTTCTTGGGCCAATGTATGAAGCCAGACACCAAGACCCTCCATCACTCCATTTTGGACTAAAAAATGGAGAAGCGTTTGTCAACTTCTGTTTATAAGTTTATAAAGGTACAGAGCAGACGGTAGGATGTGGGCCACCTATGGGAAGAAGTAAGCTTAGCTAGGGGATTGGACAGCATATACAAAATAAGAGCAATAACTTCTCAGTGCTGTTTGGTACAGTAGGAAGTTGCTATACATGGCTATTTCAACTTAAATTAACAAAAATTAGCTAAAATTAAAAATTCCATTCCCCTGTTATACTAGCCTCATTTCATTACACATGGCTGGCGGTTACCACAATGAACAGCCCAGATATACCATATTTTCATCATCAGAGAAAGTTCTATTGGACAGTGCTGATTCAGAGAATAAGAATTCTGGGTGATTTCAAAATGTTATTTTTCTAAATGAAAGCACTGATTTATTTAATGTATTAATCAATATTGTACATTGATGTATCCATGTTTATAAATTTATTAATATCATTATATGATCACTACCTAAGAAGAGCAAACTAAAATGACAGATTTACCCTGTTAATATCCTGGTAATATCAAACTGGTGAGATTTATACCCTTTAGTATTATTTATATCTGACTACCACTGAGATGAGCCCCGTAAGAAGCCCAGGGTTGTTCTGTATGAGCTCAGTCTTGGGCCAGGGACCTCAGTCTCCCCCAGAGGAGGATAGCATCCTTCATCACCTCCCAAGAGATATTTGGTATGCATTTCTGTTGTTTGTTTCCCTACTAACTACTAGAATATTAAATGATGGTCTTTGAGACCTTCCCCTCCATGATTTTAAATTCCATTCTTAAATATTGGGAGGCGGGGGGGCAGGGAATGAGCCTGGCAGAACAAGGTACTATAGAACAGATGTTACAAAGTATACCAGAAAATTCAGAGTAATTTTGATTCTTCAGTGCTAGCAAATCAAATTGGAGAAGATATACATGTGGTTAAAGGTGGGGAAGGCAGAGCTGGACCGGCTGTGTCATTTAGAAGGCCTACTGCAACATAACAGTTTGGGACCTCTTACTCAAAAACGATGATGAATTTCAGGAGGAGGACAAGCAGAGCGTTAAGCCAAATATGGCCCTTCTGAGCAGGAGCCCCGGATGACTGCAGACGTCACACCCCAATGAAGCCAGCCTTAGTGGAGAATTTTAATTTTTCACAAGCCACTGCAGGGAAAAATGACTCCAGGAGAAAAGAGTGAATGTTCTAGAATCTACCAATAATCCAAGTATATAGATTGGTGTGTGTTTGTGTGTGTGGGTGTGTGTGCGTGCGTGCACAGGTAAATGCACCAATATCATCAAAGAATTAAGGAGACCAGAAAGAACCTAAAACATCTCATTGGGGAAAAGCCCCCAGAAGTACTAACGTTGTGAGCACAGGGCTATGACCACCTTGCTATTCGATCATCTGCGGCAGCTTATTTAAATGGCATTGCTGGGTAATGCAGGTGAAAATCCAAATCAACCAGAGAACTTTTTTTTTTCTTTTCAGAGTGGGATATTATAGGCTTAATCTAGAAATGACAGTTAGAGAATAAGATAAGCTTCTTAATCACAAACTTTAATCTATACCAGGCTCTGTATGGAGTCCTGTGTCTTGGGTGAGAGAAGAACAGACATGTTTCAGTGTGTAGGAATGACACAGGGAGTAATGAGATCAGTTTTAAGGTGCCCAGCAAGGGAGTCTATCTTTATGGAAATGTCTAGGAATTAAAACTATTCCATTTCGGGGTGCCTGGGTGGCTCAGTGGGTTAAGGCCTCTGCCTTCGGCTCGGGTCGTGATCCCAGGGTCCTGGGATCGAGCCCCAAGTCGGGCTTTCTGCTCAGTGGGCAGCCTGCCCCCCACCCTGCCTCTCTACCTGCTTGTGATCTCTGTCAAATAAATAAAGTCTTAAAAAAAATTTTATTCTATTTCATGTAAGACCATGAGTGTTAAGAGAAGCAGCTTGCCTCCCATGAAGACACATGATTCTTACAAGCACTGGAAGAAGTTGGCTAACAACCCTGTCTTTTGTATTTCATTGTTGGTCTCAGGTAGCAGCACCATGTGGCCAAGAGTAAGACCAGGAAAAATAAAATCTTAAAAAAAAAAAAAATGGGGTGCCTGAGTGGCTCAGTGGGTTAAGCCTTTGCCTTCGGCTCAGGTCATGATCTCAGGGTCCTGGGATCGAGCCCCGCATCAGGCTCTCTGCTCAACGGGAAGCCTGCTTCTCCCTCTCTCCCTGCCCGCCTCTCTGTCTACTTGTGATCTCTCTCTCTCTGTCAAATAAATAAATAAAATCTTAAAAAAAAAAAAAAGTAAGACCAGGAATTGCAGGCTGGCTCTAATTTACTACTGATACGACCATATGTTTAGGAACAGAGTACATACTGCTGAAGGTGGGAACAAGTCAAGATGCTGGTTAGGAGCACACACTCTTTTCAAACCCCGCCTCTATTGCCCACCAGCTATGTGACCCTGAGCATATTATTCTGTCTTTCTGCCTCAGTCCCCTAGTCTGTAAAATGGCAAAAATAAGAACACCTGCCCCATGGGGAAACTGGGTGCCTCAGTCAGTGGGCATCTGACTCTTGATTTCGGCTCAGGTCATAATTTTAGGGTCATGAGATCGAGCCCCATGTCGGGCTCCACTTTCAGTGTGAAGTCGGCTTGGGATTCTCTCCCTCCCCCTCTGTCGCTCCTCCTGCTCACGCTCATACTCTCTCTCTCAACTAAATAAATTTTAATAATTAAAAAAAAAAGACTACCTATCTCCTGTGCACATGTGTGGACTAAAGACAAAAGGCCCACACAACAGTATATTGAATATAGACAACAGTTGTACTCTAAGTATGTAATATGATAAATATTATTACAATGGCAACCATATTACAATATACAAATGTATCAAAGTAAACATGCTATACCTTAAATTTATACAACGTTACGTGTCAAATGTATCCAATAAAAAAAAAAAAAACCTTAACCAGACAACTGACCAACCACTAATATTATCACTGGAAATCACTGTGGGGCAGATGGACTTCTATGACATATTTATGAACGGAACTAAGGAGGAATCTAAATACAGGGAACATAATTTTCTAGGCTCGGATTTTGGGACACAAGATATGACAAACATCAGCTCACTATAGGGGCAAGGATACAGCACATTTCAACTAATGCCTCTGTTGAAAAATGCAGGACTTGGGGCTGGCAAGGAAGTGAGCACCAGTCTAAAGTTTCTTCTCTTTTTTTGTTTGGAAAGTTCCTTTCTGAAATGAGGCACACAGTGCTATGGGGGAAAGGAACGAGATAGGGCAGACAGACACCTGGAGACTTGGAAGCATCCTTCAAACATTCACACATGCACACGCACGCCTGTGACTTGACATTGAAAATCTACTTAGAAATACCTTAATACCTTTGTGGAAAATTCCTACAATTAATTTTCAAGCAAATGAAACACCATGTCTTATATATTGGTGCACACATGCAAAATATAGCTCCTTCTGGAATTGATATAACTCAGTTCAGTATGAAAGAATATTTAAGATTCATCAGAGCTGCTTTAGATCCAAAGGAGTCTGGCTGCTGATGTCCTAAAGGCTGTGTTATGTGGATGCTTTGTAATCACATAAGGTACCCTATAGCATAAATCCTAGAAACCACACGGAAGCAAGGCTGGTACTAGGCATTTGCCTACAATTGATTCTTTCTCTCCTCTCTCCTCTATCCCAGTCCAGATCCCCTGTTTATTTTGGTTTACAAAATTATGTGTGTGATATATGCACAAATATATAATAGCATAAAAAGTATAACCATCTTGTTTCTTAAATACAGTCCTAATACATGGACTCAGGAAAGACACAGATTCACAAAAAACTGAGATCTGTTGCTTTTAATAAACATATCATGGATTTGATATAGTGGTTGTTTTCTTTTTTAGACTTGATTTATCTGTCACTTTCTTTCTAAATTTGATTTATTGGCCAATTTCTTTTCAAGATTTGATTTATTGGCCAATTTCTCTTCAAGATTTGATTAAAACACATTACATAAGTCTTTTCAGATCTATTTCTAAATAGCACATATATTTCTAAGTATGGATGTTTAAAGTCTTTATTCATAAATGTTCTTGACTGATGCCTGTTTTTTCATTAGTTTTTTTTTTTTTTTTAAACTCCAGGTAGTCATTTATTCTGTGATCGGAATCAGCATAAACAAACCATAAAGCCCAATTGTATAATGAATTACTCGTATCTCATATTTGGAGAGAAAAGAAGCTTAAGATACAACAAAGTAAAAACAGTTTGTGTCGGGGGGGGAGTCCACATGGGTTGGCTGGTCTTCAGTCTCTGGATTTATAGATACATTATAAAACATTTTCACAAGAAAGCCTTCTAGCACAACATCTCCAGTGACCATTAATTAGTCTGTGGCTACATGGATGGCCTTGAAGATGGAGAGTCTTGTATCATTCTGGGAAACATTTTATTTTAATGGACTCACGGTGTCCTATTCCTTCTTTCCTCTTTGGTGTTTCTTTACAGACTTCCAGAGGAGCCAGTATCTTGGTACGCTGCCTGCCAGACTCACGGACTTATGACAAGACAGTACAGTGGGTTCCCAGGATGCTGGGTGCCCTGGGGGGGGGGGTGGCCCACACCCCAAAAGTGAAGCTACTGAGTACAGAAGGCTGGCAGAGTAGAGAAGTCTACAGCTGAGAGCCTCACAGCCGGAGCCTCCCCCCATGCTGCTTCAAGTTCTCCACAAAAGGAAAACATTCACTAACCAGGCACCAACCAGTGTGCCCGCGGGATGGTGGGATGAGGACGGATTTGATTCATTTTCTACATCAGCAGATATTATTGCTCAAAAGACAAACATCCTCACCACTCCACCCACAGCCTAGTCTCTTCATCTGTAAAATAAAAGCTGTATTTCCTACTTTGGAGGGCCGTTCTAAGGTTTAAAAGAGTTGTTGTATGCTAAGCACTGAGCCCCCTACTCAGAGATCTATTTCGAAGGCCAGTGAGGGCTAATAACGCAGACCACGGAGGGAGCAGCCATGATGTGCCCGGGGGAGCGCACGCAGGCGGCGACACACCGGCACCGTAGACCATGGACCCTGAGAGCACCTCTGTGAGGCAGCGGCTGTAGACACACCCCCACTCACGGCTGGGTCAACGGAGACAAGGGCGGCTCGCATCAGCAGAGTCGAACTGCACCGCAGGCTAGGGCTGAACTACTCCTCAGTATGGTGCTCTCTGCTCTGAGAAAGCCACGAGATCCTGTCTGCGAAAGCTTATTAAACAATTTCAGGCCACCCGTATCAAATTCAAGGTGAGGAACTTGTGTGTTTTTAGCAAGGACTGGACTGAACCGATTCCCCGCCTGGCCCCTAGCATGGATGGTAAGGCCCAGCTTCGATTACACTGGCCACCTCCCCAGTGTGAAAACCTCCCTTCAGGTTGGCACTTCTCTGAAAATGATCCCCTTTGGTTCCATTTTGTCTGTCTGAAGCCTGACACCGCTGTGGGTCAGCTTGCAGCATCTGAAAAAGTGCCATGGCGAGAACCACAGCAGGAAAGGCAAGACACGTTCATTCCCTCCTGGCAGCCCTGATTCTCACTGACCCGGGAGGTGAAAGACCATCGCCCTCCACGCAACCAATCTGCGGATGAAATGCCACGTCCATGCCGGCAGCTTACAGAGGGATGAATCCACAAAGCAAGGAGGACTGTAAAAACAACTGGAAGGCAAGCAACCTCCGAAATGGCTCTGCCTCCAGAGCACACCCTGCAATGAGCTGAGTTCATGCACTCGGGCCATCTGTCAACACTGGGGCAGCACTAACCACCAAGGCCAGAGAAGCTCCTTCCCCCACCATCGTGCCAGAGACAGCTCAAGAAACAGCCTCTCCAGGCTAAACATCATCTCCAGAACCACAGACTCCAGGGCCTCCCCAGGCTGTCTCCTCCATGGCAGCGCCATGGCCCATCTGGAAGAACACCATGACCCCCAGAGAGCAGGCTGAGCACTCAAAGGCCCGATGTGCACAGGCCCTTTGCAAAACCCATGCACTGGGGAGCTGCAGAGGGCTGCCAAGGAGCTCAGCCCCGGCTGCTCCCCTGGAGGCCTGCTGTATGTGACTTCGCACCCTCACTCTTCAGAGAGGTCGCTTGAGGAAGAGATGACCTTCCAAAGGCTGGGTCTCCAGCCAAGACTGGCCCCCCCTACTGTACTCTGTACTGTGGACCAGAGCAGGGGGCCGCGAACTACGGTCCACCCTCCAAATCCCCACTGCCTGTTTTTGTAGAGCCCAGGAACTAAGATCGGTTTTCATGTTTTGGATGGTGTCTTAAAAATCAAAAGAGTGATATTCTGTAACACATTAATATTATATGAGGGTCAAATTTAAGTGTCTGTAAATAAAATTTATTTATGCCACCCCCAGTCATTTCCATATCTAGGGGAACTCTCTCAATCCAGGGGCAGAGTTGAGTAACCGAGATGGAACCCTCTCAAACTCTTTGTCTCTGGCCCTTTTGGAGAAATAGCCTGCCCATTATTCACCTTGAGGGTTGGGCTTGGCCCTACCTAATTCTACCACGTGCTTCAACCCTGCTTTGCCGCTGTCTCTTTTATCCTTTGGAATTTGAAGGAACACAGATCTTCAAAATATTTGTAGGATAAAATGCATACTCCTTAGCTTGGCATAAAGATCTGAGACCTACTTGCTCTGAGACCTACCAGTCCTAAGACCTACCCATCCAGACGGCCATTATGCTGCACCTGCCAGCAGGACGACAAGAGGCACAGCTGTTCTGAACACTGTCCAAGTCCCTCATACTCCCGAGCCTCTGCACCTGCGGTCTCCTCATCTGAAACCCCTTCTCCTCTGACTTGCTGGAGAATTCCCCATCCTCCCTGGAGATGATTTCAAGTCTTAGTTTTTTGGTAACATTTTCTCAGTGCTCTAGTATTTTGACCCCCTCCTATCCCCTCTTCCCTATTTCCTGTTTGGGACACGATCTCAAATCCTTATCATTTTGCTTCGTTAACCACAACTACCTTGCCAGGCAGCTGGTCCTGGAGCTGTTTCACTGGACTATGATTTCCAGAAGAGCACTTCTTCCTGGTGGTTGTTCATGGCCCGTGCACGGGTGGTGCTGGTGAAACGAGAGGGTAGGTCTATGGCTCCCCCGCCCAATCCCCCAACAACCCGATCTACCAGCTTCCATGCTGCAATACCAGTTAGGTTTGGGGGCAATGGCAGGGATATGTGACAAGGGCCCCACATGTCCATGAGGCAAAACTGAAGGAGCACAGAGGTTTGGGGTGTGGGCAACTTGAGGTCTGAACTTCCAATTTACAGGACCTGTGAGCCTCAATTTCCCTGTGAAGTCGGTTATGAACTTCCCCAACCTGGCTTAATCGGGGAGGATTAAGTGAAGCGAGAAAACACAGTGCCCGGCACAGACTAGGTGCTCAGAAACTGTCAGCTGTCATACTCAACCACTGCTTCAGCAACAGATCTCGGTCTCTTTGGAAGGAAGTACCCATTCCTTCCAGCACCCCGTCCATGTCTAGGGGCTGCCTTGGCCCTCTGCAATGCTCCACAATGCAAGAGAAGCCTGCTGTGTCCTAGAGGGGACACTGGTGAGCGCCAGTGTGAACCCATCATGACGCTGCTGGAGCCTCACACAAGCCCTATTCTAGAAGCCTCTCCCAGGGGGAGGCTCCAGTAAACAGTTTGGAGTGCGCCCGTGCTCAGAAAGCACCTCTGTCAGACAGACTCCTCAGCGTGGTATCTGCTACACAGCCTGCCTTCTACCACGAACCCTGGGCTGGCGCGACTGAGCGGGCCCAGTTCCCACGGACTCCGGCACTTCAAAGGAAGCCCTGGGGATGGCTGCAAGTCCCTGATCTCTTCTCTCTGCCTTCTGGGAAGAGGGTCTAGCATGGTGCCCTGGAAGACACTGTGGTCCTATGGCCAGCTCACTGGGGGAAAAATCAGCTGCACACTCTCCCCATGGCTTGAAACCCATGTGACAGCTAATGGGCTGCTCAGTCCCCACATGGAGGGACCACGTGAGTTGCAGAAGGGTTCCCCAATGTGACCCTCTTAGCGACCCCACAAGGTGGGGACCTGGGTCTCTGATCTGCAGATGAAGAGATGAAGGATCTGAAAGTGGTAAACTGACCAAGTGAAGAATTCCATACCTGCACCTGCTGGTCTTTGGGAGCCCATCTTCTCAAACACTCCCAGGGGGAAGATGGCAGAATGTGTGCTGAGTTCATGCACTCGGGCCATCTGTCAACACTGGGGCAGCACTAACCACCAAGGCCAGAGAAGCTCCTTCCCCCACCATCGTGCCAGAGACAGCTCAAGAAACAGCCTCTCCAGGCTAAACATCATCTCCAGAACCACAGACTCCAGGGCCTCCCCCTCCAGGCTGTCTCCTCCATGGCAGCGCCATGGCCCATCTGGAAGAACACCATGACCCCCAGAGAGCAGGCTGAGCACTCAAAGGCCCGATGTGCAAAACCCATGCACTGGGGAGCCGCAGAGGGCTGCCAAGGAGCTCAGCCCCGGCTGCTCCCCTGGAGGCCTGCTGTATGTGATTTCGCACCCTCACTCTTCAGAGAGGTCGCTTGAGGAAGAGATGACCTTCCAAAGGCTGGGGGAATGACCACTTCAAGGGAACCTGAGGACTGGTGGGAAAAGCCGATCAGAGTCAGAACTGGATCAGAGTTTTAGAGTTCTGAATGGCATTTCAGAAAGGATGCCAGAAGGGAAGACAGGAAAACAAGAATGATGCTTAAGAAGGAAAGGATGCTTAAGAAGGAAAACATGAGGATGCTTACAAAAGAGTGGGGTCCCCTTCGTGTCCCTGAGTGTTCCTGTGCATGTGCCCATTGAACCCTTTTCAAATTCTCAAGGACTCAAATTCTCCTAGGACGCTCCCTAGAAAGGGCAACTCCTGAGCCTAACTCCAGTTCAGAATACTCAGAATTCTCAGGATGGGGGGCACCTGGGTGGCTCAGTGGGTTAAGCCGCTGCCTTCGGCTCAGGTCATGATCTCGGGATCCTGGGATCGAGTCCCGCATCGGGCTCTCTGCTTAGCGGGGAGCCTGCTTCCCTCTCTCTCTGCCTGCCTCTCTATCTACTGTGATCTCTGTCAAATAAATAAATAAAATCTTTAAAAAAAAAAAAAAAAGAATTCTCAGGATGGGCCCCAGAAACTGTCCTTGAGACAAACTTCCACAACTGAAACTCTTGCATCCTACAGCTTATAAACTGTACTGGACATATCTCTCGTGCACCCTTTGTTCCTTGGGGCCTCTCTTCTCCACCAGTCCATCATCTTGTGTTTGTTTCCACCCTACCCCCTACTCTTTTACTTCCCTGGAGCCTTACCCATGCTGCCCTGGGACTGTATTTCCCAGTGAAAGATCAGTACTTAATGCTTGCCTCAGGCTCTGCTTTTTCAGAAACCTGAGCTAAGACAAAAACCAATACTCTATAAATGATAATCTGAAGTCTCTGAAATAAATTCACTGTCCTTCAATACCTGGCCCCTTCTTACCTCTGAGCAGGTCAATGTGCTGGTCAATGTTAAACAATCAGCTCTCAGAGGCTGGGGAAGCCCAGAAGTCTAATATTTGCTGATTTTAGTGGTATAAACACTCTCACCATGATCTTAAACTACCAGTGTGAGGACTGAGCCCCGTCAGTAGTTACTTGAGCAGACTTTGGAAATCTCTTCCTGCTCTTCTTCATCCCAAGCACAATGGGCACCTTCACAGATCAACTGTATGAGTGAGGCCAAGTCAGATAATCTCTCTATGCCTCAGTTTACACATTTGAAATATGGAGATAATTAATCACAACCACTTTATAGGGTTGTTGTAAGGACTTTATGTATATGAAATGAAGAGCTATTAGAACCATCCTTAAGACAAGGAAAATGCTCCGTTAAGTGTCGGCTCTGGTGGTGATTTTCCATTGTGGGTTCTCTGCCATCTTTCTACACATACAAAGTCTTTTCAGCCAGCACCCCATTTGACAGACTTCAGCTAGTGAGAATAAGTTTTGATTTTGCTTTTAATTCAATTCCATTATGAGTGCCAGCTATATCAATGCATGGGCTGCTGAGGAAGAGCTAGGAAAGACTTTTCTGCCAAGGTAATTTCCCAAAGTTTCCATTTTTGGAGGAGAAAATTAGACAATGGCCAACATCAGCGGTTTAAGGGTGGAGGAGGAGAAAAATGGGATTTCTCTGCCAGTTATCTTGCCACAGCATTTTCCAGGCCCCCAAGCACAGAGGGGCAGTGAAAACATCCCTGCCTATGAGCAAGAAGCAGCATCCACTGGTAGGCAGCCCCCGTGCAGAGCACAACTGGATCGAGACCATTTTGGTCCCAGGTACTGGTTGCAGCCCTCAATTTGTATCTGGCCCTGCTGCTTACTAGTTATATGGCCTTGGGCACATCAGATTCTCTTTGACTCAGTTTCCTCATGTGCAGTATGAGGGATCACAACAGAGGGCAGCTCCGAAGGTGCTTCAAGGATTACATGCATGATCTCTTACACCTGAACATGGCCATCCTCCAGTAACACCACTTAATATAGTAAAGATAGGGCGACGTGTAGTTTCCCATGTATTCAACTAATATGTATTAAGTGCCTGGTGTATGCTGAGTACTCTGTGAGGGGCAAGGAGACAGGAGGAGACACACACATTCGTCCCAGGGAGCCGTGCTGCTGGGATGTGAAGTAGACACGCAGATGGTATGGGATCCTCCAACTGAGACTAAGCATACTTTAGGCCATAAGAGAAAGCTTTCTCTGGGAAGTGACCTTTGAGCCAAGGCTGATGGGTACATCAAGGAAGGGCAGTGAATGGTCCATGTTATGATGGGGGCTATTCAGGAGAATCATGTTGCCTTCTCTCACCCTCTCCATGAAGCTCGGCCCTGGGCCAAGCCAGTGAAGACCATCAAAGCCAACATATCTTCCAGGGGATCAACCAGGTTTTGGCTTGCTTTGGTCTGTGGGGCCCATTTTATGAGCACAATGGTTGTCAGAAAAAGTGGAAATCAAAGCATGAAAGGGAAACGTGCCCATTACGCTTGAGCTAGACCATCCTGAAAGAGTGAGTGCAGTGGAAATGGTACACTACAAAGTGAAAGGGGAAAGGAAGGAAGGCAGCACCCCCATCTCAAGGAAATACCAGGGTTTGAAGTCAAGTATCCTTCCCTCTATCAAATCACACTGATTGGTTTTGTCATTTCAAATGACCATAGTTTAGCTCTTTGCTCCTTCGGGCTAAAATAAAAGGTATTATTGGAACTGACTTTATATTATCATTCGTGTGCTCACTTAGGGAAAAAGGGAATGCTGGATCAAACTTCTCAGGATCAGCTCCGTTGTTCAAACACAGCAAAGCGCAGTGGTAACGAAGGCCTCTGAGGAAGCAAGAGTGGGGGGGATTCAGTAATTTGGAATACTGTCCTGAGGACAGACTGTTGAGCCGAATGGATACTGCCTGTCCTCCTAATTTTGCCATCTAGCTGGGGTTCCATTCATCAGCCCATTGGTTTTCCTGGGGAAAACAAAACAAATCAAAAATCTTCCCCCTTGTTCTAGGATTTTTAACCTGGTTCTCATGTTCCCAATGGGGGTTCCCTATCCTTAGGAAATGGTGAAATTTTATGACATGATCACAGACTAACCTCCATGCTTCCTTTCTCTGAAGTTAGGGACATTATTCAAAGAATTTATTTATTCTTAGCTGGACACATGCACGTCTCTTCTGAGCCAGCAGAAACCACCACAGAAACCACTATGCAGGGTGTGTCTGTACAATCTTGCCTGGTGGCTCTGTGTTTGTTTGGGGAGCTGTTTGATCTGATCACTGTTCCTATAACCACAGTACAGCCCATCAAACACAACCGTCATGCCTGAGGACATCGGCCATGGTCTGAGTAGGCTGGGCTACTGACCAAGAAGAAAGCCGGGGGAGGCCCCTTGATTTCAGCTACCGATGGTTTGTGCACGTGTTTAACACTCTCTTTAGAATGAACCATGGTTAAAAGCAGACGGTAGTTGGGTTTTCCTCTTGAATCACCCTGACCATGCACACAGCGAGAACCAGAAGACCCCTGTCATCTTTCTCTTCAACAATGTGCCTCTTTCCGCAAATTCCAACAACAGCTGGTAAACATCGGACCAAGCCTTTCAAGGTGGAAGCCTGCCAGGGTGCCCAGGTGGCTTAGACAGTTGAGCTCTGACTCTTGATTTTAGCTTAGGTCTTAAGCTCATAGTTGTGGGGTCAAGCCCTGCTTCAGGCTCCATGCTGAGAGCAGATTCCTTCTCTCTCTCCCCCTCTGCCCCTCCCCAATCATGTTCTCTCTCCAATGAATAAAATCTTTAAAAAAAGGGGGGGGGGGAGTGCTCAAGTAACAGATTTCAAAAGCCAAAACACCCACCCTGAGCTGTTCACACTCCTTACCTGTTGCCCTGACTGGCATTCAGTAGTAAAAACAGGAAACAAATATTAGGTGATTGAAAAGCTTGAGTCTTGCACTGTTTTATTGACTTGTCACTGTAGATAAATTGAATATAATTTACTTCAAGAGTAAATTACTAGATGTTCATTAAAAAAAAACTGTTGTACATTACTGTCCCTAATTAAGATGTTAAACATGATTCCATTTTTAAATTGAAGGAGCTAACAGAAATGAAAGATGCTGATGGTGCTATATTTCACTCTTTTTTTCCCCTTCCTTCCTCTCTGTACATCAGTTAATGGTTTGGATATTGATGGGTAGATGTGGCAAAGTAGAACATGGGTTCTTAAAATTTCTCCCATCATATTATTGTTTGGGTTCTGTTCATTTTGTTTACTTTTGTTTTATGTTTCTCCTTATCTTTTTTTTAAGATTTAAAAAAAAATTTTTTTTTTTTTATTTGACAGGCAGAGATCGCAAGCAGGCAGAGAGGCAGGCAGAGAAGTGGGGCAGGGAGCAGGCTCCCTGTTGAGCTGAGAGCCTGATGTGGGACTCGATCCCAGGACCCTGGGATCATGACCTGAGCCAAAGGCAAAGGCTTTAACCCACTGAGCCACCCAGGCGCCCTCTCCTTATGTCTTTGTCATTAATACTATTCTTTCAAGAAATTCCCTAAGTCACATATTGCTTTGGAGACCCAGCTGGTTAAATCACAGAAATCAGAAAAATTTCAGAGGGCAGAAGAGAGAAACCTATGTGATCGGTGATGTAGGCATTTCAAATTAAGTACAACCAATATAGTGCTGGAAATAAAAAATAAAATAAAATTAAAAATTTAAAAAAACAAAACAAAAACATAAGCTACGTAGCTAAGAATAAGAAAAATAACCTGCATTATATATTTTCCTCCAAAAATGTGGCACTGTGGAAGAGGTCTTAAGAAGTGGAACAGAAGGGCACCTGAATGGTTCAGTCATTAACGGTTTGCCTTTGGCTCAGGTCATGATCCCAGGTCATGATCCCGGGGTCCTGGGATGGAGCCCCGAATCAGGCTCCCTGCTCAGCAAGGAGCCTGCTTCTCCCTCCCCACTCCCCCTGCTTGTGTTCCTCTCTTGCTGTCTGTCACATAAATAAAGAAAATCTTAGGGGAAAAAGGGGGGGGAACAGAACATGTTCTCCAAAGCCAGGGAAAGTTAGAATAATTATCTTCACAATTCAGAATGGAATTCAATGGGCTGAGAAAAGAGGTGGTGTGTCTGGGTGCTTGACAGGAGTTTCTCCCAAAAGTTGGGAGTCCTTGGGATAATTCTTTGCCTTCACTAATTCGGAAAGTATTTCCTGAGCACCTGTGGTATGCGGGACACCAAGCTAGGTACAAAAGAGCCCAGAATGGACACTGCAGCGTCTCTGGCCTTGACACCAGCCCTGCGCATCCCGGCAGTCAGCTTTCAGCAACTTCCTGCCCAGTCTTCCAAAATATTCCTTGTTCTACTTGCAGCACATCCCCCCTTTCCAACTATCTTCCCCTAACTTCTCAAGATATGATCCTTCTCATCCTTAAATACTCAATGTAAATATCCCATATCACAATGTCCAGACCAGGTCTGGCCACAGGACTCTGGTCTCAGCCTTTATGGCACTTAGCACAATTGTAACGGATCTTTGTTTCAAGTCCAGTTTTGCCAGCTGATGGTGAAGCTGTTGATGGGCAGGGACTAGATCGTTTTGCTCCCATCTATATTTCCAGCATCCCACTGCCTCAAGGAATGGTTCTTAATAGGTGATGTTAGGTGGATAAATAAATTAAAGGAAAGAGGAAGGAATAAGTGAGTGGGCTTTTTCACCATGTTCCAGGACCTAGAAGTCAGAGGCACAGTCCTTAGTCCATGAGGAAAAAAAATCCATCTTATAAGCTTTAAGGTCGATGGTCTAACCAAAACATGGAACATTCTTCTGTTATCTATGTCCTGGATGCCAACTAACACTATAGAGTATTTCTAAGCCTGGGAATACATGATATATTTAGGCCTGGGAGAGTTTCACCCTCTCTCTAACCCCCGTTCTTAGGCTTCCCTGTTTCAGAGAAGGCCCCACACTTGCTGGCAAGTGAGGATCTAGAACTCTAACCCAGGACTTAACTCTTTAGCCGCACAAGCAGAAGAAGAAGGGGAAATATAATCCCACCCAGATCCAGCCTCTCTCCTGTCCAGGAAATACAGCCCCTTCCGCCTTCTTCAACGTCCTCTTACCTTCCCCCCAATAAAAATCAAAAACTCCTTCAGGCTCCTGTTCTAAATTCATGTGTACCTACCTGGCAGGCAGTCCTTAATTTGTCCCTTCTGTTCATATTTGCATTCAGCAAATATTAATTCCATATTACATGGAGAAGCATGCAGGGTCTTTCTACTACACAAGTGGCCCCCTACCCTCTGAGGGATCTAACATACAGGCTTCAGGGAGCATTGTAAGGCACACAGGTGCCTGATACCAGATAACGTTAAAACTCAGCCTGGTACTTCGTGGTTTTCGGACACTTTGGGTAACTCAACTCCAGAGCTTGCTGTACCGTCGTCCAAGGACATAGCCTCTGGTTTCATGCGGCTACTGATCACTTGAAGAGTGGCCAAGGAAGGTAGGTTTTAATTATATTTGATTCTAACTACTTTACCTTTAAATTTGAAAATGGGAACAGTGCAAACAATTTTTTTCTGGGAAGCACATCTTTTTTTGTCTTAGTCTGACCATTTCACATTAACCACTGACCATTTAGCATCCGATGTGAGATGCACAGCCAGTTTCAGGGACCTGCCACAAAAAGGAAATGCTTGGAAAATATCTTGCAAGTATACTTTCATACTGATCACATGTGGTCGTAATAATGTTTTGATGTATCGGTTTTAAAAAATATTAAGATGGATTTCACCCCTTTCTTCTTACTTTTTTAAATGTGGTTGCTAGAAAATTGAAAATTTTTAATGTGGCTCGTGTTTATATTGCTATTGGACAGCAATGTTCTAGATGTTTTAATAAATGCATAGCTAGCAAAAATGAACAAACATACACATAAAATGAGTCTGACTGCTTGGATGATCTCAAGGCAGTGTTACACCCGATTCTCTATCTGCTTCTCACGCAGCAGGTGTTCCATCTGTAGTTCTGGTCGGGAAGGAGGAAGCCTCTTGCTCCTTATAAGGTTTTCACTTTCATAAATCTCACCCAGAGTCCTCTGAGTAGAATCAGCTGTGTCATTTTGAGATGCTGGGAAAGGCAGCCCCAAACTAATAGTTTAGGTTTGAAGTTTCTTCTTAACCTAGTTCACAATTCCACATGGAGCAAAGGCAGGAAGGGAGAACCTTCCAGGTGGGAAGCCTCACAAGGGGCACAAACCCTGTTTTCAACAGATTCCCTCCCCCACTGTCCCGGCCACTCGCTCAGGCCTTGGGGACTCACCACCCAGAGGCTCTCCCTGCATAACTATGTGCCAAGCCCTCCTGGGCAGCCTCTCTCCCCACCCTGGCAATTTTTTGATTTGTTGGAAAGAAGGTGGAAAGAGCATTTCTTGGCCCTAAGAAGCACGTCAGCCTTGCTGAGACACTTCTTCCTTCTCTCTGTTACCTACACAGTCCGTTTTCTGGCTGCAGAGGGGAGGAAGGAGGAATCTGGGGGAGGAGGAAAAGTGAAGGATCAGTCCACAGGTGCACAAGCTCAGCGGTGTCACCATGGGACCCTGAGCCAGGGGTGGGGGAGCAGCTATGAAGTAGTCCTCCCGGCTCATCTACCTGTGAGTCTCTTAACTCCCCTGCAGAGAGGGACTGCAATTTGTCAGCATCCTAAAGGAACTGGGGAGGCTTGGAGGGGCGTGGGCCAGTCAGGAAAGGGGTGCAAGTCAGGGATCAGGCACCAAACTGCCCAGTGTCTAACTCTCCCTGCTGTCCAGCCCATAGAGATGAGGCTCAGCTGAGGACAGGGCTGCTGGCTCTTCCCAGGCAGGGGGGCTCTGGAAGCCTATTGCCAACCAATCGCATGTGGAGGGCTGATCTCGGCCTGGCACTGCGTCCCCACCACCTGACCCTCTGAAAGTCCCCATTTTCCAGAGGAGGGAACTGAGGTTAGAGAGTCTGCCTGCATCTGTTTAGGTCTGGGGAGGTCTGAAGGGCCCCAAGAAACCTCCTGTCCCTGCCTCACCCTCTCCAGCACGGGGCTGGCAACCTCACATGGAGAGATAAGGTCTTTGGAACCTGGGGTCTGATCTCCAGATGGGCTTTGGCTATTGGATTCTTTGAGGCTCTGAAGAATATAGGGACCCTCTTTCCAGGAAAATGCACTTGGACAGACCCCTGAATATAATTTTAAGAGATATTATAGAGACCCTGAAATGGACTCATTCAATCTGACATTTTATTATTAAGTTTGTATGAATTATATATATGTAAAACACATATTTTATATTTTATGTATTCTGTTCAATCAGTGCCAGTGAGAAATGGACCTATCTAAGCCATAGGCTAAGTAAATTTTGTTTTGCTTTTTGCTTTTTCTTTTTAAAAAATAAAAAAGGAAAGGAAATTGCCAGTGATACTACCAACCTAGTTTTGCTTTTTTTTTTTTAAAGATTATTTATTTATTTATTTGAGAGAGTGTGTGCACACACAAGCAGGGGGAGCAGCAGGGAGAGGGAGCGGGAGAGGGAGAAGCAGATTCCCTGCTGAGCAGGGTGCCCGACCCAGGGTTCAATCCCAGGAGCCTGGGATCATGACCTGAGCCTATAGCCTAACCCACTGAGCCACCCACATGACCCTATTTGTTTCTTGTTATGTGCTTGCTGTCTGGTCACATGTCAAACTGGATGAGGGTTATATGAAGTGAGATCTTGCTCCACCCCTACACTGGTTCTGGGGAGAAAGCCCACTTCTCAGAGCTCTGGGATCAGTGTAGTGTAGCAGAGCTGGACTCATTTAGTCCAGGAGCAGTAGTCTTGGCCGCCATGTTACCTGGTCTTCTGAGCACACCAGTCCCTTGCCTTCTGGGGGCTCTCCCTGGGAATCAGCAATGTCACCCTCACATGTCCTCATGGCCATTCAGCCAGAGGTTACCAAAGCTTGCAGAGGGTACCTTTTTAAACTGACGATAAGAGCCCACTGTGCTGGGACAAGGTCTTCATGGCTGTCCCCTCCCTCCCCAGCGTCACCTCTACGAATAGCCTGACATTTGGTATTCCCAATAAAAAACTTCCATCTACAGGTCAACAGGTACTTCCCATGTCTAGGGAGATGTGTGCAAAGTGCCTTGTCATTCACAGAAATGGAATCTTCTAGGGGCCAGTCGGAGCGTCCATGAGCTTCCCTCTTTTTTTTTATAAGGCTCTAAGGGTGAATTTTCTCCTGTTTCAGAGAGCTGCAAGTTGAGCTTAACGTACAAACCTTTATTTTCCAAAGAGGCAGTTTGGCCTTCCTGTATCGACAGACTCCAGAGCTTAGATTTATTACGGAATGGTAATCAGGCAAAAGAATAAATACACCGCATCTTTAATTCATTAATCACCTCGGAAAGCAAAATGAACTACAGTAAAGAAGACAATATGTTTTCGAATGCCAGGGGTGGGGGAAGTGGGAGTCTGTTCCTCAATAAAATCCAGTTGCTAAAAATCCATTCTGTGTGCAGATTAGAGAAAGGACATTTACCTCTGAGGCTGCTGTTCAGAGGGGAGCATAAACTCTCTACACAGGGGGTATGGCTGGACCGGGGTGTCTCCGGATGGCCCCTGGGTGTTCTTGAGTGTTTCTTCCTGTTCTAACTCACACCATGAGCCACAGACTGGTGAAGACACCAACCCAAGAGAGTTGGGTTTAAATTCCTATCCCATCTGGTAATGGGGAGGGTTGAGCGGGGACACACACTTGGTCACTCGGTGCGCTGAGGCCTGTCTGCCTATGGGATATGGGTCGAGGGAGGTTTTGTCTTCTAAAAATTTCACATCACCCAATTCTCATTAAAACAGACCTGTACTAAAGCTGGGAACAGGTAAGCAAAAATTAAACATGGGGTTTTCTGAGTAACCGTGCGCAGCTGGGAACAGGTAAGCAAAAATTAAACATGGGGTTTTCTGAGTAACCGTGCGCAGCTGGGCACTCTCTGGAAGCACTCTCCGGCTCTGGAGGCTCGGGTCTGGCCTGCAATTCTGAGAGGATGCTCTATCCCTGCTCCTGTTCCTGGGCCCTTGCAACCTGAAAACCAGAAATCAGCCAACTTTCCACCAGTATCACAGGCTTTCTAAGTGAGAAGCCAAAGTCTGCATCTTAGACTCTTCAACTGAGACAATCAAGGTCTGTGCAAAGATATGATGGGGAAACCATCATCACAAGTGTTTGTCGAGCGTGTCTAAGGACTTGACATAGCTTTTTTCCTCTAATCTTTGCAACTTTCCTTCAAGGTTCAGCGCTATTCCTGTGCCCATTTTACAGATAAGAAGACAGTCAAGTTCCTCAACCAAGTTTATATCACTGAGTGGCCCAGCTGAGTAAGAACTACTAAATCTGAGCTGTGAACAACACAGGAGTTAGGGATGCCAACCCCTGTGCCCTCAAAAATCCATGCGTAGAGGGTGCCTGGGTGGCTCAGTCATTAAGCATCTGCCTTTGGCTCAGGTTATGATCCCAGGATCCTGGGATCAAGCCCCGCACTGGGCTCCCTGCTCAGTGGGAAGCCTGTTTCTCTCTCTCCCACTCAACCTACTTGTGTTCCCTCTCTTGCTGTCTCTCTTTGTCAAATAAATAAAATTAAAAAAAAAAAAATCCACGCATAGCTTAGGACCCACCCCCAACCCAAATCTTAGCTACTACGAACCTCTTGCTGACCAGGAGTTTTACTGATCGCACAGTCAGCTGATATGTATTTTGTAGGATATTTGTATTATATTCTGTATTTTACAGTAAAGCAAGCTAGAGAAAGGGAAATGTTATTAAAATCATAAGGAAGAGAAAATACAATGGCAACGCTGTCCATCTATTTATTGAGAAAGGCGTGCTGGTGGTGGACCTGCGCAGTTCAGATCCCTGTAGTTCAAGGGTGGACTGTACTCCCGTTTACTGAGCGCTTCCTGCCTATACTGCTTTATCTATAGGATGCTGTTTATACTCACCAGCAATCTAGAAAAACTAGTACGACTATTCCCACTTCATGTACGAAGCCAAAAGAAGCTCTGAGGCTTTAAAACAGGGTTTCTCAATCCCAGCACGGGCTGTCCTGCATACTGAGAGCACCCCTGCTCTCTCCCACTAGAGGCCAGGAGCACTCAGTCCCTGAGTCATGACACCCCAAAAGATCTCCAGACGTTGCTACCTGTCCCATGGGGAGTAATATCAATCTGGTTCAGACCCATGCTTCTAACACATGAGTGGGGTCATGTGGACGAGAACCAAAGAGCTGGACCAGGGAGCCTGGCCCACCCAACTCCTCCACCAGATACTCTTCCAAATGCTGCTTCTGTTACCTGGCAGCAGTGGTTTGTAAATGTGGCCCCATTCTAGAACCTGAGAACAGGTTAGAAATAGAAATTCTGGGCCACTCCAAGACTGCTTAAATCGGAAATCCCAGGGATGGGGGCAATCAATCATAGTTGCAAGGTGTCCTTCGGGGCAAGGCAGTGGGGGAGGCTGATGCTCACCAAAGCTGAAAGCCAGGGCCCTAGAGTACTGTGCCTTAGCCTTGGCTGCACACTACAGTCACCTGGTAGTCACAGTGGTAGTCACCTGGGCCCTACCAAATATAATAATAATAATAATAATAATAATAATGATCCCACCTTGGGATTCTGATTTTGTTGAGTGGGGCTGGGGCTGAGGCACTGGGATTTTGGAAAGCTTGCCAGACGATTCTCAGGGGTGGCTAACGATGAGAATCACCGACCTCGAGGGAGCTGACCCAGGTTCTCAGGGAGGCACTGGTCAACATCCAACGTGCTAAAATTAAAAAACCAATGAGTTTGGTCCCGTGACCCGTCAGCCCGAATCTTGGACAGAAACAGCGAGGACTGTGTAGCGGTGCCCTCTGCTCTCAGCCTCAAACCACAGCCTCACACAGCCCAGTTCCTCACATTGTTCCTTTTTTTGGATCCCTCTCCCATAGGTTTACCTAAATTTCTAAGCTTTCTGGAAGCTATTTAGTTGGACTGTGCACCACCTCAAGAGGGTAAGGAGGCCAGTATATTTGGCAGGTGAACGCTGTGCATTAAAGCCGACGTATCTGCAAGGTACAGAAATCACTGTTGCAGGCGGCAGTGAAATTCAAGTTTCTCTTTAGCAAAACCTAAATATCCCTCCAGGTCCACCTAATTGAACCCTCTGTCCCCCCGTTGCCTCCCCTAACTGTCCTGGGCAAGGTGAACGTTCCCTTATTTACCTGCTCAAGTCCTTTCCCCTTCTGTTGCCAGAGCCTGGACAGCCAATCACTTCTTCCTAGACACTCAGAACCTCTCTGTCCCCCAAGATCCTTCTCTGATGCCTCCAGCCTACAACTCTTCCCTTTGCAGATTCCTGTGTGCTCACCATCAAAGCAGCCATATGGATAATGATGTTCTGATGCATATGCCTCTGCTCTATTTCCATTTTTTAAAAATCTGGGCAGCTCAGAGAGCGGCGTGGTGCTGGGTGTTTAACACCCAGCTCTCTAGTGGATGGGAGCAGGGAAAGGGGGCTCTGATTTTATAGCATTTGCATTCCATGCTGCAACTATTCGTGGCCAATTTCATGCTCCCAGGGCCTAATACGGGCTTGGGAAGAGATGCACACAACTGGCTCTTGCACGCCCACCGGAGTGGGCTCTGGCATGCCACCGGTAGGCCACCCAGCAAGCATCTCGTGGGAATCTGTTCGGGGACGGGCTCTGCGCTGAGTGCTGAGCACAAGAATGTGTAAGGTACAGTTCCTGGATCTCTGTCTAGCAGAGAAAGCCTGCCTTTCTAGTGACACGTGACAGGTAGAGAAACCGGGAAGAGGCAGCTATACAGGAGGGAACCATCCATCTTGCCAACTAATCTATGGGATTCCCTTGAATCCTGAGAAAAAAAGATTCTCAACATTTTTGAGCCAAAAAAGACACGACTATGACTGATCATGTCTGCTGCCTCTGCTTATTCCATTTAACCTGTACTGAGAATTCCATGAGCCTGGTTCTGTCATCCCATCTACAGAAGGGAAGTGACTTCCCCAAAGTCACACAGCTGGAAAGGCCTGGCATTGATTCAGTACAGCCTGCTGCCCGATGAGGGAGGGAAAGTGGGCCTCTGCTACATCAAAGACCGTCTGAGCTCGCATTCCCTTAGAGAATGATTTCTGAAAGATATTCAAAGGCTGCAGAGATCCTGGAGTCCAGGGGTGGGGGACAAAAGGCCACAATTTGGAGGGTCAGCTCCCCACTGTGTGGCTGCCTTTTTAGACAGCAATCCCACATAAACCTTCGTGTTATAAACGGTTCCTCTGTTGAAACAAAATGAGGTTGAAAACCTGTGATTCCTGCCAAATCCTTGTATTTATGGAGGTGGTCCCAGAAGCCCAGAACCTCGAGCAGTTGTTCCCCAACACACCTGTTACAGTGCAAACGTACCATAGGAATAAAATAACTTGGGGGAAATTTTCAGAAAATGCACCCACACCCAATGACCTCCCCTCAAATGGCAAACTCCTAAGGCAAGACTGTGAGTAGGAGCACATCAGTAACGCTGGCCGCGGACTGAAGCAGTAGGTTTGAATCTCCCTGCTCTGTCCCTTCCAGCACTCACGCGGCATGAGTCTGCACGATTTCTGGGCTTGGCATCCAACTTGCCTCAACACCCAGTCAAATTCAGATTCACCTTGGAAACACCCAACCCCATGCTGCAAATGCTTTTCAAGCCCAGTGGGCAAAATCTGTCTTACACCACTTCTCTGCAGGCAGCTTTGACCCTGAGTCAAGGCAAGCCCCTAAACGTTACTGGTTCAAAGAACTGGAGCTGCAACCCACCCCTTTCCTCACTGCCCCAAACCCGACTTCCTAAGAGGAGACTGGAACTGCACTGCTATATTTTAACATATAACTCACAAATTAAAAACTGAAAGAAGAAACGCACTTTTCTGTCAATGGCTTAAGGGGATTCCACCTCTAAGCTGCTGCTAAAGCTCCCTTAGTCTTTTTTACATTTGTAGCATTTTGGAGCAATTTGCTGGAGTCAAAGAAGGCAGTGAAATTTCCACAACCGACTTCAAAGCCCCCAAATCCTGTATCAGTGGAGGGGAGCCTGGTAGCAACACCAGAGGGGACGTTTTTCAAAGAGGCATGTGTAGGAACGTGCCAGGCATTTCTGCCCTGCACCGCGATTGATGTTAATGGCAGACACGTGACCAAATCCCCATGTAGTTCTTTGAAAAATGCCCCTCCCTCCCTCCCTCACCTCCCCCCCAACACTTTTGGCTGTGACAATGCAGATGATACAGAAAAGGGCTAGTACAGAGGAAATACTGCCACAGCACAGTGAACAATACGGGCCTTAATTCAATTAACACAAATGAGTCTTTTATCCGGTGGGGAGAGGAGCACAAGCAGACTGATCAAGGGGAGGGGCTGTACCTGGATGGGCTCAGGCTGGCGAAAACGAAGGCTGGACCCAGGGGCTTGGGGGAAGGGGCAGTGCAAATGGTCAGGGCACCCACCACCCCAATTCATTCCCCTTGGTTTTCTACTTCTGTTTGCACGCCCTCTTTGGCCTGGCCTTCCAGGTTCCCCAACCGTCCCTGATGGGGCGATCCTTCCTCCCCAGCTCACAACCGTAAACACGCTGTTCATTCTAGCTATACCCACACTGCTGTGGTGAATTAAGATCCCCAAACAGGAAATGTGTAGAAACTGGCATTTTGCCTGTGAATACCCTGTGCTGTAAGATATTATAAAAGCCAGCTAAAAGGCTGTCTAATTCACAGGCTCACAAGAATGGGTGAGGCTGCCCATCACCCCTCATTTCAGCCCAAATACTACATCCTCGTTGTTATGATTTGATTAGGAGCAGGGGTAGACATTGTTCCCCAAGATTATTGGTCATTTGTGTTTACTTTTTCTAAAAGCTGTCCATTCTTTTCCGCCCATTTTCCTATCAGCTTGTTGGTCTTCTTTCTCATGGATTCATAAGAGCTCTTCACGCTAAAGAAATTGGGTCTTGGACTATAATGGTGGGTGGTGGTTTTTCCCACTTTGCTGCTTATCTTTTGATTTTGTTGGTAGGGTTTTTGCTACATGTAGGTTTTAAATGCTTCTGTAGTTAAGTTTATCAACCCTCCGCTGTATAGCATGTGGGTTTTAGGCCAGGCTAAGGAAGACCTTCCCCATTTGAAGTTAAAATCATAATCTAGTTTCCTTTTGCTTCTGCAGGGGTGTTCCAAAATGACAATCCCCCTTCTGCTCACCTCACAAACCCCACATCTTCCAGAAACTCTTTATCAAGCAGGACAAGTATTCATTGAATTGTCTGTCTGCATCAGTAATGAATCTTGAGAGCGAGAACTGTGTCCTATCGGTTTCTGACTCCTCCAGCACCAACTCCGTATTCTAGTATGCAGATCGTGCACAGTGAAGTGTTCATTGAGTTAAATCCTAAAATAAAGCATAATAACTCGGATGCCAATCCAGCCAGAGAAAAGGGGTTTATTTTCCAATAGCTCTCCAAAAAAGGATAGTAAGAAATAGGTCTGGCTGGTGCAGACTATATTTAACAAGCTGTCCAGGAAAAGAAACTTATCCCGCAGAAGTGTCAAGGAAATGTCAGGATATGGGTCTTTTGAAAAGTGGGGAGAGGATTAAGAGAACAACCTCTAATTTTTGACAGACTGCAAAGATGGCATCGCTGTCCCTTAAGAAGCTTCTGCGAGGCTCTTAGCACTCATTTGTTTGTTTGGGCTCCCGTTTATCTGAGTGTGTTCTGTGATCCTTCCGGAAAGGATCCAAGGCACAGACGCTGTGTGCTGCTCACCGACGCAGGGCTGGGCTGGACACAAAAATAAATGAGGTGCAGACTCCATGCTCACGGAGTTTAGAAACCAAGAGGGGATGAGAAATTTAAAAGGTAACTGTCTCACAAAGTAGAGTGAAGTGTCCCTTCAGAGCAGACCATTTTTGTGTGGTTTAATGCTACGCCTTAGCGGAGGATCAATGGGTCTGACAGCACGTGATCAAACCTCTTGGTTAAACCCAGCCAGCACCATTTTCTCCAGTCCTGTTCCTGCTATAAGCCCAATCACGCTAGCTGAATAAGGGCCTGGTGGTGATGACAACAAATAACACAGCAACTCCTTGGTACTTGTAAAAGTCTGTGCAAGTAACTTGGAACACATCTATCCTTGTAGCTCAATAACTAAATGCATCATTCTCCTTTATATGCGTTGTTTTTTTGTTTTTGTTTTTTTTCAAATACCATCACACATTTAAAATCACCCATTCTGCTAGTTCAAAATCCTCAGTATCAACCCCTTGGTCCATGGGCTGGATCTGTGATGACCTGGTCACTGAGCTGACTATGTATACTCATAGAAGGTCTCTGATTCTGGCTTACTTGACCCGTTTCCCAAAAGAGAAGAATGAGACTCCACAGGTTAAGCAGGGCAATATCGTGTGGCTGCTTAGTGGTTAACTCAGGTTAAGAAGGAGACTTCTGGATCCCACCTCCAATGTGCTTTCCCTACGTGCCTTATCTGACTTCCTTAAGTCTTCCTTATGCAGACTTGGTGTTAATAAAGGACTGCGAAGGACAGATGAAGCAGGAAAAGCACCAAGCAGTTGTTCATCCCTTTTAATTTACACCGGTCCTGAAAAAATGCTGAGTTTGTGAGACAGAACAATAAAATAGGGAAATTCACCCATTATTTCTTCACTTTCTGGGTCCCTAAAGTCTTCTATTAGGAGTTCTAAGTCCTGGTTGTGCATGAGAATCCCTGGGAATTGTGACTTAAACAAATATTGATACCTGAAGCCCTGATATCTAGAGTAACTGGTCTGGGGCAGGATCTCGGTGGTTTTAAAAGCTCCACCAGCACATCCAAGGTTAACAATCTAGCCTCCAGGTTCCGAGGTCTGTTCATGGCCTAATTCTACTCACGTCTATCTCCAAAAGAGGTGTACAAAAGTCTGTGGTCCAAGTTTCCTGCAAGCTGCGAAGTACCCATCTCCCAAGCCCTGCTGCACCCCACTCTCAGGAAATCTCACTGGGAAGGTGCAGAAGAGGAGGACCTCCCCTAGTCATTGCTGATTGGATGAGAGACAGACACTTGACCAAGTTGAGCCAATCATCTCTCTTTTCCTAGAACTGAGGGGTAAGAGTCTCCAACCCACCTCTCCTAAGAGCTGAAAACCAAGTTTAAGTGGAACCCAGAGGTGACCACGGGAATCACATGTTCTCCGGAGAGAAGGCCTGGCTGCTTTCTGTAAGAATGAAGCAGGTTTATGAAAAGAGAGAAGGGAGGGAGAAGGCACAGGAAGAACGAACCTCCATCCCCAACTGCCCTCCAGCCCCTAGTTTATATGTACGTGGCTTTAATGTACACCGTTATCCTTATAAGAGAAGAATAGAAACTTGAAGGCAGTTTTTAATGTCCAAAGAGTCCCTGGCCAAGATTCTAGGACATTAACATATTCCTTACAGGATCTCTGATTTCCTTGGAAGCTCATCCAGTCACAAATGGCAGGATTTGACAGTGATTTTGGGTTTTTTACCAGAACAGAGGATCCCAAACCTGGGTCCTGGAAAGCCACTGGGAGCCCTAGAAGGCAGTAACAGCACCCATGAGTCACTCTTGTAATTGTAAAGACTTATGGGGTAAAACCCCCCATGATAAGGTTTTCTTTGCTTTCGACTGCATATATATCAGTGGAATTACGCTTCTTCTCTTGCTGATCAAAGGCCCTGTAGCTGTTACAGAGGGTTCCGATTAATAAAATACACAGAATTACAAATGCGTCTTTCAGAACATGTCTTTCATGGGGGAAAATCAGCAAAGGGATCCTTGAGTCCTAAATAAAATTTAGTATTTCAACCACCTTTTTTTCAAAACTGTCCTATGTGATGTGAGTTCCTCAAGATGGTTGATTAGGGAACAGGTTCCATGTTCAAGTAAGATTGGAGGATACAGTGTGAAAGCTGTGCCATTCGTTCCCCCTGGAGTGTCATAATAATATTAGCATATAAAGGCTCTAAGAGGAATGAGAGCAAAATTAAATGTTTGATTTTGTCTAATCCATAATTTCCCTAAATTATTTGACCACGGAACTTCCCAAGCACACATTTTCTTAAAAAAAAAAAAAAAATTTAAGGGGTCATGGCATTTTTTTCAAGGGAGAGCAGGTCATAGTCATAAACTACTGATCTAGGTTTTTCTCCATTTTCCAAGCTGACCACACTCAGCAGAGGGGAGTAAGTGTGATATCCTAATAGCAAAGCCATGTTGAAACAAATCAAAGTTTGCAAAGTGTCAAGGTCAAAGTTTTATTCCATTTAGTATTGGTCAAGGCCAAGCAGGGCAGGGTGTTTCCTCTGCCCCAGGTGCTTTTGATACATCATTGTATTTAATCCTTCGCACAGTTCTATCTTACAATCCTATTTTACAGATGCAGAAACTGTGTATTCTTTCTCGCACAGTTCTATCTTACAATCCTATTTTACAGATGCAGAAACTGTGTATTCTTTCTCGTATTACTACAGAGTTTGCTGACAACTTTTACTAAAGGGGGCTTTCAATGGAGTGATTTAATGCTGATTTATCTTCACTATCTTGCAATTTCCTGAGTGTCAATTTCACACCTGACACTTTACACATTACAGGGTATTAAGGAAACGTATCATCTATTATTTTTTAAATGCTCTTGAAATGACAATCTTTATCTTTGAGTAGGAAAAGGCTGCTCTGTTACCTACTGAAATCAAACCATAGAATCATTTGACTTTAGAGCTGGAGGGGGTCCTTTGGGTCAAGTTCATGAGAAGGACCAGTCCCAGTCTTGTAGACACTAATCAGATTATAAATCCCCACCCCCACCCCGGCTTCACTCATCCCAACTCAGAAAAAGAGGACCGAAGAGGAGAGAGGGCTACTAACCTCCTACATGTGCTAAGGTTAAACACTGGGCTTTTTAACTGGGAAGGGGGGAATAAAATGACCTCGGCAGGGGTAGGATGGCTTCCTAGAAATAAATACCTGCATGACTACAGTGTCATCTCAAATTATATTTTAATAGCTTTGTGCCCGAGTTTCCTCATCTGTATAAAGGGGATTAAAATATCTGCCCCTCTAGTTGCAGTAATGATCAAAGATGGCATAGGTCCTAGCTCCCAGGAGACAATCAGTGGCAGCTGTATTCATCAAAGCCTGTGAGGCGTTGGATGACCTCCAAAGAGCAGGACTGCATGGAACATCATGGTCTTCAGCCCAGCGGCAGTTTTCTCTAACTCCTGATAAACTGGTAGAGCCCTACAGTGACAAAAGAAACGCTGGGTCTCAACTCTCCCTTAAATATAAAAAAGTCTGTTTCTCCAAAGTCTCTATAAACTGCAGAAATGGAGGGGGAAAACTAGCCATTGTCTTAAAGTCTAGCTGATTTCTGAAATCCCTGTTAAGTGGGATATGAAAATAAAATCAACATACATGTTTGAGAAGATACAAGTTTTAGTAATCGATATATGTGCCTTTAGTGAAAACATTTTGACTAAGTCCTATGGTTCAAAACCCACGAAAATGAATGTTCAAAATCTTGACCTTTGGACCTTTGTGCATAGTTGAGAACTTGTGTGTAGGCCTTTTTTCTACATTTTCCTCTTCATTTAGGTGATCTCTGCAGAAACTGAGCTCCAGGTAACCTCTGACACAGTCTCCCCAATACTGCGGATGTTGGTGACATGCGCTGGCAATCTGGCTTCAAATTTATGTCTCTAGTACCTTTATAAAATATTTTCCAATGTCACAAAATAAAACCCAGCTAATAAGCAAATAACAAGTCACATATAACAAGCACCTTATCTGCTTTGAAAGAAATCATATTTCAATGTGTGTAATAATCTGGTATTCACTTAAAATGATCACTTGTTTTACCAATGTGCATGTCATACCTTTAGGAAACATTTCATTGTACACCCGATATGTGCAATGTTGGATGTTTGCAATTATAGGATATATTTTATTTTACTTTATTGGAATGCTTTAGGGTATGTGTGTATCTTTAAGGTACAGTACCACTCAATTTCCCCCCAGTGATCCACACCAAGCTCACCTCAGTAGAAATGAATCCCACGCCTACGTGCATGGGACCCAGGTGGATGCCGATATCCATATTGATACCTATGATCGATTTCATCTCTACTTTCACATGATGAATCATTTTTCAAAGATAAAGATTTTATTGTGGAGTGCCTTGTTTCTAGATAGAATTCTATAGCTCTATTCATCTCTCATATTAACAGCTTAATATTTAAAGTTGCAAAGACAGACAAGGAAATCTATAATGAGAAAACTTGAGGACTCCCCCAATAAATAACTCATTTCGTCACCTGGACAAATGTGAGAAACGAAGCCTTTCAAAAAGCCATCATTCCCTGCTCAAACCCAACAGTGCTGAGAAATAGATGAAAAATTTTTGTCTGATTTTAACCACAAATTATTTTTCCTTTAAAAAATTAATTAGGGGCGCCTGGGTGGCTCAGTGGGTTAAAGCCTCTGCCTTTCGCTCAGGTCATGATCCCAGGGTCCTGGGATCGAGCCCCGCATCGGGCTCTCTGCTTGGCAGGGAGCCTGCTTCCTCCTCTCTCTCTCTCTGCCTGCCTCTCTCCCTACTTGTGATCTCTATCTGTCAAATAAATAAATAAAATCTTTAAAAAAAAAAAAAAATTAATTAAAAACACGAGATGGAATAAATATTTCAGACGACCAGCAGCAAAATGGGAAAATACCATGTGTTTGGAGTTTTAGTGCCCTCTGAGTACAGAAATTTATTTGCAGCAAGCAGAAAATAGACAGCAAGCATAAAAATACAGCAGAGTCCCCCTAGTAAAATTATTTATCAAGCTAACAAGGGAGGGACCCTTCTAGTAACAACAAGCCAGAGAGGAAAAGACATGGCTTTATATTTTACCTTTGGGTTAGCAAACCAGTAAAAATGCCAACTGACAAGCACTTCACATAAACATTTCTTTCTAAATGAGCTTCCTTGTTAGGAGAAAAGAAAAAAAAAAAAGTCTTCCTAGCTAAGGAGCACGATAGCTTACAGAGAATTCTAGCATGGATATGCGGACTCTTCAGTGCAAAAATAAAATAACTGAAAGAATAAGTTAATGTGAATTATAAACGGTGTTTCAAAAACGAATTAGAAGTTCATTAAAGAAAATGCGCATACATTCTTACCAGAGTCTGCTCATGCTTGGACGTTTACATAAAGTCACAGTTCTGTAAAGATGCCTTTTCAGGGCTAGCTGTTAAGTGTCTCCAGGAAAAAAATGCATACGTATATATTCATATACACAGATAGATACGTACTGACATTGCCTCTACTGTGTAAGCCTCCTTGCTATATTTTTTTCAAATATTTATTTTATGAGCAAACCCCAAAGCCAGTTTTTGCAGTTTAGTTTAACGATACCAAAGTTTGATTATAAATTACAAATCGTTTTATTGCAGCTTGCAATAGCAAATAAAGAAAAGAAAGCAAGCCTTGAGTTGAAACCACACAGTGACCTGATCCCAATTAAATTTTAAAGAAATAGTAAAAATTGCATTCTCAGAACAACAGCCTCCTCAGGAGCTCTGCAAATAACTCCTGACGAATTTACAACGAAATCACACACCCGGATCTCATCTTCCCTAAAGCGAAAACCTGATCCGTATTAACTGTGGCAAACACGGGAAGGTGGCCTTTTTATTATTATTATGGAAGGAAATGATGGTGCAGAGAGCGGGGAATCTGAATGACGCTGTAAAATGTTGAGTCCAGACAGACCGAAACACCTCGCAGGAACTGCACGCCCCCCCACCCCCCAGCCGCGGGCCCCCATCCCCACCAACGCCATAAAAGAAATAGATAAAAAGTTTTCCAGCAACAAGGACGGGAAGTTTCTCATCACTAGTATCGGCCGCCTCAAACAAAACAGGAGGAAAGTATTAAAAATAAACCATTCCTTACTTTGTTCTTCCTCCGCGGAACAGGACGAGTCTCAGCGTGCCGCTGTGAAAACGCGGAGCTCTGGCTGCACAGGGGAAACCTCCCGCTCTCGGTCAGGAACCAAGGTGGACCCTGGGCTTCTCTTCGGGAGTCGAGGCCGAGACTCCCCGACTCCAATCCCGCCAGCTCGGGTTGGGGGCACCAGGCGTCCCACCGGCCGGCCAGTCTGTAGGGCGGGTCGGCAGCGCGCGTGGAGCGCGATTTCGGGACCAAACACCTGTTTGCCCTTAGACTGCGGCCTGGTCGGGATGCTACCGCGTCACCAAAGTTCGTAAACAACTGAGGTGACTTTTAACCAAAGTTCGTAAACAAGGGAGGTGACTTCTGAGGAATTTGGTACGCCACACTCCCCCGGAGCCTGCGTCTGGAACACAGGTCCGCGAGAGAAGTTCGCACCCACCGGACGCTGCGGCAGACACGTGCCAAAGACGCCCGATCTGATTGGCTGGTCCAGCACATCCGGGAACCAGGAGCACGTGGAAGGCGCAAGAAGGCGAGGCCAGTGGGCCCGGAATGTAAACTGGGTCTCCAGGAAGCCCCTGGGGAGGAGCGCTGCTGGGGGCCCTCAGCTGCTGGGCAGCCAAGCTGCTCGGAGGCTGACCAGGAACGCGGTCCTTATCACAAACTCCCCCTGCCTGGCGTCCCGAGAGAGCCCAGGCTCAGCCCTCTGTGTGTCCCGGGCAAGCCTGCGCCAGCCCCGTGCACTGTGCACTTGGCCTTCTACTATGCAGCGGGGAGAAAACCGCTTCTGGGTTTTCCAAGGGGAAAGAAGAGAAAAAAAAAAAAATTGAAATAAAAAGTAGACGTCTGGGAAAGGCCAGGAACTAATAAACAAAACAGTCTTTGGGCATCGGGACAGAAGAGTGTGTGTGAGAGATACTCAATGGAGCAAAGTATGAGAAAGCAGTTCTCAGCTCCTGTCCGAAAGGTCAATGCGGGTGAAGGGATTTCTGGCTTCTCTTGGCCGCTGCTGAGAGGAGGGAGGCGCTGCTCATCCTTTTCAGCAGACTCACGTGCCCTTACAAAATGCCATGCGTGATTCCAAACACCGTGAAACCTATCGGGTGCCCCTTAAGATTTCTTGACACGATTCTAATTGCTCCATTTTAAGTAAGAGAGAAGGCAGGAAAATAAAGAAGAGAAAATTTTTTAAAGGTACACAAGGAATTCTATTCTCTTACTCAAAATTTGCAGACCGGGAAGAGACACCTCCCCCACCCCCAGCTTTCCCCCCATTTCGTGTACATGAGGAATGAACGTCGTTTTAAAAACATGAACCCGCCGGAGGCACGCCATCGCTGTACAGATTCAAGCCCTGTAATTGACTACCATCAGCAACCAAAGGTCTCCATTTTGATTAACTTTGTCGTCGGGGAGCAGGGGAGTCACCTCTGGTTCAGACTCCCTGTAAAATAACAGTAAACCCAGGACACAACTCTGCTGCAGAAGGAGCCAGGGAAGAGGAAAAGAAACTTTGTAGAACCCAATTTAAAGGAAGTGTAACCTCAGGGTGAGTCAATTTCGTGCTCACCTCCACTGCCTACCTGCTACCTAATGAAGTTACAAGGCTCTTCAGCAGACCCCAAGGACCAAAAGATGTCCTCCCTGGCTGCATGTGAATAAGGGTCATTAGACAAAGCTTGCT
The DNA here is from genome assembly GCF_922984935.1 of Meles meles. Lineage (NCBI taxonomy): Eukaryota > Metazoa > Chordata > Mammalia > Carnivora > Mustelidae > Meles > Meles meles. Next base: position 8,122,955 of record NC_060084.1, on the reverse strand, counting down.
GAGGGAAAAGGTGAAAACAAAACCCAACTAGTGTTCTCTCTGTCTTTCCTGTCATTCTCACCTCCTGCTGGTAGGGTTCAGGTTGTAGGATGCGCACCCTTGTCTTGTTAATTAGGCGTTAATATCTTCCAGGGCCTTACATCTGAGGTCACTGCTCCTGTGTCTGAGTCATCTCCACAGGACAATACCTGTGATTCCCACAGCTGGTTTGAGTTGCCCCGCCCCACACCTGAAACTGCTCCTCCCCTCCCCCGACTTAGTGTTAATTCCCGCCTGAAATTATATCAATGCAAAAAGCTTTGTAATATTTTCCCGACTTAGTGATAATTCCCACCTGAAATTATATCAATGCAAAAAGCTTTGTAATATTTTCCGTGGATGCTGGAAACAGGCGCACTGAAATTTCCCCACTGGCTAACCCCTGCCCCAGCATGTTCCAAATGTTGCCAAAAGACCCAAAACAAAAACAAAAACAAAATCAAAACCAACCCTTCTGCTTAGCTCATTTATTGCTGATAATTTCATTAGGTGCCAGGAAAACCCCAAAATGCAGACACTGAACAACAACTTTACAGCGGTTTTTGGATGGAAGAAACGGAAGACTCAGCAACGGGCAGGTGATGAGGGTCTCGGCATTGGCATCTGTGAATGGCAGCAGTAAATCTGGCCTTCTGGTGGACTGAACGAGTGCTTTTTAGCACGGACACTCTTTCAGGAGCATCACTTGGGGTTAAGTAATGAGCACTGTAATTTTACCAAAACTCTTTCTTCCTGTTTTCCCCTCTTGATGCATAACTTTTTTAAGCTGCCCCTTCAGTTGTATGCTAGGGCTCACTGAAAATATGACTTCATATGGCATCATCAGGCTAGTTACCCTGCACCTGCTCTGCTATAATTAATTGATTAAATCAGCTCAGTAGCCAGCCAGCGCCCACCGAAAGAAAAACAGTAGGCAGACTAGGGGAAGGGGGTATGGATGGCAGTTGTGTGGGAGCATGACCTAAATAAACAAACAACAACAAACAATTAGGTAAGTCCGCGTAATAAACACTTGAAATGAAATTATTCTCCCCCCTCCCCGCCGTTTTTTTCTCAGTGCCAACAAATATGTTGACGTAATTCGCTTAAGACATACTCATGGAACTTGTGATGGATGGGTCCGCTCCGAATCAGCATACAGGACAGCATTCTGCTCCTTGCTGCCGTGGGAGATGGAGGATGTACGGGAGAAACTGGGTATTGAGAAGCCCCGAGGGGCCTGTAATGAAGACAGAGTCAAGACCAGCCACTGTTCTCACTTGGGCTCTCTAAACCGAGGCACCAAGAATCTGGAACTTACAGTCTGTGTTTTCACATGTCCTTTGCATGACAACACCTGATTCACCATTTCTGTTAAAATATTTGATGGGCTCTGCAAGGGAAACACGGTTATGACAGATTTAATTTTCTGTTTGAGTTAAATAGCCGTGGTAAGGCACCCACATTGACACAGGGCGTCAGGAAACCATGCTTGCGTTTTATTTCTCTGGATGATTATGGGCAACATGGGAGGTCAAGTTATACAAAATAAAAACAAGATTTCTGAATACTTCTCCTGGTTTTTTTGTTCTGTTTTGGTTTTTTTTTTTTTTTTTTGGCTTTGTTTTGTTTTGTTTTTATCCCAGTTCATAAAACAATGAAGCCTTCCTTACATTTGTTGGGATTCATATCTGCATGGGTACAGTCAGGATAAAACATGTTCACTCAGCTAATTGTAAGACTAGAGAGAGAGGGAGAGAAAACAAACAAACAAACTGATGGGTACTTAGAACCCAGGAAGTGCTATTTATACAAGTTCCATCAGCTTCTCCCACAGACGACAGGAAAGCTACAAACGGGCCTCTCCCCTACGTATTTGTCCCACCTGCCCTGCCCCGAGGCAGCTCTGTAAGGCTTGGTTGCATCCGGATGGGTCTTAGCCAATGTCAGGAACATCTGAAATGGGCAGAGCATAGACATGAGTGGGCCAAGATCCATCACCACCTTCCAAACTAGTGTTTCAGCACACAAGAGGAAAGAACGTGTCTTGAAGGCCACTTTCAACGTTGGTGTAACGCAGGGCCAGTTGTGTTAATTTAAGCTGAGGAACAGCCCCTAAGGTGGATTCCGAAGCCACCCTTGGTATTAGGGTCACGCAACATCATCACTTGTTTCCATGGCGAGGATGTTAACATCACACCAACCAGGGATGCTACCGTGGAAAATTCTGCGGTTGCCTCCACAGAGGTTCATGTGAGAAGACCTTCCTTAGAAGGCACAACCTTGATAAGTCATGCATCTGGGTAGATTTGTGTGTGTTAGGCTGTAACATGCGCTGACGGAAAATGTTAGTCAGGATCAAGGGATGCTACAGAAAAGGAGAACTTAATCTTTTTTATGATACCACTTAGGAGGGATATTTTGCAACATGCCGAAAAACCATAATATTATCTAGACTGTGTTTCTGAGAATAAATGAAAGGTAATTATACAGCTCCCCGAATGGTTTGTGGTTTAATTTTCATACTCTAGAAAATTGCCAGAAATCAGCCACGAAGCTGTACGTAGTGGAAATTAGCACGAGAGAAGAAGGCTAGCAGGTCTCCATTTTGGGCTTTTCACTACTAAAATCCCTTAGCCAAAGTGACTTTCTGAATATACACTAAGTAACTCTCCCAAGAGTATCAAGTATTGAACTTTTCATATATCCGCTTATAATATCTAATATCACGGAGTAACTCAGAGGAATTGTCCTCCTCCCCGCAGATTCCCCATCTGACCAAATGCCTTTCTCTTGCTTGCTCTCACCTGTCAATCAAGTTCACAGGAGAAATTTGATTTCTCTCCCACCAGTAACCTCATATGAAAAATTACCAGGAGGGTCAGGACCAGTGTGAACCTCACCTTAAAAGTTCATTAACTCTTTGCTCAAAATGGATGGTTTCAGTGTAACAAAACCTGCCAGTGGCCTAGATCATCCTAAGTAATAGATGGTTCTCAAATTCCAATTATAAAGACAGAGACAAAAGAAAGGAATAAAAACAAGAGGAATAAAGCAGTGGTACAGAATGCACACACGCAGACACTCAAATTAATCCCAAAGGTATAACATCGCGTTAAAATCGATGTACAAGACTATTCAAGAAAATGTTAATTTTGTATAAGGCTAGGAAAGAAACCATAGTTAAATATGCACAGTCTAGTTATTCAAGCAGTGTGTAAGTCATCAGATACTCTTTTTGAATAATGGGAAAAAATGGGGTTCTGGTTCCCAACACTCGGATTCATTGGATCCTTAAAGGGTCTTCTTTGCAAAGAGGAGCAAGCAGTTTGACGGTGTGACTTTTGCCCCCCTCCTCAGTTTCTCTAGAAATCAAAAACCGTATTTCATGCAGATTTCTCAGCAAGCAATTTTTTTAATGAAAAAAACAAAAAAGAAACTTCATTCCATTAGCCAATAAGAGGTAACGAGAATACACAAAACAATGACACTAAATAATTATTGGTGTACAAGTGTTGAACTAGCTTTCTAAATGAAGAGGTTTCATTATTCAATTCACGCTGGGATACTTACAACTGAAAACTCATTTAAATGTCTTAATTTCATTTTTTTCTAGTAGATGAAAATCAGATATCTGCCCCCCCAAACGTCGCCTGTGCTCTCCTTCTGCCTACAGTTGAAGTGGGAAGTGGCTCCAAAGTCACATTTGGATGCAGAAGTCGGGGACACACTGTGCTTTAAAATGACACCGAATTTTCCAAATGTGAATATGGAGTAAACTGTAAGAGGCTGAAAATCTGGAATGTTTACGAGGCCCGGGTAAAGCCGGGCAAGGACCGTGGATGCTAGTTTCACGGGCTCACCCAAATTGTCTGACGTTCAAGCAGAAGGACTGGCTCTGTGAGCATCAAGAGAGTCATGCTGGTTAAGGCTAAAGATGTGGGGGGGGGCGCCTGGGTGGCTCAGTGGATTAAGCCGCTGCCTTCGGCTCGGGTCGTGGTCTCAGGGTCCTGGGATCGAGCCCCGCATCGGGCTCTCTGCTCTGCAGGGAGACTGCTTCCTCCTCTCTCTCTGCCTACTTGTGATCTCTCTCTCTGTCAAGTAAATAAATAAAATCTTTAAAAAAAAAAAAAAAAAAAAAAAGATGTGGGGGTTCCTTGGGTGAGATTCAGTGCTCTACAGCACACCTAAGTAATGAGATGAACACAGAAACGCATGCATGCTGGGCCCACGTACGCTGCCTCACCCGTCAGCGCCCAGGATCGCCGTCAACGTTCCATGTGAAACCCAGGGACTAAATTTATGGAAGCAGGAGCTTTGCACACCTAAGGGATTATCCGCATTCCTTGCTTGCTGGCTATCCCCCTCATGGAGAACTCATCCATACAAGCACATGCAAATCAGAAATCGACAAGTACCTCTTTGACTTCAGGCAACAGGGTTTTTCACATCACTGAGGCAGACGATTCCCTTGGGTACCTGATTTAGTAAATATATTAAAATAAACAAAGTGTAATTAATAAGCACGAAGAAAGTTTCAAGGACAGTATGTTCAAGGCAGCCTAGCTCTCTACGAAAAAGCCAGAATGAGACCCAAAGAAGAGGGACTTAGCTCCCCTTGCTTTGGCATCCTGGCCTCAGACCTGCCAGAGGAGGGGTTCGCCTGGAAGAGAATGGCATGGAACACAAGGTCACCCCCTCTGACGATCGCTCCCACCCCTAGGAGGCAGAGATAGAGATACTAATGGGCCGGGCAGTCTGGGTCAGCTTTGAAGTTGTCCTCAGTTCAGACAACCCAGTCATCCCGGGGTCACAGTGGGGAGGGTCTGAATGGTCTCGGATGGGCATCTCCAGAGCGGTCACAGACTGCTTATCCCTCAGAGAACCCAACCCGTCCGGCCGCCCTTGGGTCTTTACTGGGGCCCATTCTCTTCCATCTGCCCCCTCCTGCTTCGTTGCTCTGGTCTATTCTGCTGGTACCGCTGACCTTAATTGCAAATGTTCTCTTAACAAATAGTAACATTTAGATACCACCCTTATATTTATTAACTTCCTCTCTGTTTAAATTAGTAGCAGGGAACGCTTAAGAACCATGATATGAAAATGAGGTTGCTTTAAAAAAAAAAAAAAAAGGTCTTCTTGCTTCACAGTGAATAACAAAGCATAGTAATTCAAAGTAGTTAGCTTTCTATGGTTCAAAAACCCTATTGCTATTAGCTGTACTAATGTAAGTGGCAAAATAATTATCATTTACTGTACGGAGTCCAATATTTTCCAGACAGCAGTTTAATAACAAAGCAGACCTGTCATTTCTCCCTATGGTTAGTCACACCATACAAGTTCAGACTGTCAAAATATATTTAAAATCTAATTTTAAAAATTCAACATGGTTACAGCAAATCTGTGTACAATAACTGCGATAAACTAGCAAGTCAATCTAATTTTTTTTTCCCGAGATGGATATTCACTTATTTCTCTTTAATCCTCCACACTTTTATTTGGATTACCTTGTAATTGGTATGAACAAATCCACTAAACACACACGCATGCTGAAATCTGTAGGCGTCTCTAACAGCACGTAAAATCTTTCTCGACTTAAATTTGCATCATGCATGACTTTGCCGCTTATTTCGATTGTCCCCTCTGGATGGTGTAACTCTTCATTAAAACACTTGGATAAACAAATTTGTACTCTTGTATCTGTCAGAGCTGCCCCCAATACATTACGTGCCTTCACTCACACCTCGTTAGAAATGCCTTGAAAATCTTATAGTACAGACTACTTTTCTTCAGGTAATCGTATCCATTAATCTTTGCTAAATATATTATTTCTATGCCAAAAACAAACAAACAAAAAAAAACAAAAACAAAATAAAAAAACACAACAAACTAAGAAAAAAGAAAGAAAGAGAACAAGAAACACACTATAAATTTTAAACCTGAAAGTGTTATCAGTAATATCAATTGTTCTCCATTTGAAGTCCAGATGGCTAATGTCTAAAAAACAAACAAACAAATAAACAAAAACCCTTCCCATAGAAGGTTCTCCTTTTTTTTTTTTTTTAAGCTTTAGGAATAACAGATTCTTTTTAGAAATGCAAGTGAGTAGTTTAAAAGCTTAAGAGATTGTGGAGAGAATATTTCTGTAATTCCTTTGAGGCAGGGCAAACATATGTTAAGCTTCTGCAAGGGGTATTTACATGAGATCATACACTTGTGAAGCACTTTTCAATTTTAGAAAAATATTACAAAGCAATAATTGAACATAGGCTTTGCAAAATGCCCCTTTGCCTTCCTGACCGTCTCATTGATAGTCTCTGTTATTTTTGGAGAAAAAGAATCAGGCCTCATTAAATGTGATATTTGGCATCTCGCCTGTAATCTCATAAAGTAGATGTCCTTTTTAGATCATTGGTGTCATTTTCCTCAAGATGACCTCTACTCTTTGGCCATCCGGGCAACCCATCCTGTTATCAAGGCATTTACTTTCAAAAGGGCGGGGGAGAGAGAGTCTGTTTGCACACCTGACTAGGGTCCAAAGCCACTGCAGTTTCTCGGTTCTCATCAGCTTCACCCAGGCTAGTCACTGGAGAAGAGTGGTGGGGGCAAGGGGGTCTCATATGGGAAGGGGAAAAGAGGTTTTTGAGGCAGACCGCGACGGCATAGTCCAAGCCAGACGTCTGCCAGCGTAGAGCCTCGAAGGACTGGAGATATTTACCTAACGATTAGATAGTATTTTTTAAATAGCATAGGAACGTGCATTGATATTCCAAGGAAGATTTTTTTGACAAAGGTCTGGGTACCCACACAGTGCACGGAATTAACATGGACAGTGGACCTCGCGAATGTGCTACAGAGAGATGGTCAGTCTCTGTCTCCGCACTATCCAGCATCACACCAAGCTGGGGAAGGTTTTATGGAGAGATTGTTTTAAGACGGACATTTCAGACCGGGTTTGCTCATGTCTACCAAAATACGGAGTAGACAGGTTAACTCTGTCACATGATTGTTTTTATTGCATAACGTGGACACTGCAGACTGATTTTTAACAGCTTCTCCCTCTGTGATGGGTTAAAGGGTTCCATAAATAGGTAGGTAGGTAGCAGATCATAGGCGGCTGGACAGATAGACGTCAGATGAAAGAATATGTTGTACTCATTGCTTGCAAATGCAAAGACTCAAATACCATCTTTTAACAGATTTAATCTTAGCATGATTACCACACCTTTCCCCCCATTCTATCAGAAAGGATTTTAGTGTAATTTGACAGTGCAAATGTGTCTCAGAGGCTGAGATCATTGTTTTAGTTTCAACATATTTATCTGCACATTAATGATTCCATCCTGAAGAGAAGGAGAAAGAAAAAGGAGACCTAGTTCAGAAAGTGCAATGTTACTTGACTCTCTGCTTGAATCTCTAAAAAACTGTGGGTCCAATAAGAAAAAGGCCCTCTCTACAGGGAACGGCTCCTTTCTGCAACTAGTAGTTTTGAAATCTGTCCTCGTAAAAACAGGTCCTGAGGGCACGAATCTGGACCAGAACAGTGTTGAAAATCTGAGAATGCAAGCAAGACCCTCACGCCGGAGCTGTTGTCCAAATCCTAATAAAGTTTGTTTAACTGGCTTTCCTTTACCATGAGCATCAAACTATAGAAAACCCCAACCATATGGAGATTTCTATGAAGATCGTGAAATGCTATCTGGATTTCCTCCTTTCCTTTCTCTTTTTCTTCCTTCCTCTAACCAGAGCAGGAAAACAGATCCGAAAAATAGGCCCGAAAATTAACACAGTAAAAATCAAATGGCCTGGGGCAGCCAAAGAGGATCTTAAGGCTCCTGGGGAGGCTCAGGAGGGCGGGGTGGGAGTCCCAAGGGGAGGGGTGGAGGCTTTTAGGGCCGAAGCCCGCTCCCTCCCACTCACCCACCCAGGAGCACAACAGAACGGGGAGTTTGGACGTCCGCAGGCACTCCACTCTGGCCAGGTCAGTCTTCTTGGAAACTTAAACCAAATTCCAATACAAACCCGAGGCCCCTGCTGGGGCGTGGGCGCCAGATGGGCACGGGGCACTGGGGCACGCTGGAGACTGGGGACAGAAGGCTGCTGTTGCGCCGCCGCCCCTCCCCCCAACCCCCAGGTATCTTGGGCTTCTCCAAGAGGAGCCCCAAGGTGGCCAGGAGTGTGCTGGCCTCCAGGGGGCGCAGCGCAGGGCTTGGGGAGAGCAGAGCAGACTGCCTGGTGACCTCAGGCAGCCTCTGGGACCTGCTCCTGTGGTTCCTGCCTTCTGTCCTTCTGTGCCTGCCACCAGTGCAGCCAGGGACCTCGGGGGTGAAGAGCACACCTGGCTCCGTTCACCCCCAGCAGCCTGCGGTTGCCCTGCAAATTCCCCCCCACGCAGACCAAGTGTATACAGGACAGGGCCAGAAGGAGGGGTGTGGCCAGTGAGGGGCAAGGAAACCAATACAGGGGCAACCTCAGCCTCTTTCTGGTCTTCATGTCAGGACCCTTGTCACCACCCTCTGCAGCCAGGGCCAAACATTCCATGAGCCACCCCCTAGCTTCTCTCCCGGAGCTGCTGGACAGCCCTTCACTTCAGCCCTGCCCTTGTCTGCACCTAAACCGGGGCAGGAGTGATGTAATGCGTCCAAGGCCTCAGCTTAGGCACTGCCTTCTGGCCCCGGGCGGTGACCTCTAACTCTCACCAGGCCCTGGGCGACTAGGCATGGGCGAAGGAGGGGGGAAATATCCAGAGAGGGTACTGGGATGGGGCAAGTGTCAGGTGCTGAGAGGCCACAGCCCTGGAGCTCAGAACATGGGTATTGCGTTTAGGAATCCTGGGGGTCCCGGGGTCTGTCAGTCACCCCGCAAGCAGATCTTTCCTGGTGGAAGGCGGGGCCCTGGGACAGACCTAGCTCCGAGGCCTGGGTGGGGATTCTAAACCTGGGTTGGCTTGTGTTAGCCTACTCCCTCAGCCCCGCGCACTGGCCCCTTCTTGTGCTCCACTCTGCTGGCCTAGTTTGGAATCACCTATTGTTCTGGGATCCTCAAGCCTGCTTTCCTGCTGGAGGACGCCCCCAGTGAAGGCCAGAAACCCATTTCTATGGGCTTCCAGAAGTGGATGAGGTCACACAGAACTGGGGCAAATTCTGGGTCCTCCCTGCTGACCGGACTTTCCGGTGCAGGATCCCATCACAATCGTCCTTGGGGGTCCTCTCAGAAGGGCGGTTTTCAAGCCTCTCTGCCTGGTTCTGTAAGGTTTCAATGGCCTCTCCGACTTCCTAACTTGAAAGGACCAACCACAAGGAAAAAGCATGTTTTGGAATCTCAGCTGGGAAATGCTCAAGGTCGGTGATCAGAATTTTCAGAATCCAAATCCCCTGTGTACTGTAGCTCACACCCAAGCCTGGGCGGGGCAGGGGCTGCGGGGGTATGGGGGGTGAACACAGAGCTATTTCCTCTCCTCCCGTTCTCTTCCCGAATGTCCACAAACACCCCTCCCTCATCCTCCCTTCTTGAATTAATGCCCCTTTCTAATCATAACTAAAGATCCAAGAATCTGTGGAGACGAGAGGAATGTGATTTTGCAATCCAAAGTCCTAATTATAGGGGGAAATGTTATTTCACAAAAAGAAAGGAACAGAGAATGGATTTTGTTGAACAAGGGTAGAGGTGCTCAGTGGATGATTAGGATTTGAGTAAGGGACTGTGCATTCCAGTCATAGCCTCTCTGGGGAAAATGTGCTTTGTGAGTTTCTTAAAACTGCCCAACTCTGATGCAAATTCATATGAAGATCTGATTTCTGTGTGCTATCGATGTGTCCTTTCTATCTCAGCCTTATGATAGCAGGCAAACTTATGGAAGACACACAGACACACACACACACACACACACAAACACACACATGCACACACGCAAAGGGCTTTTGAATTTAAACAATGAAGACTGTCACAATGCCTAAACCCTACGCGGGACCATGTAAATATTGGCATAACAGGTATGACCGATCCAAAACGGCCCCGCTGTAAAATTGCAGATGGATATATTTATAAATGCCCCTGAAGTTGAGGCATTAACAATTTCCCCAGATTTCTCAGTTTGGGTTTAAGCTCTCAAATTGTTTTCAAAAAGGAAACACATGTGAGAGCAGATGGGAACGGAGCGGACAGTCGAACCTCGTTCGCACCTGGTCTGTGGACACACTAGGCCTGCCTTTAGCCAGAGAGCAAGTGAATTTCAGACTGGCAACTGGCATTATTCCTGGGACTCCTGCCTTCAAAGTCCTCCCCACCCTTCCCTCTTCCTCCCTTCATTTCTCACCGCCCACAGAGGGTGCCGAGAACAGGAGCCTGGGGTTTTGCTACGCCTTCGTGCAGAGCAATTTGATTTGCTTTGTTTTTTGTTTTGTCCCTCTCTAAAGGATAAAGATGTTCCCGTATTGTTGCAGGACTGTACTTCTTTATGCCCGGACAATCATGAGACAGCCTGGGGGACTGAAATTCTCTCACCCTGTCCCCTACCCCCGCTGGAGAAAAAGTGCCAGACAGAGCTGGGTTTGTTCAGGAACCGGGGCCGAGCAAGGCTTGGAGAGAATTCCCCTTTTCTGGGGCTGTTTGATGTCTAGGGTTTGAAGATTTATATCAAAAGTGAGAAAAGCAGTGTTATCAGAAGTTGGGTTGAGGCTCCTGACTGTTTTAAAACAAGGGCAAAAACAAACAAACAAATTCTGATTTGGAGTGGGGGGGGGGACTGGACCCCAGACCACCTTCCGTACAGATGGCCGCTGTACGCCTTGCTTTGGACTTGGGGCACCTTTCCCATTTAGGACGAGCCAAGAGTGAGAACAAACTTCAGGTTTCTCTTATTTTCCTCCCAACAACAAGGAAGACCCCGACTCCTAATTATTCATTCCGCATCCTGAGGAATAATGAGAAGCGGTGAAAATGAGAGCCTATCACTGTAGATAAATCTTCCCCTAAAAAACCAATACATGTCTTCCTAGGAAGGGGCGACGTGATTTAAAAAAAAAAAACAAAAAAAACCCAAAACAAATGAAAGTCAATCGCAGTGAGAAGCCCTGCAAACCATCTAGAGCCGAGGAATCTGGCCTCTCATTCCTCTCATGCATGTTTACATGAAAAGTGAGGCCAGGGGCCTGGCCACGTGTTTCCCTGGCGTAGGAGTCAGAAGGCTGAAGGTTGTCACTCATGGGTTTCAGCCTCCAGCCTACCTCGCTTAGGCTTTAACTACCCGCGGGCAAAAAACAGAGACACCTGTGTGGCAAGCAGACTTTTAAAAATATTGATTGGCCTAGAAGCCCGGGAGGAGTACGTTTTCTAAAGCCAAGAGTGTGTGAATACGGAAGTAAGTCGTCCCAAACAAAGCACGAGGAACATCAACAAAAACCTGCGTCGTACTCCACTGTGGCAACCTTTATGTCAGAAGCAACTTGTTATTGAGACAGGGCTGTGCTGGGGACACGGCTAAGGAGGCGGCTGTGGCCCATGTTTACCAGGGGGGCTGCAGCCCGGCCCTCCGTTCACCGTGCTGAGCAGGAAACCTGGTGGTTTGGCAGAGGGGAGGTCCTCTAGGAGAACAGAACCATCTAGAATTGATATCACGAAATAAAAACTACGGGGGTAAAGGGAGAAGGGAGGAGAGATCAGGGGCGTTAGAATCTCGCATTCCATAATACATTATACATGGGGTTATTTGGAGCAGCCCGTGTTGAAAGGGGCCCGGATGGTTATGGCACCGAGGTGGACAAACATGGTTTCTAGACATCCTTTCCTCACCAAGGGGAAGGAAGAACCTCTGTCTACTTTGATGTCGATCTATTAATGTGTCAGATACAGTGTGAAAAACTGTTACACTTTTTTTTTTAAAACAAAAGGAAATGTGCAAAGAGTGGGGAAACACAAGGGAGGTGATTTTGTGAATGGCCCGGGAGGCTAGAAGTGGAGGAAAAAGCACATGGAGGGTGTGGTTTAACTACTTTGTATTTTGCCACACGCTGTTTTCATTTACAGCTATGTCTGATAAACGAACACGTCTGACATCACTGATAAATATATTACTATCCGGGGCCTACCGGAAAGCCAGGGTGCTGAGGCTCTGCCTGTGGCATCTGCTTGGGGAGGGGGAGGCATGTGTATTTTTCTTCTTAGTAAAATTATCTGCCAGAGAAACAATGAAGTGTGAAAAAGTACTATTTAGAGTGTGCGTGTCTACATATGCTTCAAAAACGCTAGCTGCTACCTTCTGGGAAACTTCTCTTCGTATAAAGGTGCATAGAGATCTCCTTTCAATTTCAGTGGCTTTTTAAAAACTTATCTCGCGGGTTGAAAACAACGGTACCTATTTAGTTTCGCGCCGCGAGGACAGAAGCCCCCGCGCGCTCTCCTCTAGGTTGGCATCGAAAGACCCTCGGAGCAGAGGCCCCGTTCACAGCACGGAGGTCACACACCTACCGCTCTTCCTCTCCAACACATTTTTCTTTAAAAAGGAGACTAAACGGAAGTCAGGGGCAGAGTGCTCTCTAAGGCTGCAAACGATGATAATATTAATAATAATGATAATAATGATACATTTTTAATGTACAGTTCTTACATAATTTTTTTTGTGAATACACTGTAAGTATACATTGCTGGGGCTTCCAAATGTGGCATATCCCACTGATGGCTCCAACTTGCGAGTGGGCTCAGTTCTGTAATTGGAATGAAAGGAATTTTAACACTATTTAGACAAAGACTCAGATGCAGTGGAAAGGGAAAGCCAGATTTCCTTACAGAACTTATTTTTTAAATAAAAATTTATTTCTACTAGGGACGCTTAGGCAGAATTTAGGACTTTTTTAAAAAAAAATAAAACAACAAACACATGTATTTGTGTTTGCCTCTCAGACTACATTTCAAAGTTTTATAGTCATGCTTCTATGCCTTTCACTAAGGAGTTAACCTTCTCTTAAAGCCAGCCACCCAAACCCCATTTTTGCCAGTGCCTGTCTGCTTTCTAACGTTTGGGGCCCAAACCCACTTATTACAGTGAACTGCCTTGTCGAGTCCTAACAAAATGCTTAACTGTGGCACAAGTGTTTTTCTCAGGACGGGACTGCAGTGAGTCCCTCCTGAATGACACTCTGATTTTCAGAAGTGTTTGCCTCAAAGCTTTCATCTGAGGCTGAGCTTTTAGCATAAATGATCTATCTGCGTCTCTACCCCTTCAGGGGGAAACTGCCTATCTCCTCCATGGGATCAGAGGGAAAAAAACCCCAAAACCTCTGAAGCAGAGAAGAGCTAACTTCCAGCGCAGGGATTTACGTTTACTATGAAGACTTTTGTTAAGCAAAACGAAGTGTGGAGTCAGGAGTTCTATCCATACTGGCACATGAAGGAAGGTCAAAATGCAGTGGGTTTACCCTGTCTTTGCGTTCTGTGAAAAAGGGGAAGGAAGACAGGATATCAACTGGCCAGAGCTCCTCCGCGCCAAGCACAACCTGTTTTCTTCAAAATAAGGCCTTCGTTCAGAGTTGCAATATTATCTTAAAAAAAAAAAAAAAAAAAAAACCCAAAACAAAATAAAACAAAAGTCATCGTGTTTGGCTATATTTTCAAAACAGTGTTGGCTTTGTCTAACATTCTTTTAGCATTCTAGGGGAAGTCGATTAGAGTACAGACTGCATGAATTTGTAACATTAGTTGCACGAATTTATGTCATTTTAAAATAGGTCAACGCTGTTAGTGAAGAAGGTAGCTCAGGACTTTCCAAGTCATCTTTGAAGTTAGCCTCGATACACCGCTTGTTTGGGGGCAAATACTGATCAATCAGAGCACAGATTCCATCAAGGTATTACTTTTTTGCTTGTGTTTCTGGTGTTAAGGTGATCTGATCATAGCCAGCTTGTCTAAGTGGAGAAGCCCCTCTCTGCTAAATACCGTGAAATATGATTTAAGGACAGTTTTAAATTCAGAGATGTACTTGGGGGTGATGTAAGTAAGGGGTGGGTTTTTCTTTTTCCTATTTAAGACAAATGACCTTCAAAGTTAAAAAACAAAACAAAACAAAACAAAACAAGCAATTGGATTTGTCCAAAGTGTTGATGTTAAGTCGGGTCGGGCCCTGCTAACCAGAAAATCACGGTGTGTAAGGGAAGGAGGAAAAATAATCAATTTTAGCCAAAAGGCAAGAATTGTTTATCTTTACCATGAAATGCGTATGTGCCCAAGCCACCTCCTGCCATGACTTCTTTGCGGGGCTCATTTCCCTCTAGATGGGCTTGCTGCTGGGCTGGACCAGGAGTAGAGGGCAATGACAAGCAGGCCTTACTCTGGTTGGGATTTTGTTTGTTTTCACCAGAGGGCAATGATGTCTCAACTCACTTGAAAACTGAAAACTCTGCATGGAAAGGGAGGGCTCACGGGGTGGGGGTGGGGGGCTGCATTTTGAGAGGTCATAATTTACATTTATATTAAATATTTCTAATTATTCAAAGGGATGGCCTCCCACCTCACAAAACAGCCTATGTTTCGCCCTGAATTACTGCCTCCCTACACCTCCATTAATACTGCCTCTGGAGAAAAGGATGCATTTTACACTTCTAATGCAGTTTTGGGCCCAGTTAAATTGTACACTAAGAAACTGAGCACAGAATCAAAAAAAAAAATGCAGTTTATTATTGTAGATTATTCTTTCTCTTGATATAACCAGAATTGAAAATGAAAGAAAAGCACATAGGAACATCACGCGTGGTTAGTTAGTAACTCAAGATATAAAACAATTTTGCACAGCAAAATATGTAAAAGAAAAGTAACTGACAAGATTTTTTTATATTTATTGTGGTAAGATTTACTTTTCATTTTTTTTTTTTTAAAGACAGGATGTCAGTCCCTGAAAATAACATTTAACTGATTATTGCCTTTAAAACTGTGGATTTTTTTTTAAGTTACAGAAAATCCAGTTCTGCACCACAATACAACTGTAAAAAAATCTGCATCATCTTAAAACTGTGCAGTAATGCCATTTTTATAACTGCATAAATTTTATTAGCGTTCTAAACAGTTTTGCAAATTTTTTTTGTATTATATGCTTGCAGGTTATATCTTAGTGCAATTCAGTCCCAAATACTTTAAATTTGAAAAAAAAAACATACATTTTTGAATGTAAAATACCCCTACAGATATAAACAGGGGTGTTTCCCCTTTAATACTTTGGTTTTCAATACAGTCAGTGGTATAGCAAAGACTACACATACCCAACTTATATTTAAGTTGCAAGCACATGCTGTATAAGCTACTTTTTTTTAAACAGTCCCCTTGCAAACTCTACCCCCCTTAACATCACAACAGTAAACAATTTAGTGCATCAATCTTTTAAAAAATCTACAGCTAAACAGACCTAACTCTTTCAAATTTATCTATAACATTCCTTTATCTGTAGCATACATTTTAACTGGGCTAACAGATTATAAAAACTAGAATTAAATTATATACTAGGAACCCATAGCATTCCACATTTGACAATGACCAAAAGCCAAAAAAAAAAAAAATTATAATAATAATAAAAATAAAACAAACCAAAAATAACGGGGCAGATTTTTTTTTCTTAAAAAATAAATTTAGACTGCTTTCCACAACAGCACAATTTTAGTCCCCAAAGTGGGGTGTCATTCTTATTAAAAAGAAAACATTAAGAGTTCTTTTCATGTTTGCCATGTTAAATTTTTAACCCATTCTGGCATCTTTGACAAGGAATGCCTTCAGTGCATTTACAATGGGAGGCTGAAGTTCTCAGTAACTCAAAGCAGTTTTGGAGCAGATGCAAACTTTCACGGGAAGAAGGCTCTAGGGTGGCACTTTTTTGTTCTGAACTCAAAAAAGTCATGAGGCAATTAAAACAAAAGTATGAATGCCATGCCATAAGTCTTCGAATGTCCATTTCCAAGCCAAAAGAAAAAAAAAAGAAAAAAAATAATTATACCATACATGTCCAGCATGCAGGCTTTTTTTTTTATTAATATAATGTCTCTTTTCCATAAAGTCTTTGAAACAGTTATAGTTCATTGTTGCTAAGACAAAGTTGCAAGCATAATAATGCATGAGATGAGAATGAGTTTTTTAATGGCAGACTAAACTCTCAGATTTGGCATGATAAGGCCAAAACTCACAAGTCACACCCAGAAGGTTGATGCAGGCTTGATTGTGGCAGGTTCATGAGGATTTTTTTTTTCTCTAGTTTAGCATAACAATGCTAAAAACCCCCGATGGAACTCAGCGCGCTGCAAGTCTCTAACATTTCACATTTTTTTTTTTCCTTTGCAAGCTCAATCTCACATGAAGAACTCAGGAGGAGAAAAAAAAACTTAGCTTTTTTTTTTTTCTTTTATCTCTGAGGAGATGAGTGAAGAGGGCGTGAGGGTGAAGGTTGGGGAAAAGGGCAACACAGCAAGCTCCAAAAAGTAAAATTAAAAAAAAAAAATCCAAACAAAATAAAACACACACACACACACACAGAGAAAATGAACACCAGCTCATGAACTGAAGAAGGAGGAAAAAAAAAACAAACACTGTGAATGATGCAGGCTTCAAAGGTGAGCATTAAGAACTCTGCTGAGATCTTTGAACATTGTGTGTGTGTGTGTGTGTGTGTGTGTGTGTGTGTGTGTGTGTAGGGGGGTGTAAATAAAAACAAGCTAGCAAGTTATGGAGAATTTCAGATTGGCAATCCATGAGCCAGACATTCACTCCCTCCCCATTTAAAAACAGCCACCACCACCGCCAACTTGGAGCAGGGTGTGTGTGTTGTGTGTTGTGTGTGTGTGTGTGTGTGTCTGTGCGCGCGCGCGCGCGCTTGTGTGTGTGTGTGCAGGGGCATCGGGCAATCTCAGCAGGGGAGGGGGCGAGGTGGCGGCGAGCACGGCTCTGGAACTAGCAAGCCCACACCCGAGTCGGACCCCCACGGAGCACTTATCAAGGTGGCTAGCTGGGATCGCGTGTCAGACTCACATGAAAAACTCGGGAGAGGACGGGTTGTCGCTGCTGGAGCCGTTTTCTCGGAAGCCGCTGCTCACCAACTTCTCGTATTTCTCCTTGTACGCGTCCCTCTCGCGCACCAGCCTGGAGATCTCCTGCTTGAGGTGGTCGACCTGCTGCAGCAGCTGGTTCTTCTCGGACTCCAGGACGTGTCTCTGCTGCACCCTCTTGAAGCGGCAGGACTGGGCATAGCCACGGTTTTTCAGGGTCCGCCTCTTCTGCTTCAGCCGGATCACCTCCTCCTTGCTGACCCCGCGCAGCTGCCGGTTCAGCTCGCGCACCGACATGGTCACCAGCTGCTCGTCGGAGAAGCGGTCGTCGAAGTGCAGGCCGCCGGCGGCGTGGTGCGGGTGCAGGGCGCCCCCCGCCCCCGCCGCGCCCCCGCCGCCTCCGCCTCCGCCGCCGCCGCCGCCGCCCCCGGCGCTGGCCGGGCCACCGCCGCCCGCGCCGCCCGCGCCACCGGCCGAGGCTGACGCGCTGCCCGCGGCGCCGGGCGCGCCGGCCGTCGGGTGGTGGTGGTGGCCGGCGGCGTGGTGGTGGTGGTGGTGGTGGTAGTGCGGGCCCGCGCCGCTCTGCGCAGCGGCCGCGGCGATCACGGCGGACACCACGGCGGCGGCGGGGCCCATCTCCTCGCCGCTGCCACCCAGGGAGGCGCCGGCGCCGGCCCCGGCCGCCGAGGCCAGCTGCTGCGCCCCGCGCGCGTAGCCATCGAAGCCGCCCTGGAGCTGGTGGCTGTTGCTGATGAGCGCCTCGACCGCGTCCTCGGGGCTGAAGCCCAGCGCCTCTGGGTTCAGCTGCTGCGGGTAGCCGGTCATCCAGTAGTAGTCTTCCAGGTGCGCCTTCTGCTCGCTGCCCGAGCCCGGGCTGGGCGCCGAGAAGCTGGGGGAAGGGGGCACCGAGCTGCACGGCGTGCTCATGGGGGTGGAGGACAGCGAGCCCCCGGCGATGAGACGGCCGCACTGGCTGATGATGCGGTCGGTCTCCACCGGTTCCTTTTTCACTTCAAACTTCATCAGATCGAAGTCATTAACATATTCCATGGCCAGGGGACTGGTGGGCAGGTCGGAGTTGCTCATTGCCAGTTCTGATGCCATTCTCCTGCCGCCGCCGCCGCCGCCGCCGCCGCCGCTCCGCCAGATGGGCTGCAGGAGAGGGGCCAGCGGGCTGTGCTGGGTGGCCAGCGGGTGAGCCAGCTTGCCGGGCTGGGGCGCTTCTAGCTCGCGCGGCGGTGGCTGGCCCGAAACCTCCGAGCGCGCACACACCCCCCGCCCTGCCCGCGCCCCCCGCGCCCGCCCTCCCTCCCCCCTGCTCACGCCAATGTGCTCGCTCGCTCGCCCCGGCCCCTCCTCGCCTGCTCGCCTCCGTGCGTGCCGAGCCGGCGGCTTCAGGCTCGGGAAGGTCCTCCGCGGGCTGCGGTGGCGGCGGCGGCGGCGGTGAAGCCGGAGGAGCCCGGCCGGGTGCGCGGCGTCCCCCGCTCGCCGCTCCGCTGCGCGCTTTGCATAAGGAGGGCTCGCCTAGCCGGCCCGGGCTGCAGGCGAGGCGCGCGCGGCGGCCGCTCGGGGCTGGAGGCGCGGCGGGCGGCTGTCCGGCGGCGCGGGCCTTGGCACGGGGGAGTTAACACTTCATGCTTCTCGCCTTCTCTTCTGCCTGCTCTTATTATTATTATTTTTTTTTCTTTCCTCTCTCTCTCCCTCGCGCGCTCTCTCCGTGCAAAGTGCAAGACAGAGGTGCAGCCCGGCTGGAGGAAAGGGAGGGGGGAGTTTAGTTCTTTCTTGCCTTTTTTTTTTTAAAGCGAAATAGCGAAGTCCTGGGGAAAGGCGAGGCAGAGAGCAAAAGGGGGGAGGCCGAGCCGAAGAGCAGCCCGAGCTACAGCTCGAAGATGAAAAAAGATTTTAAAGCCTCTGATCCAGCAAGAAGAGTTTAAAGCAATTGCTGAGTTTTATAGCACTTGTGACGTCAGGCCCAAATGGGAAATTGACTGGTACTCCGAGCCAATGGGAGGCGACGAGAGCGGCCGCGATTAGCATAATAGATAGAAACAAGGAAACTTTTCGGAGCTGTCAATCAGGGCCCAATCAGCTGACTGTCAGCTGGGACAAGAGGGCTTAACCCTTCCCGCGCCGCAGCCTCCCGGGGAGGGAGCAAAGCCCGGCGCAAAGTTTGGTGCGAGAGGGGAAGGAGTAGTCCAGAGGGACTGCGGGAACCCGGGAGAACCGGGAGGGCGATTGCTTTACTTAGGAGCACGAGAGAGGCCTGCCTTCCGGAGCGCCCGCTTGCTCTCCGCTCGCTCTGCGGGGATTGGCGTGACTCCCCTTCCCGGGCAGCCCCCATCTCCGGGACTGTGAATTCGCTCCGGAGCTTCTTCTCCTCGCTCCAGCTTTGGCACCAAGGCGTCTGCCCGGGGCAGGGTGGGGGGCGGCGCTGCCTTCCCCGTGCGTAGCTGCGGGGAGCTCAAACTTGGCCCTTTGAGCCAAAGAGCGCAAACTCTTTGTCCCTCTCCCTGGAGCCCGCGCGCTGGGACGCACGGGCTCGGGGGTGGGGGTGTGGGGGGCTCAGGGTTCCGACTGCGCCCAGGACGCCGCCTCGCCGGGGGGGGGGGGGGGGGGCAGCCGAGTGGCTCCGGGTCGGCGCGGGGAGAAAGCCCGTTTTACTGCCCTCCTTGAAGGAGGGGAAATAAGTTGTTCAGGGACCATTACGCGCGGGGACTGGCTGCCTACTGGCGTCGCGTGCCCTTGGGAGGGCGGCGGGGGGAGAGCGAACGCCTACGCGAGTTAACCCCGGGGAAGCTCGGAGCCGGGTCAGCCCAGCTCAGCCCTCTGGCTTCCGACACTGGCCCGAGTTTGGCCTTTGAGATTCATATTCGTATTCCGCCGCCCCCTTCTCTTCTCTGTCTCTTTCTCTCTCACACGCACACCCAACCCCTTATGAAATCTGACCCCTGTTTATCAGGGACGGTCCCGCGCGCGCTTTGCACTTTCACATTTCAATTAAGTATTTCAGACTTGGCCGTGGAGAGGAGCAAGGGGTGTATGTGTTGGGGGGGAAACAACACCCCAGCCTTCGCCAGCTCCCCTCGAAGGGTTAAGTTTTAAACCGCGGTTTCTCAGACCAGCCCGGAAACCCACAGTGGGGGTGGGGTGGGGGGCTGTTTCTCCCCCTCCCCGTTGCTAATGCTAATAACTATTCAGTTTTCTAGACGGATTCTTTTAAAGCTTATGCAAAAAAGAAAAAGGAAAGAAAGAAACAGAAAAGAGAAAAGAAAGAACCAACAACTGTTTCTAAGATTTTAAAGCGATAGGCAAGTCGGAGAAACCGAGATTTATTTGGGGGAAAGCAAGCGTGAGCCAAGCGGACCCAGCGTTTGGAAGACCAGACCGCCTACTTGGATATTGAGACTGTTGATTTCTCCAATTAATGAAATGCATTTGGTGTTAATCATAATTATTTTACTTTATGGGAGGGGGAGACGCTAGGAGGGCGCACTTAAAAAAATCTGAAAAGCCTGCAAAAGAATCCGAGTGAGAACTATTGTTGGATTTTTACCTCAACAGCGCCACCTTTCGGCAAAGGTCAGTTGAAATTGATCCGTGTCCAGTTTTGTTGATGAAGTGAAAAGAAGCTGGTTTCCCAAGGTGGGAGGGGGTACCGAGGCACCGAGAGTTAGTTTGACTGTAGTGGGAGAACACAGCGTTGTAGGAAAGCTGCTAAGGACAGTGCTGGCAGGTGCAGGAATCCTTTTTCCCTACCGTCCCCCTTGATCGTCAACAAAAAAGGCGAGGAGACACAGAAGCCTTCGCAGTCTCATTCTGATGAGAGACTTTTGCAACTGAATCCCCTGTAACAGGGCCCTAAACCCCTTAAAAGTGCCAGGATGGATTTTCAATGGGCTTTATGGCAATATCAATAGAATTAAAGTTACTTGTAATTCGGTGATAAATGAGATGTCTCTAGTAAGTATGATTAAGTGCAGTGCTATAAAATTGTTTATCTGAAAAGTAATTCTCAGAAAACCTGACTTCTGACACTTAGTCATATATTAAGCCAGCTGCTTGAACATTGCACTTCAGAACTGCTCTCACCCACCCCATGGCATACTTTACTATTTATAATGAGACCTTAGCTGTCACTCATTGGCTTCTTACACCAGATTAGACTTGTGTTAATTTCTCTGGGGCTGGCAGCCTTCAAACCCAGAATCCCTAATGAAAGGCTCCCCAAAAAGTTTGTAGGCACATCATAACCCTAAAAGGCCAGTGCCATTGGTATTTTCCAGAAAAGTACTTTTTCTTTTTCATTATTGCTGCAGAGAAGCTGTTTATAAGGATAGTTTTGGTTTTATGGGAGCACTTTGTAGGGCTGTAATGAAATATGTCTATTACTAGTTGGGAAGAAAGAGTGAAGATTGTGTCAATATTTATGCAATCTAACAGAACTCCTTTGCTTTCCCCCTCTCAAACAGTATTTTACCTAGTAATGAAGTTAAGAGATTATAGTTTATGTATTCAGAGGAAAATCTACTGCTTAAGTTACATAAACATATTATGTCACTTAGCATTGTCCACAGTGATAGTTTTCCAGGACTTTTTAATCATTAGCCACAAAAATCTGAAGTTTATAATTTTCATGTAAAATATGAATATAAGTATATTTAGGAAGAATTAATTCATTTTTTGTTTATAATAATTTTTTTTTATCCTTTGCATCACATTTTTTGTTAAAAGCTGTAAGATAGGATCCCTGCCTCTCTTGAAAGTATTTTTGGCCAGGAACACTGAAACTGCTACATTTATAAATAAACAACATTTATAAACAAAGTTTGCTAATGACGAAGACCACGGGATACAGATTCATGGCCATCCACCTAATTGTTGCAATTATATATCATTTCTAGAAATTAAATGCCCATGTTTGGGCAGCTAAATGTATTATTATCTGCACATTTTTTTATGGTTTATTTTTGTGCACCGCTTTCAAGCCATGGTATTTTTCTTTCTCTTTTTGCAGAGTCTTTTACAGTCTCCCATTTTCTCTTGGAAAAAAAAAGGATTAGAATTATTTTTTAGACGTGTAGCAGTAGTACTCTTATAACTTAATTCTCGTGTTTGTCCTTTTTGCTTTATTATTTAGTGATTCACAGGGGTGTCTAAACATTTACAGTTCTCTGTTAGCGGCATTTCTTTTGTAACAATTGCGCTCTCTCATTTTAATTAGTACTATTCAGATTTTTGATTCTCTACAATTACAGCAAGGCCACATTTCTTTAGACTTCTTTGAGAACATTGTTTCACTTCTTCCAAGCCAGTCTAATCCAAATACAATGCGAACTGTGTTTTCTTACTGCTTAATATCCCCTTGCTATATATACTCTAGTAATCTCTGTAGAACAATATAGAGTAATTTAGAAACCATGCATTTGTCATTATTGACCAATTCAAACCAGTAGTATTAAAGTTTCTGAAAGCAGTGAATATTTATAGAAGAATGGGGGGGGAGGGTATGGGTTGAATCCCATAGAAGATTGCAAAACCATAACATCAAAAACACAATTGTAGTTTCATGTCAGTATCTACAGGAGAACTTCACGCAAAAAGAAAGAAAGAGACAAAAAACTTGTTCCTGTCCAAATGATAATGATGAGAAGCTAAAAATACCATATTTTTCTTGATTGTGAGTTACAGCAACTTAGGTATATTACATTGGAATCAGACATATATGATCTAAAAAGAATAAGATGCATCAAATATGGTATCTGAACTCTTTGTTTACCCAGGAGCTGATTTTACAGTGCAGAACTAACCAGTGTCCACTAAATTTCACTACAAAGGCAACTAAATTGATTTGAGGAAAGAGTTGCTCAGAGTAACTGAATGATAAGACATAGAGTGTTCTTAGGTCTAGTGTTAGATAAATCCTTTTAACAGTCTTTAGTTAGCAGGGCAAGTAAATCACAAATCACTGTTAGCAGATTCATGGAAGAAAATTAATAGAATCAGACGAGATAATCTGATAAGGGTAAAATTGCTGAGGAAACAGTCTTGCCTCATATTGGAGAATGTGAAACAACAGTCTGATTACTAGGAGTCGTTATGAATAGGTGAATTATGTGCTAAATAATCATCAGAGTAATTCAGCATTTATTAATTCTTTTCTCTTTAAGCAATTCACAGTTGTAAGTTAAAGCCGCTCTCTCTTTGAAGACACATCTTTTATAATTTTTATTAGAGGTAATTTATTATTTGCATTACCTGTATTTACTTCATAATTGAACATTTTGCATTCAAATTTATGTAATGCATTATGCTTGAGAATATATTTCTGCCTGATTAGCATAAATAGTCACTTACCTCATGAATTACTAACAAAGTTTATCTTAAAATATAGGTTTTTTTATTAAGTGGAACACAAACATATGTACAATAAATTCTGATTTTCCGGTGCAGTTAGAGAACAACTCATTTGGTTTTCGGGGAAGCTGGGCTGCGAGGGAGGGGAGTCATCATGAGGAGGAAGCAAACATGAAGACAAGTGAGATCTGTAGATCTCTTTCCAGGGGTGTTCTTGCGGTGGGGGGGGGGGGCCCTGCCTGTGGCAGGGCACGGGGTGGGGGAGGTGCAGGAGAGGGTGCTAGGCTCCTCTCCCATTGCACTGCTTACGGCATGATCTGGACACCGGCTGGGGATCCTAAAAGAACCTGCAACTCACCACCCACACCTTGTGAAGAACCATGGAGGTCCATGGAGGCGAGGTGACAGCCTGAGGTTTTGTTGATGTTTGTTTGTTTTGGTCTCCCTAGGGCTCTACCTTAGAACACAATACACATCATTTATTAAAACACTTGTTCATTTTGCACAAGAGATGGGAAAAAACCCAGATTTTCTTTTTTTCCACGTGAGAATTCCTGGGAAGATCTCCCAAAACTGGGCCCCTTTCTTCACCTGAAAAAGACACCTAGGAGGCATTCGGTAGAAGTTTCACGCACACGTGAACATTTACATGAATGGGCTTCTTTTGGTTTGAGGCAGTACACACAGATACAGAATGAAGAGGCCTCTTTCCCCACCCTTGCCATTCCAAATCACAAGATTAACGTGGTTTCTTCTTCTTCTTCTTCTTTTTTTTTTTCTCTTACTTTTTCAGGGCATAACCATCTCCTTAGATCCGCCCCCCCCCCCAATTAGGAACTGCTTATGGTTCACTCCTCTATTATCCCTTTTGATCCTACTCCTGGCTTATACCAGTGAGGGAATGTGTCTTGAAAACATTCAACCCTTCAAAGATGTTTATTGTGCTGAAATCAGAAGTGATTAAACAAAACAAAACAAAACAGGAATGAAAAAAGGCACCTGATATCGGGACAGTGTTTAGTCAGGCCTGTGTCTTGTATGATAACTCAGAGGACAGGCTGTTGCTGGTTTTGGACCCTCTTCTTCTACACCTGGGGATGGGGTAACTCAAAGATCCTGGTCCAGAGGCATTTAGCAGCCACTGGAGCTAGGAAATAGCTCTGGAAAACAGAGCCCAAACTTAAATACTTGTGGGGATTACCAGGAATACGGCGATGCAGATAATTTCTGAATTTGTGTATTTCTGAGTTTGGCTGGGGGCCAAGAAAAGGGATCCCTTGTGGCCCTGTTTTCATATCTTCCTTCTCGGTTGTGTAATGGGGTAGGCTGAGCTCTCTCCTACGCTGTTCTGTTCAATGGAAACCCTAAACGTGCCCCTTGACAGCCTCACAGCATCATCCATCACGACAGCATTCCTGATCAGAGCTGGGCTCCCTCACCGAATAAAAATTAAATTAAAATTTATACACCTTTTCCTAGTTTTTTTAAAAAGTCATTTTATAACACTGATACATGCTTTTGGCTAAATGTAAACATTCAAACAAGACAGAAACAGGAAGCTACCAAAACAAAAGAAACCACTAATTCCTTGTCCACCCCAAGCCTCTAATTCTGGCCTCAGGTGTTACCACCTCTAATAATTGGGGTCCACGAGTATATTTCCGTGGGATGGAATCATGACTCCTACAGGGTTCTTTAGCATGGGCGGCCTGCGACCTTCACCTCAACAATGTCGAAAAGCAGCTGGGGCACGCCTCGATTCTTCAGCCGAATTCACCTAATAGAGTCTCAGGCTGGGGGAAGCTGGGGAAAGTTTACAGATCTGACCTTAACACCTCCCTTCCAACCAATGTCTGATCGGAATCTGCTTTACAACACTCTGGCACATGAGTCAGCAGGCAGGACTGATTTACTAGGCACAGCAGACACCGTGCTTAGGGCCCAGGAGACTACTAGGGGCCTAGGAAAACATGTTAATTTTAAAATCAGAGGAGAAGAAATGAATATAATCTAGCATGGTTTGTAACTGTTATTATACCAAGAAACACATAAAATAATATTTTCTTTATGGAAGAAACGGTTTACAGAAACCGAAATGCATAGCACCCACAGAAGTCCAAGTATGGCTCCAACAGCAGGTACTTGATCACCTCTAGTGACAGGGTGCTCACTACCTCTCACTTTTACTCTCTATCCAGTCCATCTATTTTTCCACAGTTCTTGAGATTGTTAGGAAACCTTTCTATTTATTTGTTTGTGAAGTATGAAACCCTACCCCCTTCTATGCACGAGTCCTGATTTCATGTACTCAAAGGCCACGCATAATGAGTCCTTATATCCCTCAGGGACCCCAGGGAGTAGAAGACAACCAATCTGACACCTTCCCCCTGCCTTTTGCTTTTCACTGTAAACACGGTCAGTGCCTTTAGCATTTCCACATACGCTTGAATTAAAAAGGGCCCCCCCCCCTCGCCCCAGCCTCCTGGTTGCTGACTCCAGATGGGTCCACCTGGTTGTTCCCGCTCTGCAGGCTCAGGTTCTAGAACTAAACCCAGATCCCCAGGTGTGAGCCTCTCATCCCAGAGCAAGCACCGCCCTTCACCTCTGTGAGCTGCAGGCTGTCTGCTCCCCAAGCCGGCCATCATCTCACGAGCCTCTCCAGCAAACGCAGAATCACCAGTGACTCATTGTGCAGCCCCAGGGTCTTTTCTTCCCACATGCCCCCATCCTCTATGTGTGTGCTTACATTTTTCTGAACCCAAGCGCAGAAACACAGAACAATCCCCAGTAGACGGAATCTCATTAGATTCAGCCTGTTCCCCGCTTGTCTAAATCTCTTTGGATCTAAAATGTGCCATCGACTAGTTTTAATTTGCTTCCCAGCTTTGTGCCAGCTACAAATGAAATTGATGTGTTGTTTTTTTTTGTTGTTGTTGTTTTTATATATGACTTAACCTCTCCGCAGCAGGGGCCTCCTCGGCAACAAGGCATATTGTCAGGGTTAGAGGGAGAAGGGGCTTCCAGCGCGTGCGACCACAGAGGAGCTCCTTCGATGGCTGGGGCTCTTCTGCATTTCCTGCTCTCCCCCGAGTTGTGGATGGCAGTCGTGGGAGGGACAGAGCCCCGTGGTACCCCAACAGAGACTATCCTTCCCAACCTCAATCATTATGCTAATTGACCTAACAGATTAGTCAAGTCCCCCAGCGGACCCTGTAAGCTGAGTGGGCCTACAACCTCACGAATCACCGGGAAACGGCCAATCAAAACCAAAACGAGATGTCACCTCACACCCGTCACGATGGCTAGAATCAAAAAGACAAAAGATAACAAGTGTTGGCGAAGATGTGCGGAAGAGGAACCCTTGCGCACTGCTGGCGAGAAGGGCAGTTGGTACAGTCATTATGAAGAACAGTATGGAGGTTTCTCAAAAAATTAAAAACAGAATTACCCTATGAAATTTACCCGAAAACCCCACTGCCGGGTCACCATCCCAAGGAAATGAAATCAGTATCTTGAAGAGGTATCTGTGTTCCCACATTCACCGCCACATTATTCCCATTCGCCAGGATATGGGAGCCACCAAAGTGTCTGTCTACAGAGAAGTGGATAAAGAAAATGTAAAATATAGACATAGATATTAATTTAATGGAATATTATTCAGCCTTAAGAGAGAAGGAAATCCTGCCATTTGCGACAACATGGATGAAGCTGGAGGGCATTACACCACGTGAAATAAGCCAGACACAGAAAGACAAATACTGTGTGATCTCACTTATCTGTCAAATCTAAAAATCCGCACTCATAGAAGCAGAGATGAGATTAGAAGGCTGGTTGTCAGGGACTGGGGTGGGAGAAATGGAGAGATGTTGGTCAAAAGGTACAAAGTTTCAGATACACAGAATAAAAAAATTCGGGAGATATACGGTACAGTATAATGACTACAGTTAACAAAGCTGTATCGTCTATTATTTGCTAAGAGGGTAGATTTTAAGTGTTCTTAACACCTATGCACATTCAGAAAACAGCACCCATAATTACAATTGTAGTAACCATTTCACAAATATATATATATATATATCACATTGTATACTGTAAATCTATACAATTTCTATTTGTCAGTGATACCCCAAGGAAGCTGATGAAACCCCTAACTGGCCTATTTGGTATTACGGATATATTTTTTAAAGATTTTATTTATTTATTTGACAGAGAGTGGGACAGAGGAGAGAAATCACAAGGAAGGGGAGCAGTAGAGGGAGAGGGAGAAGGACGCCCCCCGCTGAGCAGGGAGCCCGATGTGGCACTCAATCCCAGGGCCCCAGGATCAGGACCTGAGCCAAAGGCAGATGCTTAACCAACTCAGCCACCCAGGTGCCCCAAGAGGGATAATTTTAAATGAAATCACTCCATCTGGATGTCTTACACACATCCTTCTAATCAATTCTAAGATGGCTTGTCATGGTGTAGGCAAAGCTCTCTGTCAAAGAGGACAAATTATTTAGATAATTGTTTAACATGTCACTTGCCTCAATCTTTGCAAACCTCTGCCCTGTCAAAATATAGAGTAGTTGCCCAAAGTTGGGATCTCAGAGACTAACAAAAAATAGACGTAGCCTAGAAAAACAAAGCAGAAGAATTCTGTTTACGTATAGAGCTTTTTTTGAGATCTGTTCTTTCCTCCCTGGTTTTTCTCTTTAGATCATCAACTTTCCTGCCATGTCCTGACGCCAATTTTGAAGCTGGGAGGCCCCAAGGCATTTTCTTGAACAGGAGAGTTCAGAATTTCTAGTGTCCACCTTTGAGCTGCAACCAGTTCCCCCTGGTCTTTCTTAAAAGGACCTAAATGTGCAGGTTTTTGCAGAATCTGCCCTTCCTGACTTCCATCTCATCCTCAAACCTGGGAAGGAGAGCAGCAGGGGGTCCATGCGTTATTTATGACCTGCTGTCTGCGCTCTCTGTCCTGTCTGAGAGCTTGAGACCGGCTGTTTCAGTAGACCCGGCCCAGGATCATCAGGACTCTGGAGGAATGGCCGGGACTCTTCAGGGCAGTGTCCCTGACTGGGGACTTCAGGCTGTGTGAAGACCTGCTGATCAGGATGAGTCGAGTGAGGAGGGTGCTGGCAGACTGGGGTGGGGGAAAGTGGCCGGCCTGGAGACAGCCTGCTGATTCACCCTCTGACCTCAGCCGAGTACTCCACCGTCTTCCAACTCATGTTCCCGGCTGCAAATGGATGGGGCTGTGTGAAGAGGTTAACGAAAGTTCTGGATTGCATGGAGGGAATGTTCTCAGCCCTCTGAGGCTGAGCATAGGGTCAGTGAACACGGACCAGACACTCGTACGCACAGACGAAAGCGGACATGCTTGATTGTTGCAGAGCCTTGATGGGTCATAATGATAAAGTCAGACTGTCTTTGGGGTCAACAGGACCCCAGCCAGCGTGGCGGGGTCAGAATGGCAGGGCCAAACCCGCCCGCATCTCCAGGCCAGGGGGGTGCTGCAGCTTTAGGTTAATATGTTTGAAGCTTTGGTGGCAGAGTGGTGGGGGAGTAAAGCATGGATTTCTGAGTGTCACTGCAGAAGGAGACAGACCCGGGGGATGCTGTGCTTTGGCACCAGGCCAACACAGGTATGAATCCTGCTCCATCCCAGGTGTGAGAATCGAGCAAGCCGGTCAACCTGTTGGGCCTCATTCTCCTCTGGGGTCAGAGGCAGGGATGGTTTTATGATCAGGACGAGCATGTACACCACATCAGCCTGCCTCCTGGTAATTGTCCCCCAAAACCATCTATTTGTAGCGCCAAGGCCTGCCCTGACTGTCTACACACAGTATCCACTTCCGGGTCCAGTCGGGTCCAGTGCACGCCAGGGAGTCAGGAACCATTCCCCTCCTTCTGTCTCTTCCGCTCTTGCCGTCAAGCAAGGTCCCCCCTGACCTGCGTGCGGCTCCTCTTCCTCTCCCTTCTGCTGACTTTGTTCACATGGGTCTCCGCCCACCCCCTTCCTCCCTGCCTTCTGTCTTAGACCCTGGCTAATCGTGACTCTTCATTACATCTCGGGTTTCTCTTAAAAGCCTTGCTTGTGCCCTTGTGCCCACCGGCCCCCATGGCAGGCTGGTCTCACTGCATTCACTGCCTTAGAGTCTTACAGCCCTGCAGGAGTTCCCTACGGACCCTCGGAGAGCCCTGAGGCCGGACAGCACCACTCATCTATCTCCTTTACCTACTACAGTGCTTGGCACATAACAGGTGCTCAATAAATGTTTGTCAAATGAAAGTGACTAATGAACAGTCAGATTCCTCCCCACTTTTTAAAAAATGTTCTAATGAACACAGAATGTCCTGCCAAGTGTCCCAGAAAACAGGACTTCGATGGGGGCAGGGTGGCTAGGTGCTGTGTTGCAACTTGACAGGCACTGCTCACTAGCCCAGTCTGCCCATCCCTCAGTTACCAGGATGCTTATCTTGTTCCCTAATTAGCCTGTGTCTTCCCCAGATGGAACTGGGCCGAAAGCATGGCTGAGCTCCACGCGCCCTGGAACCGAGGTGGAAAGCAGTAACTCCCGCTGGGATGATTGTGGGTGGATGGCAGGTTGGGTTTAAGGACCTGGGCGTAAGCAAGGTGTGCGGCCCGTGTTTTCACGTTGCCTGTCGCTGCCGAAGACAGCCCTGTCCCAGCTTTGAGTCACCGCTGCCTCCCCAGGGCTCCAGGCACGGACACGGTTTTGTAATCTTCCAATAAGAATGCCGGTCCACCCCCATTTCCACATGCCCGGATCTTGCTTGTTCTTCAGGGCACAGCTCCCTGCGCAAGGCTGCACGTGACGTTCTGAGCGTCGTCCCCGGCATCTAATGGGCATTTGATAAAAAGTCGTCGTGAATACAATGCCAGTGCCGCCAGACGTGTTGCTGCTTCAGCCGGTCCTCCACGGCTGCAGCTGGAGCTCTCTTCTAGCGCCGCGTGTGGCTCTGCGGGGTAGCATGGCGTGGAAATCAGGGACAGCAGGGGTCATGGTGGGGTTCTGCTACTGATCTCCAGGGGCTCTTTAGGTGCCCTTTGAGACTCCCTGTACCATGGAACTCCAGTGAGCCCTCTTTGGAGTTGTAGGGGAAAAAACTCTGACCTACAATTGGCTTCAAAGAAAAGAAAACTACCTGGTTTGCACGACCAACAGGTGTAAGAACAGCACTGGTTTCAGGCCTGGCTGGGGCAGGAGTCATGTGACGTCATCGGAACTGGCTTCCATCCACTCGTTCGTTGTCCCTGCCTTCTACTGTGGGGACTCCAGACCAGGACGCCCCACGGGACCATGATGATTGCAGCAGGTCCCCTTCTAAATCCCTCCAGGGCAGGTCCGATGGGAGTCTGTGTCAGTCCACAGTAGGAGAAATCAAAGTCACGGTTTGAATCGAACTGGTCTGGGTCATTTGGTTATCTACCCACCCCTGAACCAATGCCTGTAGCAAAGGATGAAATATGCTGATTGACTCAGAAGTAGACTCAGAGATGGGGTGGGCAGGGAGCTGGGGAGTTCTCTGAGCCTCTCTGAGTGTGATGGAGGAGCTGTCCCCCATGGCAACAGCATGGAGCCTGCCATCAAATAATGACATTACTAATAGCCAACACATTCTTGCTACTCAGTTTTAACTCACCGCATCATCACAACAGCCCTGTAAGAGATGCGCTGCTGTGATTTCCTTTTGACCGAGGAGCAAGCTAAGGGAGCTTGTCCAAGGTGAGTGTACAAGGATTCATATCCAGGTATGGCTGCCAAGTTCACACTCCTGACCATTTCCCTTTACTATCTCTTATCAGAGGGAGACAGACAAGAAAAAAAAAAAAAAAGACAAAGAAAGATATACTATACAGAATGCAGTGTAGTATAATATAATATAATATAGAATAGTATTGCATATCATCATATCATATTCTATCATACCATTTCATGCCCTATCATAGCAGGTGCTGCTAAGCAGTCCATCCTGGTGTCCACCCTGAGAACATCTATTGCCAGCAGGGAGCCTTGGAAATGTTGGATGGTTCTGACCAGGTGACCAAATAAACCACTTTTTGCATACAGTGTGAATCCTTTGATCTAAGAACACTGTTCTTTGCCACGGCAACATTGTTATTACATGCCTATGTTTCTTCTGGTCACAGAAGAAGGACAAATGATTAAAAGGAAGAAACTTGAGCAAAGATGAGGCGATTTACAATCTCTAGACCTATAGCTCTTTGGCTCCCAGTGTGGTGGGTGTTTAAAGATATCAGACTGATCGTGTGTCCCTAAGAATTATGGGACACCGTGTGGAGAGAGCCAAGAATTCTGTCCTACAGATAGGTGGAAGAGGAGTTAAGTAGCAAATGTAAATGATACAGAGCTTTGTTTGGCTTTTAATCTTTCCCCCTTTCTAAAACAATGCCTTTGACATTTCTGAAATTTCCATAACTATCTTTAAATTGGTGTTTGCTACACACACATAAGCAATGGCCTGTTTGCAGGGGCTTGTTTTTGATTGTTAAAGTGCACAAGGCGGGCTTTAAAGTGAAGATTTTGTGTTTTATTTAATGATGAAGCATACCCCCTCCCCCGGCCCTCTCGAAGCACGGATATGGAGGCAAATAAATAACTTTGGGCTTCCTCACTTCACTCTTACCCCCCACCTTGGAGCCTAGGCTTATGTGATGCATTTAATCAAAACATAAAAGCAATTATAAAAATACCCCTGAAATTGCATTCATATCTGCAATCAGAATTGCTAATGTCTTGCCTCCCTGCACTATCCTGGTGTCATTTAATTTCAGTTCCCTGGAGGTGACTAAGAGTCTAGTCATTGATATAACGCCCACCAACTGTATTGTAATTTACTGTCAGAAAGGTCTGTTTCCAGAAACTCCCAGAGATAAATGCAGCTGCAGTGCCGGTCCTTCTTGGCCATTGCACAAGTCCGTGCATTTTCTTTGTGTTGGAATCACTTCCCAAGCTTGAGCACCGCCATGAGATTCCTGTTCATTTTCTATACCACAGGGAAGAAAGGGCTGGTTGAAAGGTATATGATGGTGGAATTAGATTTCTAAAAGCTAGCACTCCATTGCCTACATCCTTACTCTTCAACAACATCGGCATGATGTCCCAGGATGATGATAGCAGAGTAACAACAACAGTTACTACTACTGCCACTTTACAGGAAAGACAGATAGAAGAGGTATGCATGTTGCAAATTGAAGCATGGGCACCAGACTTATTTTTTGGGGGGGGTGTCTTAATTTCGTTCCTTTTGCATCATCTTTCTATGAATACAGGGCTTCTGTAGTTAATGAACTTGAAAATTATGAACTCATCGCCATCACTAGTTTTTCTTCTATGAGGTCACATCTGAATGGGGCTTCAGCCGTGGGGGTGGTGATTCAGGCCATGGAGGCATATCAGGCATGATGGCAAGAGTAACTTGGGCAAGGAATTGAGGGTACTCATTGAAAGTCTTGGCATTTCTTTGCGTTAGACTATCTCATGACAGACTGGAAGGAGACTTTTCTTTCATTGTTCCCCAGCCCCACTCTTGGGTATCATCCTACGAAGGATAAAATCTTCAGAGAATGTCTTGGAGTAGCGGCGATCTTCAAATTACCCCATGTATCTAGACATGTGCTTTACTGATGCATGAAGACTCCTATTAGACCCCGGGGTCCCTGGGTTTTGATGAATAAACAAATATCAAAGTAGGTCAGATGACTTTGAGTTCCCTCCAAGTCTGAGTCTTGAAGGGCAGTGACCAGCTGATTCATTACTAAGATCACTAAGCGTTAGGTCTGCACTTACTGAAAGCTTGTTGTATGTCAGGCTTTGTGCTAGTTGGGTGGATAAAGGAATAAAAAATCCTGTTACTCATCCATGTATCGTCTCACATGCCTGTCCATCCAACCATCCATCCATCCATCTGTCCATCTATCTATCAGCCTCTGTCCGACCATCCATCCATCCATCCATCCAACCATTTTTGTATACAGAATCCATCATTTTTAGTACTCCCAAGGGACACGCAAAAGGACATTTGAGGCAAAAGTAGCTTTTTGAACCTCTTTGTAATACCCTCTAGGCACAAACATGTCTCTGTTAACTAGACAGAGCAAGAACACCAGCCTCTTAGAACCTGGGTAGAACAGCTTATTAGTGACGAGAAGGAACCTTTGTTATTTCCCTACTGCTTTAAGTAAGAAGCAAACTTGAGAATCGGAACAGAAAAGTAAACTCTTGTTGTGGATATACCCCCCACTCCCAGCACTTAATATATTTGTGGTTCTGTTTCCCAGAAGCGAAAATCTCGTGGAGTATTATTTTTTCCCTCACTGGTGTCTACTCTGATCTCTAGGGGAATCTACTACATATGGAATCACTGTGAATATTCAGTTTCAGCTCAGGGAGGAAAAACCTCCTACTACCACCAGCGCTGGGCTCTCTCTACGCTTCATGGAGACAGGTGCCTCACAGATAGAAGCCCATGTCAGTAGGACCATTCTTACTGGTCTCCCTGTTTTCTGTGAGAAATCTGAATCTGAATCTCCAACCAATCTGAATGGAGTCGAATATCCTCTGGAAGGTTTAAAGGTGTGTCTAAAGGAACCCAGTTTAAGGACCAGTGTGCTCACCCCAAACAGGGCAGTGTGCCATAGGATGAACGCTCCCATCATCCGCGCTGTGCTGGTCTCCTCCAGCTATTAGAAATCAAAATCTAACCAGCCGGCCACCCAATACCTTCAAATACAGTGCTGTATTCTCACAGAAGTGCCGATTGCAAACTCTTGCCTGTGTAGATTTGGCCCAAATCCTTACGTTGTGTAGTGGGGAAGAGGAAAGGTCTTTCTGAAGCAACGAATGTGCAGGAGGAGAGCTACAAGGAAGAACCCAGGCTGGGCTTCCAATGGTCGTCATGTTGGCGTCTCACAGGAACACAGAACAGAGGCACTGCAGAGGAAGCAGAGGAAGGGGTCCGGGCGCTGTGCTGTGCTTTCAAGTTCCAGTTCAGTGGTATGAAGTTCTTGCGGCCACATAGCCTTGCATAACTTAACGAATAATTACTGATGGCATGCTCAGAGATGGGGCTTTCCTCCCGTTGGGAGGGATGGGTGCTTACACCTTGTCTTAGTGAACGCTTGAGGATGGGATGTTCACGGGAGATTGGGGGAGCTGTTTTGGTCCTCTAGGCTTCTGTTTCTCCTACCAACCTGGACATCTACAATTCTATATTGTATGCCTGTCTCTGTATTATTCAAAGCTATTTCCATCAAAAAGCATGTGGCAACAGCCCGCACAGTATGTGGTACCTGGTCGCCAGAAGTGACACTTGGTTTTCTTAGTTCCATCTTGGGAGGCCCTGGGTGGTCCATATACCGGCTAGAGGGTCATCTCGGCTGCAGAAACACTGAGATTCAATGAAATCATCCACCAATGTATAATTTATCCGTATAGCTAATGAACTCTTCTGTGTAACGGCTTTGACATTTGCAGTGGGAAAAGACTTGGCCAAGCCACGACGGCTGGATCCTGGCTCTCCTGACTTCTGGCTTATGTTTTCTGAAAGAGGACATCTCCTCTCTTCCTTATCCTCACTCAGATGTGGTTTCCTTAGATACGAACTGGTCTGCCCGAGTCTCCGGGAGCCTCCATGATAGGCGAGCTCCGTGGCGAGTCTGGAACCTCCCCTCAATCAAGGGGCAGGGCTACAGCTATTATTACTAATCACCAGGTTACTGAGAGAATTCATAGAAATGGGTGACTTGGCTTATTTTGCTTCTGAGAACCGGAGGTTAATGCTTGTTCCTTGGAGGAAGTTCTGTGGCTTAGAAAGAGAGAGAAAGAAAATCATACACCAAAGTGACCTTCTCCCCCGGACTACTGTGCAGTGCACAAAACTAATTAGCCAAGTCCTAATTGGGTTGAAGTCTGAGAGTAACGGTAAAAGTCACTCGATGAGGACAACACAGTCCGCAGGCTCCCCGGTTTATCCTGTCTCGGTGACTTCTGCGTTAAGCTTGTTCTGTTTTTTGCTCCTAAGCTGGTTTTTCACATGGGATGGCTTGGCAGCTCCGTCGGGGCCTCGAAGCCAGCAACCAGGAAGTCGGGAGGGGCCCCGGGGATAGGGAGGGGGACCACAGACCAGGCTCTCCCTTGCCGCGCCTATCCTGGCTTAAATCACAGATCCACTGTCGGTCAAC
Source organism: Meles meles (assembly GCF_922984935.1). NCBI lineage: Eukaryota > Metazoa > Chordata > Mammalia > Carnivora > Mustelidae > Meles > Meles meles. The sequence goes on along the minus strand of NC_060084.1, from coordinate 8,087,360 downwards.
CGTGCCGGGCCACCTGCCAAGGAGGTGGTGGCAGCGCCTGGGAAAGGAGGGTGTAGGTGAGACAGAGGCAGGGCCTCTGGGCCTCCGAGGGGCTGTGGGGGCGGGCTGTGGGGGCCAGGAGCCCGCTCAGACCAGCGTGCGGCGAACATCCTCCCACACCAGGAGCCAAGATGACTGAGCCCTGCAGAGGCGGGGCGCGGAGTGTGGGGAGCAGGCGCAGGCTTGGGAAACAAAACCCACCTCCCCGCTGCCTCCCCTGATGGGAAGCCAGGGTCAGCCGAGGGGTCTGGTGCAGGGCATGGAGCCATGCAAACCACTTGGCTTTGGAATGAACAGACTTGAGGTCTAACCTAAGCCTTGTGAAATCCCAAGAGAATGACCCCAGGTCCTCAAATTCTGGGACAGACTTTAGATGATGTTTGAATTATAAGAAAAGGAAACAGTGATCCAGGTCACTTTCTTCAGTTTGCAACACTCCCAGCGCCTGGTTAATGCGGCACCCGCTAAGAGGCCACTTGCATCTCCGTAAAGCCTCCCCCTCCCAAGGAACTCATGTCTCCTGTACTTTGAATACTTGTTTTACAGCTCATCATTGATTCTTTGTCTTTTCCATGTCCTTGTGAGCTTTCTGAGGGCCGGGATGGGATCCTAGGTTCACATCTCCAAATGCCTAGGGTAGCAAATGCTTTACTGCATGAAGAGAGGGATGGATGAGCGAGAAGTCAGTAACTATAGAAATTAGATGTTGTTTGTTGTGAAAGTGAATGCGTTTCTTGGGTGGCCCCTCAGACCAGAGGGAAGTTCCTTGTCTTGGGACCCACTGAGGACACTCAGCTTCAGCTCTAACCTTGAACACACCTGTGAGGTCCGAAGCATTTTTATTACTTGTCGGTGTAGTGAAAACCAGCTTTAAATGTGTTCTCCTGCAAAATGCCATGAGTGCGCGATATCTAACGTTAATGAATTTTGTGTTCCTGGGTTTTTTTTTTTCCTATCTTCTTTTCTCATCAGCACCAAGAATGTTCTTTTTGTTTTTGACTTTACCAGAAATCATACTTACATGTGTGCAAAAATGCTAAGATAAATTTCTAAGTAAAGGAAGCACCACGATTCTCTCTCTCTGTACATTGACTACCCGCCGGGGAAGCTGCATTAAAGCATACCACATCCTCTCCATGCAAAACCTGAGGCATTTTCAACATTTGGTTCACCTAAGCCTTCTCCCCCAGCATCCATGGGGTCCAAATTCAAACTCTTCTGGCAATGAAGTGAGAAGTTGCAATAATAATAATAATAATAATAATAAAATAAAATAAAATAAAATTTCTCTAACAAAAGCAGCTCTCCTTCCCCAAAGTATTTCCCCCCTCACACTCCAACGAGAAGAAAAGAGGTGGATTTTGGGAAAACCATCCCGTAGTTATTGAATGTGGCATTGGGAAGCAATGGTCAAGAGCTGCAGCAGCAACTGAGAAATCTTTCTCTTTCCCTCTCCCACATGCCATCAGTCTCCAAGCCTGGGCATCCCATGCGTTTCTACCTTCACCATCCATCCGTGTGCCTTCATCACATATAAACCATGTAAAGTGTACAGTTCAGTGTTTCCGAAAATATTTTCACAAGGGCATGCAGTCTGTCTACATCGAGGTCATTTGCATCCCCTCCTCAAAACACCCAAACCCACTAACATGCAGTCCCTAACTCTCCTTCTCCCCAACCCCAGAAACCACCAGTCCGCTCTCTGTCCATAGAGATTTGTCAATTCTGGACAATTCATATAAATGGAGTTAGACAAAATGTGGTCCTTTGTGCCTGGCTTCCTTCACTTGGCATCGTGTCTTCAAAGTTGATCCACATTGTGGAGAATATTGGTACTTCATTCCTTTTCAGGGCTGTGTAATAGTCCATTGTATGAATGCACCACCAGTATGAATTGCTTTATCCATTTACCTGTTGATGGACCTCTGGGTTGTTTCCACCTTTGGCCATTATCAATAATGGTGCTATGAAGAGACATGTATTTCCATTTCTTTTGGGCATAAATACCTAAGAGCAGAATTGCTGGGTCATCTGATCATACAATGTGTAACTGTTTGAGAAATTGCCTGGTTATTTTCCATCTTCCTTCCCCAGGACCACACAGTGGCCTCTTGAGTTTTCTCTTTGTCCCTTAGTGTTCTTCCCTCCCTCTGGTCAGGTGTCCCCACCACAGCAGGAGGCGGAGCAAAGTCTCTCCTCCAAAGGGCACCTTTAGAGCCTGTGTGGTGAGCAAGAAGGACAAGATACTATCTAGTGAGGGGGCATTAAAGCATAACCTGGGTCGTGTTACTCATCATGCCTAGAACAAAGGCACAGCTCCATAAGGTCTAGAAAGTCCAGAAGGGGCTGCTCTGAGCCTCCGTCTTGTAGATTATCGTCTAGTCACTCAGGCCTTCCCTGGACAATCGCTCTTTCCTGATTGAGCCTTTGCACCTGTCATTTAGTTTGTGTCCTCTGCCTTAATTAGAACATGCCACTCTTTACAAAGCTGGCCGAAGGAACGAGCACATAAACTGAATTCAGTGTATTCAATATATTGCTCAAGACTGCACAGCTGATTGGCAGCAGAGTCCCTACCAAATCCTCATATCAAAGGTTGTGCTTGTTTGTTTTTAATTCCTCCTTCTAGCAGGTCTCCTAATATATTAACCTGTAGGGCAGACCCTCTCTTATCTCTGTATCAGGGTTTCTGAGCCTCAGCACTATTGACATTTGGGGACTATCCTTCTCTCCACTGGAGGCTATCCTATGAGTTGTAGGACACTGATGAATCCCTGGCCTCCACCCACTGGATCCCTGTAGCAACTCCAATTTCCTTCGTTGTGACAACCAGAATTATCTCCAGACATTACCAAAGTCCCTTGGTGGGGGCGGGGTACACAATGGTCCATTTGAGAACCACTGCCCCACAGCTATTGTCCTGTTCACTGAATGTGGTTGCTGAGAACAGCCAAGGGCATTTTGCAATCCCTATTCATTAATAAAGAGTTTTACCCAATTCCTTGTTAATAAGGCAGGAAGTGAGACCTATGGGAATTTAGAAGACATTTTAACAACAAAATTGGAATCCAAAAGAGTTGGTGAGTTAAGGAGAATATTTGATTTATCAGATTCTGCATTATTCCAAAGATGTAGTCCATACAAATTTAATGGGATTCCCAACCACCCTGGACTGGGCTGATGGTATGATTTTGCCACAGAGGAAGCCATGTCCTCAAGGTATTTTTCTGGGCTGCTTGGCTCATCCTCCCCAAAGATCAGAACTTCAGAGTAGTCATGGTAACAGGGAGGGGAGGCGGATGATCAGAGAAGGAGACCCTGCGACAAGAGAGGGTTCATTTGTAACTGCTTCACGTGAATCTCCACAGCCAGCACTTTCTGCATGTTCAGCCTTAGGATGGAGTGTGAGAAGCAGCAATGAACATAGTTGCTCTGAGCCATTGACTTTCCAATCCAGGACGCTCCTCTGCTCCTGTAGTGCTGTTACAGCTTGGCAGGGTGCGACCCGAGGCCCCATTAGTAAACCCCGTGGAAACACCAGTCATCGCAGCTGGAGATGTCCGAATACAAGCTTCATCATTTCCCCCCTGGCAGAATCAATAAATTTGCATGATGCACATTAAATGTTTAATTAAAGCCCAATGCTAAAGCATTTTTCAGGAAGTTATGAAAACCTTTTGGAGGAGGTCTGGCAGCTTGTAAGTTTATCAGGCATGCCTCTGTCCATCAGATAGCAAGTTTCATCTTTGTTCTGTTTCCTTCTGGTCCGTGGGTTGTTTTGGAGGTATTACAGCTGCTAATAATGATTTGGTGATGCTCAGACAACTACTAAGATTACTAGACATTTGAACCCTTAAGGGCCTTACCACAAGATCCCCTCCAGTCAGAACCCACATGGATGCCCACCCTTTGGCCCTCTCTCCCACCTCTCCAGTGGAAAGGGAGCTGGTCCCACAAGCACAGAACCCGTGTTGAGGGAACCTGAAGATCCCAAGAGCAATTTGAAGTTTAAAGGGAGAAGTGCTTGGAGACAGAGTTGCATTCTTTTGGTTCTAATTGCCGGTCAGGTTTCCGGAGGCCTCAGAGCTGGATGTGTTCTGGGCAGAGAAGCCAAGCTCAGGCAACACACTCGCGGTGCACCCACACTGCAGGATGATACCTCACTTAGTGGTCAAATTAACTGAATCTTCATTCCGTGTGGATTGATGGCATCTGAATCAGAATGTCCCCGAATCAGCTTCTCCTTGCTGATTCCTTATCTCCTCCAGAACAGGAATTTTTTTTTTAAGATTTTATTTATTTATTTGACAGAGAGAGAGAGAGAGAGATCACAAGTAGGCAGAGCAGCAAGCAGAGGGAGAGGGAGAAGCAGGCTCCCCACTGAGCAGAGAGCCTGATGCGGGGCTCGATCCCAGGACCCTGGGATTGTGACCTGAGTCAAAGGCAGCTGCTTAACCGATTGAGCCACCCAGATGCCCCAAAACAGGAACTCTTAACTTCACTGCTGATTTTTCCCATTTGCTCACCCATTCTTGCTTTTGTCCACTCACTTATTCTACCAAATATTTAGAGCCTTGTATATATCGTGCACTGCATTCATCCCAAAAGTTGGCCTCGATCAATCATCTACTGAATGAGTCACTGTTCCACCTGACTTCCATGCACCATCTTCTCAAACCTCCATGAGTCCTTTGAAAGTGGAATTTTCTTCAGGTGAAAGTTAGATTCAAAGCACAAGGGGAATTTGATCATATTACTGGTTTGAAGATGTAGGGGGCGTGTGATAAGGAATGTGATCTCCAGGAGCCTAGTGGTCCCCACTGGAAAGCCAGCCAAAAAATGAGCTTCTCAATTCTACAGTTCCAGGGAAATTAATTCTTCCGACAGTCTGAGTGAGTTGGAAGTAGATTCTTTGCCCTGAGTCTCCAGTGAGGAGCTCAGCCTTGTCGGTACCTCGGTTTTGGCCTTGTATGAGCCCCTCCGCCTCACAAAGAACCCAACTAAGCCCACTTGGACTTCTGACCGACAGAACTATGATGCAACCAGTGGCCATGGTTTTAAGCCGCTACATTTGTGGTGTTTGCTATGCAGCAATTGAAAACTACTACAGTTCCAAGAGACTGACTATTCTCATCGTCAGCCAGGAAGGTGCATATTATTTTCTTTTGATTATAGGTCAAGGAACTGAAACACAGAGAAGGTAAGATACATATTCAATCTGACACAGCTTGCCAGGTAGGTAGAGAGAGATTCAAACTAAGGTCTTCTGATTACAATTCTGATGAGTTTTTACCTGTCTACCTGGTCTCTGTCTAGTGGGTCTCTGAAATCCCTATGGCAGGTGAAACTGTGCTCTTTCTCTCTAACTCTCTGGCATTATGGGCGAGGGACGTGAGATGTGGGATGGAGAGGGGCACAGTGGCGGTCTCATAGTGAACCCCAGCATGAACGAACAGCCCTTTGGGCCCAAAGCAAGATGAGTCAGCTGGATCACATGGGCATGGGGCCACAGGGAAGGGGGCGGGTGAGGGAATGGAGGCACCATTATAAGAGAGAAAAAAACACAGGGTGTTGGGAGCTTCCTGGTCAGAGCTGCACCCCCAAAGGGCCAAAGCGATAGCAGGCATGATAAAGTACCACACCCCCTCACATCTTCGCTAGAGTGACCAACCCTCCACTCTGTCCTCTGGCCGCTGTCATTCACCACATTCGCACATCCCCCCCTGCCCCATCCACCTGGCTGCCCTGCTCACCCATCTGTCCTTGGGGTCAGAGGCCACACACCAAGGCACTTTTCCTTGATCCTCATGGCACCACTCTCGCCAGACCCTAACCTTTTGGAAACAGAAGATCACTGCATTTTTATTTTTTTTATTTTTATTTTTTTACAATAGTTTTTTTTTTTTAAAGATTTATTTATTTGACAGACAGAGATCACAAGCAGGAAGAGAGGCAGGCAGAGAGAGAGAGAGGAGGAAGCAGGCTCCCAGCCAAGCAGAGAGCCCGATGCGGGGCTCGATCCCAGGACCCTGGGATCATGACCTGAGCTGAAGGCAGAGGCTTTAACCCACTGAGCCACCACCCAGGCGCCTCACCACTGCATTTTTAAAGAAAGATTATGCTAAAGAAAAATGACCAGGATTCCGAGGTTTGACTTCGTTCACACTTTTGTACATCATATTTGCTGCTATGACAGTAGGTTATGTTCCTTATAGACGTTTTGGAGAATATAAATAAGGAGAGAGAAGAAAATCAAGACAAGTCCTTAGTAACAGTGGTTGTCAATAGTATTAAAGTTATTTTTTGTAATGAATATATGAAAATGCATACACAGATACACAAATGTATAACGAAGGAATATTTTTGAAAGAATTGGGATCAGATTGAATCTCCATTTTGTATTTAACTTTCCAGCTCATAATCTAGTGCCCCTTTCTTCCTAGGTCACTGAGCACAGCTTTGTCGGCCACATAACAATTTAATCCCGTGATTATAAAAAAATTTTGATTATTTTGCTTATTTGGGACATTGCAACCCTTTCCAATTTTTCAGTCACGTCCATACCTTTTGATCTCTATGCTTGTACGTAATTGTTGAATATCTGATAATTTACCTAAGACAAATATAAAAAAAAATTAGAGTCACTAACCTGTAGTGGTTAATTTTATGTGTCAAACTCAATGGGCTATGGAGTGCCAGGACTAAACATCGTTTCTGGGTGTGCCCTGAGGATGTTTCCAGATGAGATTAGCGTTTGAATCTGTGGATTCAGGACAGCAGTGGATGGTCCTCCCCAGTCTGGGTGGGCATCATCCAACCCACGGAGGGTCTGAATAGCACAAAAGGCAGAGGACGGAGGAATTCACCCCCCCCTTTTTTTTCCTGTCTCACTGCGTGAGCGGGGGCATCCCATCTCATCTTCTGCCCTCAGACTGGGATTTACACAACCAGCAGCCTGGGTTCCCGGGCCTTTGGACTCAGACCGAATTATGTCACCAGTTTTCCTGCATCTCCAGCTTACAGAGATCAGACTGAGACTTCCCAACCTCCATAATCGTATGATCAATTCCTTAGAGTGAATCCTCTTTCAGAGATACATATATCTACCACATACACACACACACGCACACACATATGTATATATACTGACACACATATGAATATCTGACACACGCTTACATATATATACTGATATACATATCAGTATTATCACTAAATATATATGCATGTGTCAATATATACGTGCTTCGTATATATGCAACATTACCTAATAGGGTATATATAGGATATATAGAGAGGAAATATATAGGATATGATGTATAATATGCATATATATTCTGCCAGTTCTGTTTCTCTGGTGAATACCAGCTTATACACAGACTAAAAGGTGTAAATATTTTAGGGCTCTGATATGACAAAGTTTTTTGTTTTTTTTTTTTTAAGATTTTACTTACTTATTTCTTAGAGAGAGAGAGAGTGCATGACTGGGGCGGGGCAGCAGGAGAGGGAGAAAGAGAGAATCTTAAGCAGACTCCACACCCAGTGTGGAACCCGACTGAGGGCTGGATATCAGGATCCTGAGATCATGACCTGAGCCTAATCTGAGAGTCAGACCTCAACCGACTGAGCCACCCAGCCTCCCCATGATAGAAAAAGTATTTTCTAGAAAAGTTGTATCTGTTGTTTGACACTGTTGCTAATACAATGGGTTATACAGTTTTTAAAAATCGACGCCCATTCTAAGGACAGTGTCTCTCCTGAGCAACACTCTAACAGCCTGTCCTGGTTTTGCCCTTGACATACAACCGACCCCGCCCCCCTTTCAGTGGCATCCCTCAAATGTCCCAAGGAGCAAAAGGGAACTAATCAGGCAACTGTTTACGTGTCTACCTTTGCTTATCTATAAAGATACCCATATGCATGTCTACGTAGTTGAAAATACATGTTTCAGATGAAGGTCAAAGGCTAAATACTGTCTAGTTCAAAAGAAAAAAAAATAGAGGGCTTTTTTTTTGGGGGGGGGCTATGTTTGAATCTGTATCAATTTTTTTAAAAAATGAACTATTTGTCCATAAGCTCCTATCCCTGATCACAGAACAACCGTCTTATTTATTTATTTAATTATTTTTTTTTTTTAAAGATTTCATTTATTTATTTGACAGAGAGAGATCACAAGTAGACAGAGAGGCAGGCAGAGAGAGAGAGAGGGAAGCAGGCTCGCCGCCGAGCAGAGAGCCCGATGCGGGACTCGATCCCAGGACCCTGAGATCATGACCTGAGCCGAAGGCAGCGTCTTAACCCACTGAGCCACCCAGGCGCCCCACAACCGTCTTATTTAGCAGCATGTCTTTGGTGAAGCCCAAGGAGAGAACACAAATGCCTTCTGCAGGTACCATATACAGACCCTGTGTGAGGCCCCATGCTAGGTCGTCTTTCTCTGAAGCCACTTGAGCTATCCCTTTCCATGCTTCTCTCCACACAGAGAAATCAGCGTCAGTCTCCAGAAACTCGCCAAGGGACTGCAGCGACCATGGAGGGATCTGAACCCGAGTCTGTCCACACTCTCACCACGGTGTCCCCTCCCCAGGCCTCCAGGACAGCTCCTAAAGCAGATCCCTGCCCCAGGCAGCCACCCGGGGTGACACAGCACACTGCTCAAAGCTAGCGGCTTTCTCTGCCAGCTGCCTCCGAATCCCATGTGTGCTCCCCAGGTTCAGCTCCTGGGTGCCTGTCAGAGCCTCTGTTCTTAGGGATCTGCAAACAGAGACACTGCCTGGAAAGACCCCCAGCTCTGGCATCACCCAGGGGAGCAGGGCATGGCTGGGGGTGGTTTCTGTGTCTCCTCCCGTCTCCAGGTTCTCCGGAAGCAATTTCAGTGTGTCTTGCTGTGCAAAACCTCTCCAGGGAGTGACACCTGCCCACAGAGGTTTACAGCTGGGCCTACGCATGACCACGAGTGAGTCACAAGCGACAAATGGAGACATCTCTCCCGGCTGGCGGGCTCTGGATCCCCTAACCACATTTATGTTTTTATATACGTGTTGGGATGATTCAGCGGAAACTTCTGGTCAAACGGATCACCATAGCAACTTTCAGCAGACATCCAGCATGCAAATTAGAGAGTGCAAATGGGCCACTTTCTCAATGGTCCCAAACCATCGCCCTCTGAACCCTCCCAGGGTCGAGCAATAGGCACTTTGAAGGTTTCATGCAGAGTTCGTTTACACGCAGCTGGGCACCTGGCTGGCTTGACTGGCACCTTCAGGTGCTAACGTGAGAAAAACAAAGTCCTAGCGGTGATAGTCTGGATTCTTCTCACCGGGAAGACATCCGTAGCGGAGCTGGGGGATGGGTCCACATTTTCATATCTTTCATAAACCTCGGGATCTTGGCTGAATTATGAAAACTCTCTGAGCTTCACGGTTTTCACCACTAACATGGGGATTAAAAAAACGCTTGCTTTGTAAAGATGCGATGTGGTTGATATAGTGATTAGAAAGTGCTTTGCATATGGCAGGCTTCTCAGTAAATGGTAGTTATTGGTGATGTTCTCTTTGGACCTTCTAAAGCTATTTTCTCTCTTTGGGCCTCAGTCTCTAATTGAAGGCCTGTTAGGTGAAAAATGTATGTTGATATCTAAGCATATAAATGCCAACATGGCATCTGCTCTTTAGGAGCTCCCGGAGTTGCTGAGAGGAAGCTGGGAGGGGCTGTAGGCATCAGGCAGGGCCGGGGTGAATCCGGTTCAGATTAATCCTGACGGAGCTTTCTCACTTAAAAAAAAAAAGTCTTACAGTACACAGATTTCAACTTACAAAGCCAATGAGGTTTTAGAGAAGAGTAGGTTATTTTTGTGACACTATTCACTGTGTCATTCACTACAGCAACAGAATAACCCATTAACTATGGCTTTAACAAAGAAGGGTTAACATTTGCCTCCCTTCTGCCCCAAAACCACACAGGGTTCTGGAGGCAGTTGTTTGCTTAAATTAGTTTTGTGGCCTAATAATATCAAGATCAACATTTCTGCAATTCTCCTGTGTTTTCCTTGTTTCGGCTACCTCATCTTCCCAGGGTAGCTGCTGAAGTTTCAGCCATCACGTCTGCATTCCAATATGAGGGAAAAATGAAAAATTGATGGTACCATTGAAATATTTATGTCGCGGGGCACCTGGGTGACTCAGTGGGTTAGGCCTCTGCCTACAGCTTGAGTCATGATCTCAGGATCCTGGGATTGAACCCCACATCAGGCTCTCTGCTCGGCGTGGAGCCTGCTTCCCCCTCACCTCTCTCTGCCTGCCTCTCTGCCTACTTGTGATCTCTGTCAAATAAATAAATAAAATATTTAAAAAAAAGAAAATCTTTAAAAAAAATATTTATGTCTTACTAGTAAGAACTGAGTCACACGGCCATTCCTAGCTGCCTAGCTGCAAAAGGATTTAGGAAAATGATATTTATTTATTTATTTATTTATTTATCTTTTAGCTTTACCAGCTTCTACAGTAGACACAGACAAGGACAAATTAGTTAAGACAGTCAACTTCCAGTATTTGACACTTCCTCCTTAGATTCATTTACTTTAGGACTATCCACTTAAGTATGACCTGAGTTTGCACGATTGTTACATAACTCCACAATTCGGCGCAGTCAGTCGGCCGCTAAGTTTCAGTGTAAATGTGAGCGGGCACCTTTGCCTGCCTCTTAGAAGCCCTAGGACACTGGCTTTTGTTTTCCTTCAAAAATCACAAGGGAAATAGTAGCTGTAGGTCAGCCATGGTTTTGTAAGTTCTTCTGCAGAGAAGTAAAAAAAACCATGCACAAGCCTCCATTTCAGGCCCCAAAACTCCTAGTGAGCACATATACTGCCTTACAGCAAGGTGACCTTTTTTTTTTTTTTTAATTTTTTGGAGAGAAAGAGCACAAGTGACGGGGAGAAGCAGAGGGAGAGGGAAGTTCTTAAGCAGGCTGCATACCAGCATGGAGCCTGATGTGGGGCTCGATCTCACGACCTGAGCTGAAATCAAGAGTTGGTCGCTTAACTGACCGAGCCACCCAGGCGGCCCTGCAAGGTGAATTTTAAATTGTCCTCATACATCTTGCTAATCCCTCAAGGGCCTGACCAGGAACTAGACTCAGGCTGTCATCTTAGTTGACAGATGACCCCAAGGAGGAAGCACGTATGTGACCAAAGTCACAGGGTAAGAAAAGAGCTGTGGTCTAGTGCTAGACTCTTGGGCCAATGCTCTGCCTTTTGGCACAGCTGGGCTCCGACTCAGGGGTCTGCAGTGGGGGCATGGGCTGGGGGAGGGGAGCGAGGCCTAAGGAGGTGCTTACCTCCCCAGCTTAGTCTCTCCCAGGAAAGGCTAAATAAAGGTCAATCAACTAGGTCCAAGGGGAGAAGTAAAAAGTGACCAAGAAGGAAGGCTCTAGTCCCTGTAGATCTTGGGGCACCACAGGGAAGCACCTTCCTGCGATTTCACTTGGTCCACAAACTCGTATCCCTTGGGTCTCAACAGGAAGGAGCTGACCTGGCTAAGGCCAAAGGAGGTTGAATACAGAGAATGTTCACAGAGCACAGGGGCACCGGGCTTAGAAGTCCTAATGGGAAATTAGAGCTTCCTGGGGCTCCTTCCCCGGTGGGAATACCACCTCCTGCTGCTGGAAGGCATAAGGAGAGGGAGTGGATCCAAACTCAGAGAGAAAGTGAGATGAGAGAGCGAGCGAGCTGGTTGTGTGGACCATGCAAACCGAGTCTAGCTGTAACCTCCAGTCAAGGGACACAACTAGCTCATGGTGATGGCACAGGGAGGGAGGCAACAGACGGTTCCCTCCCTCCCTCTCAGCTGCCTCCAGTGCTACTCACAGACCTGACCCAAGTAGAAGCCTAGGGAGTCCATTCATGCATCTGTGTAGCTCTGTCTCCTGGAGCACCAAGCCGCATAGAGAAAGGTGGAGAATGGATCTGGGAAGGGGAGGTAGGGCACATCAAAGACACCCAACACAAAACCGAATGAGGGAAAAGAAGCTGCTAACACACTCCCAGTCCTGTACGCTGTCAATATTATTTCCACCAGGGAATGTTCTAGAAGTTTCCATGGAGCACTTGAAGCTGGGACTCACACCTGGGACAAAGCCCCTTTGTCCTGGTGAGCTCTGCCTTTATACACAGTGCCTCATTGGCCACCTGTCTTCACAATCCTGCCCATGCTCTGAATTTCACAACAGAGGATTAGAAATACCCTCACAGTTATGGGTCTCTGGGTGGGTCAGCTGGTTAAGTGTCTGGCTCTTGATCTTGGCTCAGGCCTTGATCTCAGGGCTGTGAATTCAGGCCCCGCATTGGACTCCATACTGGGCATGGTGCCTGTACAAGGAAAGAAGGAAGGAAAGAAGGAAGAAAGGAAGGAAGGAAAGGAGGAAGGAAGAAAGAAAGGCTGGCCCTCAGTTGTGTTTCTTCTTAAATTTCCTGCAGAGAGTTACACTTCGGTGATGAACACTTAGTACTGGTTTTCTCATTGTATCCTTTTCATCAATAAATTATACGACCTAAATTTTAAGTATATGAATTTCCTTAAGAGACTTGGGTGGGATGAAAGGGGGGAGGTGGTGTCTATAAATGTCTTTAAAGTTGTCCAAATTCTAAATGGGATTGCAGTAAGAAACCGCCCGGTTTGCAGACAGCCAGTAGGTACTTAAAACAAATGGCTGGTAACGAAAGGGAAGGGAGAGCATTATACGTATCAATTATATATGAATTTCTTATGTGCACATTCGTTTAATGATGTGTTTGCTCACTTGACCAATCAACTCCGTCAAAACAGAGGCTCCAGTCACCATGTCCATAGGTTAATTTGTTTCTTTCAAGATAAGAACGAGTGATACTAGAAGATTCTGTGCCATTCTCCGGAGCTGTTCCTACCCGGAGGACGAGGTGTCCTTTCTGGCGGCTTGGGAAATGTGTCGCTGGGAGTGGTCCAGCATATTCTGATGCCACTTGAGGCTCTGCTTTTCAGAAGATCATTAACAATCCCGGCACCAAGTTTCATGTTTGGCAAGAGGCACATAAAAATATTCTCAAGGTGTAGTGTTAAAAAAAAGAAAGAAAGAAAAGAAAGCAAACATAAAACACAACACCCAGGCTCCAAGGAAGATCAGCCTTGCCTCTCCCAACTTGCTTTCACAGACATTAAAGGGGTGGGACACAGCTTGGGATTCTCTGGGAGCAGGCGTTGTCCCTGGCATGAGATATGGGCCACCAGATAGCATCACCTGCAGGTATTACCATGGCGGCAGGGAGCTTCATGGGGTGTTCACATGGGGCCTGAGAGAAAGATTGAAACAAGTCAAGTAATTTTGACAAATCAGGTTTCAATCCTCCCTCCCTCTTTGTCAGCACCGTCCTGAGACAGAGCGAGAGAGACAGAAAGACAGAGAGATAGAGGGAAAAAGAGGTGGGTCAGGAAAAGACAGACACGGAGGGACAGAGATAGACAGTGAGACAGAGAGAGAGAACACCCTGTTTATGAGAAGTCGTTTTTGGATTGGGACACGCCAGCGCACTGAGAGGGGACGTTCAATGGGAGTAGTGCATGCATTCTGCAGACATTTACGGAGCCCTTCCTTCGTGTCAGACCCCACGAATGCCAGTGCCTGCCCTCTGGGAGGTTTCAAGGCAGATGCATAGACAGACGAGCAAACCCAGAATCACAATGGGGGGTAAGATGGCTTGGGATGGACAGAAGGACAGGCTGCCCGGGGACCAGCCCCAAGCTGCATTCTAGGGAGTGCGGGCTCAAGGGATCAGCAAAGCAGCCGTTTCCTTCTCTCTACCCCCCAGACATTTCTGTGGGCCACCATTTAAAACACAAATTGAAGTCATTAATACATGGAAAAGCTGAACTTTTCTTCTACTTCCCTGATACTCTTCCAGTCTAGTAAGGTTTCTAACTTTTAATTATAGGTAGGGGGGCCGCCTGGGTGGGTCAGTGGGTTAAGCCTCTACCTTCAGCTTGGGTCCCAGGATCAAGCCCCGCATCAGGCTCTCTGCTCAGCAGGGAGCCTGCTCCCCCCGCTCCCCGCCTGCCTCTCTGCCTACTTGTGATCTCTCTCTCTCTCTCAAATAAATATCAAATAAATAAATGAAACTTTTAATTGCGTGTAGGGGTCTCATCTTTCATCTCCCAGGTCTTGGAGCTCCTAAAAGGCCAAATCCAGCCATATTTGGGAGCAAAGCCCAAACCCAGGGCTTGGGGGATGTTTCTAAGTGAGGGCCATACCTGAAATGAGCTCCTCATCCTTCAAAACCAAACAGAGAAGGGGCATGCCAAGTGAAAGAACCAGCAAATGGCGGTGTTGGATGTTGGTGTCCTTGAATGACAGCCCTGGGGGGTCCAAGCCATCCCTTCTGTTCCACATTCAAGTCCCTGCCGGGACGGGAGGTGAGAACTGACGGTTGTGGTCCCGGTGAGTGTCGGACTCAGACAGCATCATGGAGCACTCAACACAAAGTCTGGCTGGAGGGAAGACCCCACAAATGTCCTGAGAGTTTCTGCTGCTCTCGTCTTCTTATTAAAGATGCTTATATCTTGGAACACAGATCTTTGGTGCTCCTGCCCCACATCCTAGGGGGAGGCAGCGTGGGGCTCACAGTTTTCCTCAGCTCAAACACCAATTCGCTAATCAGGCATTCAGGGATACGCTTACTTCTGTGCAGGGTGCTGGGTCCCGGAACAGAGCCACATCGTGGGCCTCAACTGACCTTGGACCTCCCGCCTCCAGAGTCAGCCACTCAGGTGGAAGAACCGTCTGGGGTCTGCTTCTGACACGCGGCAAGGCCTCTGAGGATTTTGGGAGAATTTTACTGGAAACCCAGAGCTCACACAGAGAATGAATCCTGCGGCCGTCTAGCTACCCCAGAATAAAATGTCTGCACTGAAAGTCTCTCAAATGAATCTTCATCCCGAAGCCGGGACATCCTATTTTTCCATTTGCAAAAATTGTCATCGGGAGCCCAAGTGCTGTTGCTGCTGGCATACCGGGGTGGGGGGGTGGGGGGGGACGGGAAGACAGGGCAGGAGAAGTCCTATTTATTGAGTGTCTACTATGAGCCAAGTCTTGGGATCTTACATGCATGATCGACTCTTCTCTCCTTAATTCCGAGTAATTGGTGGAATTACTGCTCTGAGTTACGGATGACGATGCGTCTTCTGATGCCAAAAGAGGTTAGTTTTCTGCCTGGACATCACGGAGCAGACAAGTGCCGCTCTTAGAACTGAGCGCTCCTTGGTTTTATCCAGACCTTTCCTTTTCACTCTATTTAATGCAAAATTGAGCCAGGAAAATGCCCTGGACTTCAGCCAAAGGACCTCTAAGAAAGTGGAATCACGGAAGGGGCCGTGTGCTGCCCTCACACACTCACTGCTTTCCGTGGGTTTTCAACGGACCCTCTGCCATCCTGGGCAGCATTCTAGGTAAGCTTGTGACCAGACAGGTCTTAGATGTCACCCTTGTGGGCCTGGGGTTTGTAGATAGCGGAAGTTCTTGAGGACACAGGGGGTGGGTTCCAACAGCTCAGCGGGTGTGGCCAGAGCCCAGCTGGAGCCCAGGAAATATGTGCTAGGCAAACGGTATTGTGAGGTCTACTTGGAAGTTTCCAGAGTATGGCAGCAGTGAGATATAGGCCTAGAACATCATTACCTCTTTCCGGACCCTGCAGACCCAGCCAGATAGCCTGAGAAGGAAACCAGCCTGTGTTCAGAGTAAACAGTTAACTCTTCTGAGCTGGAAGAAATGATTATTCAAAAGTTGGTCCCTGCATACAAATGCAAATGACATCCCGGGAGACATGAATGCTAATTTCTCCAACGAAGTCTGTAGACAAATGCTAGTCATTAGAAACATTTCCGCGCATTTATATTAGGCCATCCTCTGAAAGACTTTTCAGACAAATATGTCATCAAGATATTCAAAACCATGTAATCTTACCCAAAGTTTCATCTATCAACGTACAGTTTTCATCTCTCGCAGCTGTGTGTCGATGCTTGGGGAGATTACTCAGCTGATACCGCGGAGCCGGGGAGGGGCCCAAGAAGGTTCGGGGTCCATAGAGCACCCGGGCAGGACACTCTGGGCTTTGAGGGCAGGCTAGGTCTAGGAGCCACAGGTGGGAGATCCAAGGCGGGTGAGGGGTGACCTCTAACAGGTTACAGAGGAGGCGTTCCGGGGCATCTCCTTCTGTGCATCTCTCCACCAGCCCTTCAGACACAAGTGCTTCCGGGACGGCAGGTGGAGTGAAACGCAGAGGGGCGGCGAGTCAGGATTTCCTCCTCCCGGGAGGCAAAGCCTCAGAGCTGCACACTGCTCCTGGGGAGGCCAGGGGTGAGGGGAGAGACTTCTGCGAAGTGACGGGATTTCCAAATACGCTGAAGGAGGGCCAGCTTTAAGCTCTGTTCTCTCTCCTCCTTTGCCCTTCCCTTTTCTCCCTGGGAAGGGGATGTGCTGAAGACAGTGCCCAGAGGGAGCCTTTACGCTATCCCCAGGGCTGCGAAAGTTACAGCTATTTGATGGTTTCCTAGGGACCATTTGTATTTGGACCACTTTTTTTTTTTTTTTAATTGTGTGAATGGATGGTGGCTTTTGGCCCTGACGGAAGAACATTTTCCCGAATTAATTATGTAATAAAGTAGCTATTAAATTACTCACCTATCCACTAATCCATTCATTCATCAACAGGCACATCCATCCATCCATCCACCCATCCATCAGCTATCCATTGATAACAAGGTCTGAAGAACCCAGGAATATGGCACTGCTCTTATTCCGGTTCGGTGGCTGGAGACAAAGAGGCATAGAGAGGTTTAATAATCGGGCCAACACTGCCCAACTAATGAGGGATGCTGCCGAGGCTGAGTTGTCTCTTCTCTGGTTCACTCCATCTGATCCAAAGACAACCGTTTCTTGAATGCATGCCTTGTCTAGCCTCCCATCCCAAGTACAATAGGACGTCGAAGCTGTCTCTGACTTACCCTGCCCTCAAGGAGCTCACACTTAAATCAGATCCACGTGTCAGGGAGTGGCTGAGAGCTTTGTGTCCTGGAAAGGTGTGCCCAGAATGCAGTGGCGGCTACCAGCTGCTACAAAAATCCACCAGCCTAGGTGCTGACAACTGACATTGTCAGGGGGTGCCTGAGGGTCAAAGTTCTCACCTTCCAGCCTCCGTGGGGATGCTGTCTGCAGGACACCTTTGTTTATGGGTGTATTAACTGTAAATCTCATTCTAATTGCTGCTGCTTTGAAGAGGACTCAGGAAAGGATGGGCTGGGGGTAAGACCTAATCTCTCTGTAGATGGGCTTGTGAGGGCTAAACTGGGTCCTTTGTTTAGAGCTGAGCACAGCATCTGTACCTGTTGACTTGTGGATGTCTCCATTAAAGGACCACTAAATTATAGTGGACATATTGCTGGAAGAAACAGCTTGTGCAAAGGCCCATGGGCGTGAATGATGATGGGATAATAGAGCAAGGCGGCTGTACTCTTGAGGCACAGGGAAGGTGAGGGAGTGGCTAATGGAGGAGCATGGAGACAAGCGGACAGTTAAATGAGGCCTCACGGCAAAGGGTCCTCTGTGTCATCTGAAGAGTTTGACCTGAGGGGAGCCACAAGTGTACTTGGGAAAGGAAATATATATCCAGATTTGTGCTTTAGAAAGAATATGTGGCTTAGAGGGACAAGTCTGGAGGCAGGAGCAGAGCACTGGTCAGTGGATCGTTGCAAGAGTTTCAGTGAGGGCCTATTCCGGAGTGGGAATTGGACAGACGCAGAAGATTCTCGACATGTTTGAAGAGCAGAATGGAAAAGACGTGTGATTGATGGAGCACTGAATGAAGGAGAGAGAAGTAAGCTCAGCTGTCAGGCATCCAGCTTGGAGCCGGGGTGGGTAATTATTATTATTATTATTTAAAGCCAGATTAGGGACCATGAGAAAAGAGGCCAGCTTGGAGGAGGGTGAGGTACCAATGGGCTACCCTGATAGAGAGGTCTAGCAGGCGGCTGCAAATCTGGCTCCGGAATTCAGAAGAAAACCTACTGTTTAGTGATGAAAATTGGACAGTCGTCAGCCTAAGGACAGAGGGAGGCACTTGGGTCATACGTGTCACTAAACACCACGTCTGCACCCACAGCAGGCATCACTAATCAATCATGGGATTCTTTTTCCTTTGAGCCTGGCTGCTTATGGACCATAATTCAGGCAGCTGTGGTCCATAGGCTGGAGCTGGCATGGAAACTGAATTCTCGCTGGCTATCGTAGAGGTGATGACGGAAGCCAGGAGGACTTGGGACTGGCCGTGGGGACAGTGAAGCAAGAGATGCCTGCAGGCTTCACGTCTGGCTGTAGTTTAAACAGTGTGGGCTTTGATGAAAGATGACCTGGATTCAAATCCCATTGTCACCACTGACTGGCTGTGTTAACTTTAGAGATTTACCTAAACCCCCTAAACTTTAGAGATTTACCTGAACTCCCTAGGTCTTAGTTTTCAGTAAGATGTAGGTTAACAATAGTATTATTACATGGAACTTGGGATATCATTACGGTCATGCAGAGTGTTTAGAAACACAGGACACATACAGAATGATCAACAAATACTCTTTGGGGGTAATAAAAAAACCAAAAGACAAAAAACAAAGGAACCTGCGAAGAGGTCAGGAAGGGTTCTGGAGACACAATCCTGAGGACATCTTACTGCTTCCAACCAAAGAGCAGCCAGCATTTGGAAAGAATTCTAAACCCTGTTTATTTCTCAGATGCAAAGCCTTATGTAATATGGCCTGTGGTTTCATGGAAGTTCTGGTCCCCGCTTCAACTCAGTATGGTTTGGGGTCTGACTCTATGTACTCAGGAAACTGGCTAGCTTCCTTCTCAGACTTGTAATTTGTAACATCTCCTCCACACGGAGTTTGGCAGAAGCGGTGGGTGCTTTGATTTAGCCCAAGGGCCACTGGGTCTGAACATCTCCTGCTTCACCAAGAATGGCAGATGGACAGGTGTTCAGCCGCGGCCGGGGAGGAAGATGAATAGCAGTGCAATTCTTTCCGATCAAGAGGTCACTTTTTATTTTAGGTTGCCAAGTGTGTGTTGCCCGAGAGAAACCTCGCGGCATGTCTGGAAAAGCGGTTAAAAATAAATACATACAATTTATTTGCCTGGTTTGCTATTTCTCAATCATGGTCCTCCATCTAAAGGCAGTTATGGTCTTTTGGGTGTAGTACAGCATAGAAAGTGTTTAACAGAGTGCCCTCAAATTTATGGAGCAAATATCATATTTATCTGGGTAAATAAAAGATTATGTTTTCTGAACTGCGTCTCTGCTGGCTCTGCCAGTCTGTAATAATCTTTGCCAAGAGACTGGAACCACTTTAGATGGGCTCCATAACCACAGAGTGTGTGTGTGTACATGTGTGCGTACGTGTGTGTGCATGTGTGTGTGTGTGTTTGGTGGGGTTGGTGGGAGTGGTCTTTTAACGTTCTTTTTCACTACAAATGTGAGGGGAAAGTATATTACCCTGCAAACAAAGGATCGTATAGTTTCTCGGCATGAACACAGAAGTTCTGGTGACCTTGTGGTGAGGCCATCAAGCCCTCAAGTTGTGACAAATCAACAAGCCAAGGGGCTCAAAGGCTGGTTGATATTTCCGGTAGAGTCTGGGTCCCAGCAATCTGCTATTGGGTT
Organism: Meles meles; assembly: GCF_922984935.1. NCBI lineage: Eukaryota > Metazoa > Chordata > Mammalia > Carnivora > Mustelidae > Meles > Meles meles. The sequence continues at coordinate 8,067,595 of NC_060084.1, read as the reverse complement.
TGGTTTGTTTTCTCAGAACACTGAGTCAAAGACATGTTTCTGGTGTTTACTTCTCATTTCCTGCTGGTGTGCTGGTGAGTACGTGTGTCTGTTACTGGGAGTGTTAGCCTGTTGACTCTTGCGCTTGACGGTGCGTATGTTTGGGTCCCGGTGGGAGGAGAGATGAGGTCAGAAAGGCAAGGAGGGAGAAATAAGGGAGGGTAAGGAAGAGAGGAAGGAAGGTCACAGCGTTCTTGGGAGAAGATGACTGTCTGGATTCATTCCTTCTTGCATTTATGGTCTGGGACTTTGTGGCCGGCACTGTTTTAGGTTCTGGAACTATGACAGTCACCTGGAGGGACAGTCCCTGATCTCACAGACTCACCGTCCAGGGGGAACACTGATAATAATGAGTGATTACATAAGGTAATTTCAGGTAAATTTGCCAGCCCAATGTTGGATTAAAGTACTGCCTTCCTTCTCAGCAGGGTTGACTTTGTCACACCCCAGGGCCATCTCTCATCCCTGGACAGTCCTTCCCAAGAGAGGTCATCTCTGGAATACATTCCTTTTTCTCTGGACAGACAGGGTTCTATGGCTCCTTCGACCACACCATCTCATTTGAAGGTGGTGTGCTGAATTTCCCTCTGGGTCGGTGGTCCTCAACGGGGCATAATTTTGCCCCTCAGGGAACATGTGGCAATGTCTGGAGGCATCTTTGGTAGTCAGGACTGGGGGATGCTCTTAGAATCTAGTAGAGGCCAAGGAGGCTCTTAAACCTCCTACAATGCCCTGCCCAGGGCAGCCCCCACCAAAATGATGACGCCCCGGATGCCACTGGGGCCGAGAAACTGCTTTGTGTGTTTGTTTTCTGTCTCCTCCACTCTTGCCATCTCTCTGGCATCCATGATATTCAGTATCGTGTGGATGTTCAGTCAGTGTCTGCTGGCCCGCCTGCCTGTGGTTGTGCTCAATACACAGCGCACGGGCTAAAATGTTTGCCGCGTGAGCACCTGATAAGGCACGTGACTCGGGCGAGCCATCCCAGCTCTGTGAGCATCAACAACGACTTCGCTCAACGAAGAAGGAGCAGACCCCGACGTCAGGAGTGTCCAGGCTGACAGACCCTGACTCAAGGCAAGTTGGAGGCTGAGCTGACGCACCCATAGGACTGGAGCCTGTGAGGGTGTAATTATGTGTGTACGGGTGTGGGATTCGCCTGGAAGCCTGGCACCGACCCTTCGGGAAGATTCCTCGCTACGACCGCTGGTCTCTTTCCCCAGGAAAACTGCCTCCCAGACAGTGAGTTTGGAACCCACGCAGGCTTCACTGGGGACTGTAGAATGGCTTGCCAAGCCCAGGGCCTGGGGCCCTCAGGATGCCAACATCCTCGGAACTCGAGGCTCAGCCTGTTGCCATGTGTCCCCAGAAAACCCCGGCCATCCAATCCCTTCCTGTCCAGGAACGTTTGTTCACAACCCGCTTCCTAAAACCATCCGGGATCTGCCTGGAATTACTCTGCCTGTAAGTCCTGCCCCGGCCGCCGCTCCTGGGTGGGAATTCACGCGTCCGTCCCCTGCGAACAGGATAGAGGCTCACTACCTGAATGAGCTTCCTACCACTGCTGTCTGAGGCAAGGGTTTTGGGGAAGGAAAATAGAAATGAAATATATGGGAAATCTGAGACATTGTTTTAAAACAACGGTTTTTTTAGGGTGTTTGATTTACTATTCAACGGCGCACAGCTGCTGTTTGGAAAATAGGACGCATGCCAAGCTGAGACGGCTGGTGGAGAGGGCTGCGGAGAGCAGGGACAAAAGAACCGACAGTAGTGTTTGCACACTTCACGTGTTAACTCGACTTTAAAACAAACCCGGTGGCTGACCCTTCCTGAGAAGCCGCTGACTGGTGGTACCTTGCTCTGCTGCTATTCATAATGCTGAACTGCAGCGGCCCCGGAGCCCTGTCCTCTTTGTCTTAATTAAAGAGATTTAGGGGACGGCCCTGCCCTCAAAGTGCACATTTTTAAACCGGTGCTTTGACAAGCACTGCCTCCTTTTCTCCTCCTCTCCTCACCGGTGGCATCGAGATACCCACACGTGGACTTGCGAGGGTTTTGCTTGTTAAGTTGAGGTAAAATCGACATCACCTGAAAGTATCCATTTTAAAGTGTACAGTTCAAGGCCATTTGGTACATTCACCGTGTTGTGCAACCGTCAGCTCTGTCTAGTTCCAGAACATTGCCATCACCCCAAAAGAAACCCTGTTCCCACAAAGCGGGAGCCCCTCCTTGCCCCCACTCCTCAGCCGCTTACAGTCATGAACCTGCTTTCGAACTTTATGGGTTCACCCATTCTGGAGATTTCATCTAAATGGAACCGAGTAGCATGTGACCTTCTGGGTCTGGCCTCTTTCACGGAATGTCAAGTTTCTGAGGTACGCCCACACTGTAGCACAAAGCAGAAATCCATTTCCTTTTTATGGCCCAATACTATGCCGTTGTATGGATGTACCATGTTTACTTTGCTTAGCCATTCATCCGTGGGTGGAAACCGGATTGCTTCTACCTCTGGGGTATTGTAAAGAGCTTTATGGACATTCACGTACAAGTATTTACTCAAAGACCTCTCTTCAGTTTTTTGGGGGATACACCTAGAAATGGAATTGCTGGCTCATATTGAAATTCTGCATTTAACTTTTTGAAGAATCGATAATTTTTTAGAACCCTCATTTCACAACCATTCTAATCAGCTAATATGTCTTTCACCCAAGACAAGCTTGGGGCCACCTCCTGAGCTAGTGTTGGCTTTCTGCCCAGGACTGAGAAGGCTGTAGACGGGGAGATAACCCCACAGAGCCCTCTTTTTCTCCATCACCAGGATAGTTAACTTGCACTCAAAAATGACACTAGGCATTCAATCCCATGAAAACCCTGGAAGGCAGGCATTATTCTCCCAATGTTTTAAAACAAAGGAATAGAGATTCAGAGAGATGACTCTTCTTGCCCAAGGATACCCCAATAAGAAATAATGAGCCTCACTGGGTATGAAGACCTATTGAAGTCATTTCACCAGATGTAAAAGGTTGTCCATTCCCTGCCTAAGAGAGCAAAGCCCTTCATAAAGAACCATTCCCAGCTCAAGGAGAAAGATGCTTTCCAATTTTGGGAGAGTTTGATCCAAAGACAGACTACAGGCAAAAGGGGATTCCTTCAGCCCAGGTGACACAAGAAATAGGGATTCGCTTTTCTGAAAGACCACTGGGTGGCCTGTGTTTTCGGGAATGAAACCTTCCTTAACAGTCTCCTGTCTCGAGCATCCCCCGAAGGAGGAAATAGCTGCCTTCAGCTGTCCTTCCTATGGGATATTCCTTTCGGAGAAGAAGGGAAAAAAAAATTCTTCCTAGATGTGCTGAGTTCTCATGATTCACAAACACAATTCTTCCAACAGCTCTGTGAGTTCGGCGGGGGTGTTATTTTTATTCTGACGAGAAACCTGATATTCAGAGAAGTTAAGAAACTTGCACAAAACATCCCAACCAACAGGTGGAGAAGCTAAGACTCAAACCAAGAACTTTTTGAATCTGAAGCCTATGGAACGTGCGCACTCTGCGAGGCCAATCGCAGATCGATCAGCTCTTTTTACTGAGGGACTGAGTACTTTCGTACAGGAAGCCAACTTCATATATGTACATGTACATGTACAATTTCCTACATGGTGTCATTCAAAAGGAACCTGAGACTCAGGAATGTGATGTCGAATGACTCACCCAAGCTCATACAGCCAGTGGTAGCCAAAGACACTTATTATGAGGCCCCTCCGATTCCTAAGTCCTCCTAATGTACCACACGCCTCTGTTTCTTTGTCCAGGATGGTGCTGAGCTTCTCCCAGCATCAGGACCCGGGAGAAATGGATGCCAAGAAATCCTTCTTGGTTGCATCACAAACTTCTGACGGTCTCATCACACTCTGACTCAGGTCAACCATGTGTTGTGGACTTAGCTGATTCCCACATTAGGACAGAGCCCTTGGAGGAACATGGTTTCCAGAATAGCTTGTGGTTAGTGACTTTCCTGCAACACATTATAAAGAAAACATATTTTGAAGGAAGGTTAGTTTGGCTCATCGTGAGCTGAGGCATCCCTGTGTTAGAACATGTGGGCAAGCAGATATGGAGAAGTACATGTAGGTACAGCAGTTTCTTGTCCACAAGGGGTATGTTCCAACACCCCCAGGGGATGCCTGAAACTGTGGATGGTACCAAACCCTACAGAGAGTGTTTTTTTCCTATCCATAGGTATTATGATAAAGTTTAATTTTTCTTTAAGATTTTATTTATTTGTTTCACAGACAGATCATAAGTAGGCAGAGAGGCAGGCAGAGAGAGAGAGAGAGAGGAAGAAGCAGGCTCCCTGCTGAGCAGAGAGCCTAATGCGGGGCTCGATCCCAGGACCCCGGGATCACAACCTGAGCCGAAGGCAGAGGCTTAACCCACTGAGACACCCAGGCTCCCCAAAGTTTAATTTTTAAATTAGGCACAGTAGGGGTGCCTGAGTGGCTCAGTGGGTTAAAGCCTCTGTCTTCGGCTCAGGTCATGATCCCAGGGTCCTGGGATTGAGCCCTACATTGGGCTCTCTGCTCAGCAGGGAGCCTGCCTCCCCTTCTCTGCCTACTTGTGCTCTCCGTCTGTCAAATAAATAAATAAAATCTAAATTAGGCACAGTAAGAGATTAATAATACTAATTAATAGTAGTATAGAACAATTATAGCAATATGCTGTGATAGAAGTTACACAAAGACAGTCTCTCTCTCTCAAAGTCTCTTATTGGATGATATGAGATGATAAAATGCCTATGTGATGGATTGACAGGAGGCCAGTGATGTAGGCATTGTGATCTGCGGTTAGGCTACCATTTAGGCTACCATGGATCTTTTGATGATATGTCAGAAAGAAGACAGATCATCTGCTTCCCGACTGCAGTTGACTACAGGTCACTGAAACCACACAGAGCGAAACCTCAGATAAGGTGGGGTGGGGCAGACTTCTGGACCGTGCTTAGGTGTGCGTGTGCAGTAGTACACACAGATCATAGGCACGCCGATGTCTGTCTGCAAGAGTGGGTCTGCTGGTCTGCATAAGTGGAAATGAATTCATTTGAGTGTTTGTGCATATGTATTTCTGAGCACTCGCATAGAGGATGGGCCGACCGGAGAGGACACAGTGGAAGACAGCAGATGACAAGTCCCCATTATGACTGATTCTTAAAGAATCATCTCGGGCCCTTTTGGGGTGAAGTGAGCCTCTGTGTGTCTACAGGGCTCTTCTGGCTGCATGAAAACAAGTTTCCTGGTACTGGTGACGTGGTTCCCTGTGAAGGGTCTCCACCTGCTCTTGGTTACTCTATGACTTGTTTGTCGCCTGGACCCTCCAGCGCAGCTTTGTGTGGAGTTCTGTTCTGACCTCCTTAATAGCTCTGGAGGGGATCTCCAAGTTCAGGCTGGTAGGCCTTGTCTGGGAGCTCTTTAGCATGTAAAATCCCTGTTACCACTTCTGGATTCTGACTCAGAAGGTTTGGGACAGGGTTTGAGAATCTGCATTTTAACAAAGTCTTGGTGGTTCAGTTGCACGTGACACGGACCAGTCCTGGTGATGGCCCGGCATGTAAGGCATGCGGGGATTCACCGACATGTGTCCATCCTGAGCCTCCATCTCCAAAAAGGTTCCCCTGACATCTGCCATGATAGTGCTGAGGAAGCTCACTGCCTTGACCAGCAGTCCAATTTTGAGTCTGATATTCAATACTAAAATCAGATTCTATTTCCTCTTTTACTGAGCAGCTCCAGACACGCTGCCAATTATCTACTCATTTTGTGACAGATCCTCAATTGCCGGTAAGGAGATGGGCCAGGGGTCTAACACAGCAAGGACCCAGAAAACATGTATTGTAGATTATCAAGGAGTTTTCTTTTCTTGAAGTCCATAGAATCTACTGACTTTAAGCATGTTCTCAAAGTTAAAATTCCATCTTGCTAAATGCCTACTCCAGTCTTTTGAGTAAGAATTTATAAACAACAGCAATGATCTTTTTATCCACCGAAAGTGACTTTTTCTACCTCCCATACAGAATCCTACCTTGGCTAGAAGGAGGGTTGTTTTTGTTTTTTGGGGTTTTTTTCCCCTTTTAACCTCTCCAGATGGGTAAAGGTAGGCTGGCTTACAAAGACTACTTGACAATCCATTTCTTCATCCCTATCAACCAAATTCTGATTTCATATGACATTGGAATGCAGCCTATAGCCCCCCAAAGAGGTGTGAGTGGGAGGGGGAGGGGAGACTTATTTGACAGTGTTACAAGGAGACAAGCTCGAAGCAAACATTTGACACTCCAGCCCTGGAATGTTGTAAAAATTTAATTAGGTGGATCCATTAGTCATGCCCACATGGAGGTTTCATACGGGACTTACAAAAATGCAGGCTACTGAGGGAAAGTTTCAGACCTTCCTGTAAATACCATTTCCCTCATTATTGGGAAATGTGGTCTCGGTGGGACCATTGAACCAGGCTTTGTATTTACAAAATATGGTTAGGACCAGATTAACAGCAGGGACTGAAGGGCTTTTCAAATCCAAATAAGGGATGACTTTTTTTTTATAAGCGAGTTTACCCAGCCCAACTGCTTCTGAGTCAGTTGGGCTAGAGATGATTTGGGTGCCCACTGCCTTTCCTCACTTCCTGGCTTAAAATTTTAGGTTTTAAAGGTACCGGGATGATGCTATATGGTAGACTTTAATGAGATGAGCGTGTGTGTTTTTCAAGTTGAAAATACATAGGGAGCCTCCCTAGTTCCAAAATGAGACATGGTTAATGGGGCGTGGGGGGTTGTGTTTCATTCAGAAAGCCAACTTTGAGATTTCAGGGCCTGGGATACTTATAGCTTGGTTGGCAAGCAGGCATTTTCAATGTACACACACTGTTATTTTGAGTTAAAGTCTCTGATTGGTCACTGTGGTTGGAAGGAAGATGAGGATGATACTTAGTACAATTAATCATACGGTGATATTTGAAAGACACTGAAACTTAAGACTCTTAGCTCTTCATCAATTTGAATCATATGCGGTTGCTCCTGTTGGCCATGGGCACTGTTTCTTCAGTAACATTTCAAGTGATTCAGTCTAATAAGGTCTCATCATTCAGCTGAAAATGAAGGAGTTTGATATGGTATAATATTATTGTTCAAGGGCCACAGTCCCCTAGAGATTGGCTGTGGACTAACTTTTCTGGCTGCCTCTGTATGTGTTCATTCATTTATTATGTTATTATTTCAACAAACATGTATTTCTATGGAGAAGATTGAGACATAATTTTTTTTTTTTTTTTTTGAGACATAAAATTTACTAAGACACAGTTCCTGCCCTCCAGGAGATCAGAATCTAATGGGAAGAGTCTAGTGACTCTGAAACCAGTAGCCACAGTACAGTACCATGTTACCATATTGAGGCCTATGCACCAAGGAACTTGCACACATTTCTTCATGTATCTAAAAAGCAACCCAGCGAGACAGCATTTTAATTTTTTATAGATGAAGAAACTGAGACCCAGACAAGTTTAAGAGTGTTCTAGATACAAGGTTAAGAAATGCCAGAGCTGACACAGGAAAGCAGTATGGAGGTTCCTCAGAAAGTTAAAAATAGAGCTACCCTATGACCCAACAGTTGCATTACTCGGTATTTACCCAAAGGACACAAATGTAGGGATCCACACGAGTACCTGGGCCCCAGTGTTCATAGCAGCAATGTCCACAATAGCCAAACAATGGAAAGAGCCCAGATGTCCATCGGCAGATGCATGGATAAAGAAGATGTGGTATATACATACAGTGGAATATTATTTAGCCATCAAAAGTGAAATCTTACCATTTGTAATGATATGGATGGAACTCAAGGGTACTAGGCTAAGCAAAATAAGTCAATCAGAGAAAGATGATTATCACATGATTTCACTCATATGTGGAATTAAAGAAACAAAAATAAGATGAAATCAGAGAGGAAGACAAACTATAAGAGACTCTTAACAATAGGAAACAAACTGATATTAGTGGGAAAGGTAGAATGAGTAACTAGCACAAATACAGAATGTCCATCAGTGAGAACTGCAGGTTTTGGGATGATATATATATGATGTGGATGATATGTTTGTGTTTTGGATATCCAAGAATCAGAGGCAGTTAGACTTTGAGCCATGCGAGATTTTCACATCTTTGACCCCAGAGACCTTTGGTGTGAGATCAGTTACCATCTTGGTTGAAAGTTCATTGTTTGGAAGTGGGAAGGAGAAGGACAGACTAACTTGGCTTAACCAAGTTTTGCTATTCCGAATTCTCTAGGAATGTGCAAATTTAAATTTATTCATTCATCTCCCCATGCCTCATTCTGATTTCAGTGTGTTACCTAAATTCAACCACAGGACAAGGCCTCTTAAAGTAGATTGATCAAAAGCACAGAGAGCATCATGGAGGAGATCTCATACTCAAGATCAGTGTCTTAAATTGAGCTCCTCATCTATGAAATCCCAAGCTGTGCCTTCAGAGTAAAGAGAAGCTGGACCCTTCTAAAAGGCAATTTTCATAATCCAGGATAAAATGGCCATTGGCTTCTATCCTTAGTGCCCATCTCTGGGGGACATCTGATATTTGTGTCCCTCAAACACTTCCCTTTCCTCTGGGGATCCCGCCCCCACCCCCATTCTTGTTTTCTTGGGGCTGACTCCCTGGAGTCCTGGCTCCAGAGGGCACTGACCAAATACATTTCCACAGTACTGGATTCTGGCATGGACAATACACCACCAGGACAAGCCAAGAAAGCATCCAATCCAGACTACTTAGAACTATTTGAAAAAAAAAGAAGCTCATTCTGTAGGGAATGTTTACTGTAAGGATGATTTAAGACTGGAGTTTCCAGTGGCCATATTTCTACCTCCAGGGGATCCAAGCAAAGGATGAAGGCAACAGGAGTGAGTGAATTGGGGAGCAACAGGGACTAGTTCCTGATGACACTATTGATATATCTGGGTCCATCCATGACAGAAGCCAACATCACCACGGAGCTTTTCAAAATGTAAGCCAGTACATTGTTTTGGGATTTTTTTTTAAATTTTTATTTTTTAAAATTTCTTTTCAGTGTTCCAGAATTCATCGTTTATGCCCCACACCCAGTGCTCCCTGCAATCTGTGCCCTCCATAATACCCACCACCAGGTTCACCCAATGTCCACGCCCCACCCCTCCAAAACCCTTAGATTGATTGTCAGAGTCCACAGTCTCTCATGGTTCGTCTCCCCCTCCGATAATCTAGGTTGCATTGAGTCTCCTGTCACTCATAAGCAAGTCCCAATACCATCTCTATTTATAGCTCTCCGGGCTGCCTCCAGACAACTTAAGTCATGTCATGCAATTCTCAAAATGTATAGAAAAACTTAGAAATAGTTCATTTAACTTAAAACAGGAATATATGAATGGGATTCAAATGTCATTAAATCCAAAACACAGTCACAGGGCAAAGAAACCGATTAAAATTAGGAAGCATTCACTTCACCATGACCTATTTCGGCTCACAAGAGCTGAGCCATCCAGGGTGGGACCCCCAAGCCCCATAGGGTGAAGGAGCACATCACCTCTGGCTCATTCGAATGGAATGGAAACGACCCGTATGTGCAAAGCACACCGCGGATTTAGGACACGGGACAAGCGGAAGAATGTAAACTATCTCACGAAAAATGTTTGTATCGATTATACGTCCAAGTAAAAATGCTTTGGAAATACTAGGTTAAATAAAAGAGTACTATTAAAATTAACTCCACCTATTTCTTTACTTTTTACTTTTTATATTACGGCTTCTAGACAATTTTAATTATGTGCGGCTCACATTATACTTCTACTGGGCCGTGCCGTACTAGAGCCATCACCGCGGCGAGTCCACTTCACGCTGAACCCAAAGCTGTGTCCCGGACACTCCCACCCTGGTTTGCCTTATCTTGAACTAATGTGGTTCACTGTGGGGAATCGGAATGAATCAAATCCATTCTTTATGGTACAGCCCCACACTATCAGAAGCAGCCCTCGGGTTCTTCCCAGAACTCCTCTATCCTCGGCCAAACACCCCACGTTCTGCAATCGCTTTTCATAATCTAATTTTCTCGCTTTCCTCTGGACATCTTCCAACTTCCCAAAGATCTCCTGAAAATACAGTGCTCAGCGTTCTTCCTGGGATCCCAGCTGTAGCTGGAGCCCTGAGGTTCTCACCTCCTCACACTGGACACCATGTTTCTACTAATTTGACCCCACTGCTATTCACATCTTTGGAAAGCAGGTTTCCACCAGTGGTTCCCCAGGGTTAATCCCCAGACTAGCATCATTAGCATCATCTGAGAACTAGTTTGAAATGCAAATTCTCTGGCTCCACCCAGGACCCAAGTCTTGAGTCACAAACCCTGGGGGTGGGGCCCAGAAATTTGTGCTTTAACAAGCCTCCCCAGGGATTTTCATGCACCAATGAATGTGAGACGCGCTGGTTTATACCCAACACCTTCTAAAATCCTCTGCCTTTTCCGTTTTAATGGTTGGATTTTTTGGATCCTAGTGCAGGAGTCTGGATTTGTTCCTGGTGGTGCATCATGATATTGGACAATGGATCTAACTTGTTGAGACCTTCTAGACTACAGATTCTGTCATTTCTCCCCACATCCTGTCAACCGCACATTGAATAACACTGCCTTTCATCTGTAATCCGAGCTCTGATGCGAATGTTGAACTACACAGGCCTCAAATCAGGATCATATTTCCCTCCATGCCTAGGGGCATGCCGTCCCTCTGCTCCTGAAATATGTTGCCAAAGCCCATCTCCTTCACCTACCAATGGGCTCTTTGTGCTGGCTCCACTAAGGTCTGCCCACTTTTACTTAGCGATCACCTCTACCAAGAAAATCAGGTTCAGGGCTGGTCACTGAAGTCTCCTGCACTGACAGCCATCAGTGTTCGAGAATGACTTCTCTTGGGGAGCACTGATTCCCTATGGTCGTGGCTGTGCTCCCAGGAGCCATGTCTGGACACATTTTGGGGTTGTCCCAATGGGGCTGGGGGGTTGAGGCCAGGGATGCTGCTGAATGTCGTAGAATGCCCAGAGCAAGCCCCCAACAAAGAATCATGTAGGTCCAAAGGTTGACAGAGCTGAGGTTAGCAAACCTGCCCTAGACTGTGAGTCCCATGTCCCTTTTGGTCACCAATTTTATCTCCAGCTTCAACAGAATGAGGGGCCCAAAGGAAGGGCTGTGTCAAGACTTGTCCAAGGAAGAAGTGACACTCCCTTGCTGGGAGGAAAGAGGAGAAAAGCCAACCAAGGTTACTTGGAAGTTACTTGGAAGTTGGTAACTCTCTATTTTAGGAAATAACTTGCCGGGGGCCAATATGGTTGAAGAAATATTGAAGTTGTTTTTAGTCGAGAGACAAACTTGCTTTGTAATGAGCATACCCATTGCTACTTAATACATGGGCTTCTTAGGTGCTTAAAAACCCTAAAATATTTCGGGGTCTCTAGGCTACCTGAGCACTCTCCTTCTGCTATCTTACTGCCTGACTCATGCGTTGAGTAATCTGATGTTAGCGGTGTGAGCTTGGGCAGCTTAATCTCTGTAGGCCTTAAGTTTTCTTAAAATGGGTATAAAGATACCACACTTCCTGGAGACCTGTGTTGGAGCTATGGGGTGAGGCCAGATGCTGCCTAAATGTGCTGACCGTGCACATTGCTTGGACTGGAGTAAGCCCCTTGTCTTGATCATGGCCACACAGCAACTGTCTGGGGCCAGGAGCACGTAAGGTAGGGTCCTAATGTAGTAGACGATGACTCTGAAGCACCATCGGCCCAGCTGGTTGGATTTTATCCAGTCTTCCATCAGTGCAAATATCTTGCTGGTGTCTCTAACTGATCTTGACTGATGTGAAGAGAGAAATTTCTGTCATCAACTAAGCTTTTCTGAAAGCTTCTCAAATATTACAAAGGAGGTTTTTCAAACCATCCAGCATGAGGAGTCATGCTTTTGCCTCCAAGGTTGGCCGTTAATTCCAGAGATCCTCTCTAATGGAGTGGGCTCACAGACTCATGATTTTTTTTTAAATTTTTAATATATCTTTTTAAGATTTTATTTCTTTATTTGTCAGAGAGAGAGAGCACAGGCAGGCAGAGGGGCAGCAGAGGCAGAGGGAGAAGCAGGCTCCCTGCCGAGCAAGGAGCCCAATGTGGGACTCGATCCCAGGATGCCGGGATCATGACCTGAGCCGAAAGCAGCCGCTTAACCGACTGAGCCACCCAGGCGTCCTGTCACAGACTCCTGTTCAACGTGATGATATCTGAACCCTCGAAGGGAGCCAGCAAACAGGGATGGGGAAGCCCGCGCTAGCACTGAGGCCTCAAGGCCTCACCTGGAACCTTCCCTGGGTGGCAGTTCTCACCAAGCTCACTCTGTAGAGCCCACATCAATGCGGAACCAGATGGAGGCTCCCTCCTGCTCCGCTGGGAGGAGAACCCTGGCTGACTGTCTCCCTGAGGGAGGCAAGGCCTGGGAGCCAGTGAGTCATTCTGTCTTGGCAGAGAGTCCCCAGGGCTCTTGGGGGAAACAAACAGACTTTGTTGAAAGGCAGGCCTCCTGCGGATGAATGGCCACCAGTCAGCTCTTCCGAGGAGGCCTTGTAACCTGCTCCTGCCCCTTCTTCCCCCTCTTGGCCTGCAGAAACCACAATGACTTGGGGCAGGGCAGGGGGGCGGTGGGTGTTTGAAGGTCAGACTTTTGTTGTCAGCCTGGAACAAAGCCTCAGACCCTAGATGGAGGGAAATTTCCCGGGCCCGATAAGGGGCGCCTCTCACCATTGCTTGGGTAAACGAAGAGTCAGGCTGGGCATGTAATTCCCAGAATCTCTCTTCATTGAGCTGAATGGGCCTGTCTCTAATACTGAAAGTTCTCTCACTCTGGGAGCTTCCTTTTGGGACGTTCCTTCACCTTTGTTGGGGGAATTTCTTGGCCAAACACACAGCTTGATTATGGAATGTCATGGGAAGTATTTTTATTTTCTTGGCAGCTGTGCTGAAAATTTCTTATGATCCGACACCCACTTTTAGGAGTTAAGAATATTCGACAGGGTCTGTCTGGGGATGGGTGATGGAACCCATCACAGGCCAAGGGCAATGCGGATAGACTTATGGGTCCCTCCAGAGAGTGGAGGGAAGGAAGGAGCAGAATAGGCCTGATGCTGGGGGTGTCTCAGGCGCGCCATATGTCCCAGACACGCCTCCCTTCCGTGCTCATCAAACTTCCGGTCGGGCCCCTGCTCTCAGAGTGTTTCAGGTGAGTGGATTTATTTCAGAAATCCCTTTAAAATATGGGCTTCTTGTTCAGCTTGATGAGGGTGGAGAGCTCAGAAGCTGGCAGAAAGCTGAGGAGATAACTGTTGGGGGGAATTCGCAGTAATTGTGGGGACGACTCTGGGCTTTGAAAATCTGTGGAATTAGGGTTTGGACTAATTTTAACTAAATCCAACAGGCATGGGAGCTGTGGGTAACATCTGAGTCGCACTGTCAACGTCCCCAGGCTAGCCTACACCGGTGTTGACGTTTCTCTCCTGCTCTCACGAAGAGGAGGGGCTCAGGCTCCATCCGCTGAGGCTCCTTCCGATTGAGGGCATGAAACGGTCTCCGAGGAGGAGGCCATGCACCCAATATGAGGCGTGACCCTGTTTATTAGCTCCTTGGAGCAGGGCAAGCAAACTGGAACAGTGCGGTAGGTGCGCGGCAAGCCTTCCACTCGTTAACCCAGATGGAGGTCACAGCCCCATCCTGGCAGCTGCCAGGAAACAACAACTTGTCAAAACTTCAGGCGAAACACAAGGTTCCAGCTCATTGGAACCCAATTCCTAGATGAGTGCAGGCAGAAGAGGAAGCTCTGCGTGACTAGCCCCAGAGAGGCCAAGCAGATGTTGTGCGGGACTCCTCTCCGCAAAGCCCGGGCGCTGGCTGGGCTCATCACCCAAACAGGGCCCCGGGGAGAGCAGCTGATGAGGGGCCCCCCAGTGCTGGGAGCCACCGAGGACTTGGCTCGGCCCCCTCCCCCAGGGTGGCCTGGCCGCCGGCCAACTCAGTTTGGAAAAGAGGCTGGGCAGTGAGTCTCACACGGGGAGCTCTTGCAAAAGACCCAGCAATGCTCTTGGACACCATCCAGCTGTTGCAGGCTAGGGAGATGGAGAGGGGTTGGGCTGGTAGGGAGACACAGAAGCGGGGTGCTCGGGGAACACTAAGGCGCTCCTTGTCCCCAATACCCTCACCCACGGGGAGAGAGGTGGACATAAACCGTGAAACCCAAAGCCCGTCTTCGAGCTGCTCTGTCTGACGCGGCTGGAGAGTACTCGCAGGCTGCCTCAGGCCAGGCAACTGCCTGCCTTCGAACCCAGACACATTCCAGAGAGAAATGAGGCGTCTGCCTGTACATGGTGTGCATGGTCAACGTGTGTGCACATGTGTGTGTTTGATTAAACGGTGTGAGTCCTTGTTCCATAGGGATGTGTGTTTGAGTGTGTGGGGAGCTCTGCAGGTACACGTGGGTAGTGTGAGCGTGTCCTTTGTTCGTGGGCCTGTGCTTAGTTCCGCGGGTGTGTGCTGCCTGGCCACGGGTGTGACTGTACGTGTGTCCATGCATGTTAGCTTGCTTCCACGTGTGTCCCAGTGTGTGCGTGCGCGTTTGGCTACACGGGTGGTGAGGCATCTAGTCCATGTCCTCTGTTCGCAGTTTTGCGGATTACGGTGTGTGCGTATACAGGGTTCAGGCCCTCAACATGCGTGTCATTCTAGAAGGTAAACTCTGTGTGCATTCAGTGGGTGTGCATGTTCCACGTGCATGTCATTTTTAAAAAAACTACCATGTGGGGCGCCTGGGTGGCTCAGTGGGTTAAGCCTCTGCCTTCGGCTCAGGTCATGATCCCAGGGTCCTAGGATGGAGCCCCGCATCGGGCTCTCTGCTCGGCAGGGAGCCTGCTTCCTCCTCTCTCTCTCTGCCTGCCTCTCTGCCTACTTGTGATCTCTGTCAAATAAATAAATAAAATCTTAAAAAAAAATTAAAAAAATTTTAAAAACTACCATATGTGTGTGTGGTGTGTGTGTCAGTGGTGTGAATGGGTGAGAGACAGAGTTGGGGACAGTGGGTCTGGGCCAACCACCCGAGGCAGATCCAGCTTCTCGGCAGCCATCTTGAGACATCAAATCCCCTTCATACCGCACGTGGGGTCTACCCCCCGCAGCCCCCTCATCCCTCCTCCACTCTGGCCGCATTGTCGGCCCTGCCTGGTACCCTCACGATTCCCTTTGCTCCACTCCCATAAACCTGTTGCCAGCTCCATGCCCTAGGGCCTCTGCCCATGCTGGTCCCTGTCCTGGAACGTCCCGTCCCCTTCTCCCATCTTTCTGACACTTACTCATTGTTTCAGATTCAGTTCAAGTGTTAACACATCTATGAAGCCTCCTTGAGGTTGAAACTGAGCATTTCCTTCTCGGTGTCCCAACAACGGATGCAAAGACATTTCCCCCTAAGCAACTGTAACGTGTGAGGCCCTCATTTGTCTGCCTGTCTGCTTTCTGTCCAAGGTGGCAACTGCTGGGGAAAGGGAGACCACAGTGGCATCTGCTCTCTGAGAATTAGGGCATCCCAGGCCATCTGCTGGGCACACTCTCATTCAGACAGCAGGCCTGGGAAGCAGGAGACTTGATCCTCTCTCTAGAGGTGGGAGTCACTGAGACTCCCTAAGAGAGTTCTAGAACCCTTAAGTAGAAATGAACAAGAATGAACAAAAGAAATGAGCCTGGTGTCTGACTCCAGGATGCAGGTATTACATTGCTATGCCATTCCTGTTGTGGAACTTATTCTTCTGATTGATTGATTGACCCCAGAAATATTTATTGAGTCTATTTGCAATAGACCAGTTGCTGCTCTAAGCTCTTAGACTACAACCCCAAATTGCCTCCTGGGGCTTGATTTCTAGTTCTGGTCCATCTCAGGAGACTGGGAAGGATGGTATGTGTGTGTGCGGGCATGTATGCATGCAAAAGTGTATTCCGTCTTTGAGCAGGAGTGTGCCAGGATCCATCTAGAAGGATGTCCCCTGAATGATTAGCTGTGCAACTGCCCAGTGGAGAGGATGAGCTACAGATCTTCAGAAGAGGAACTAAAGTAGGCCAATGCCTCCAAGATGCCCACTTTCTATTGCCCAGAGTCAAAGACAAAGGTTCCAAGACAAAGAGGAATTTGGGCGGTGCATGGAATTCAGGTTGCCAAGCAGCTGACTTTAAGATAGGGAGATTATTCTGGATTATGAGGGTGGGGTCAGTGAAATCACACCCGTTCTTCAAAGTGCAAGGGAAAGCAAAAGAGGAAGGAGTTGGGGGTGATGTGACGCGGGAAGGACAGGATTGGCCACTGCTGACTTTAAAGGTCATGTGGGCAACTTTAAAAGCTGGGAACGACAAGGAAACAGACCTGCCCCTGGAGCCTCCAGAAGGAAGACAGCCCTGCCCACAACTTGACTGCAGCCCAGTGAGACCCATGTTGGAATTCTGGCCCCCAGAACTGTAAGAAGATAAACGTGTGCTGTCCTAAGGCTGTTTGAGGCGAAGTGTTATGGGAGCCACAAGACATACAGGAGCCAAGGTCTCAGCACAGGAGAGATCGGTTCTTGCATCAGAATGGGATCTGGATGGAAGCTTCTTGAGCTAAAGGCGTAATAAAGGTGAAGGATGTTGAATGAGCAAGGTCCAACTGAAAAGAGATTGGTGGCCACAGTGCATGCACACTGAGTGTCCGGTTGGCCTTGACGTTCATGTAGTGACAGATGCATTTCCAGAAGCTACGGACAGCTACCTAAAGGAAAAGCGTAGGCGGTTATTACTGCTGCTGATTTTAGGGTGAAAGTGAGACCCACCGGGGAAGGAGGCGACAGTTCTTACGACAATGTGAACTCAACCCCAAACCCAAACTCCTAGAAGCTCTGCAAGCAAGGCTCCGATGATAGTGAGCCTCAGGCCTTGTCCCCCAAAAAGATCATTTTGACTCCAGACATGGCGGCTTCACTTGGACAGCGTCCCCGCTCTCCAAAAGCCCAGGGGTACCCATGGCCATCGACATTGGCGGCATCAATAGCGATAAAGTGAATAATTTCATATTTCCCACTATGCTCACTGTTAGGGGCTGAGAGAAAGGTCCACAAACAGGGCTCCACAAGGAAGGAGCCAAACAAGGAAACTCATGAGGGAAAACTGGACTGAAGCTGAGTAGTGACTGGGGGGCTCTATTACGGCAATTAGCTCACTGTATAAACAGCACTTACGGGCTCCAGCAGGGAGCTTGGGGTAATCCATCTGAAATAGACAACTATTTTATCCAGGGAGGAAAGAGGGGAACTATTTCCAAGTCAATTTAATAGTCTAGTCTGCAAACAATCCTCTTCCTTCTTGTTCACGCTCTCCCCTCCTCTCCCCTTCTTGGCTCAGAGCCGCGTCCCCTCCTCACAGCTGTGCTCACTTGAATGGTAAATCAAGCACCCAAAAACCTGGCATGTGGAAATCTTTCAGGATTGCTTGGACTGTCTTTATCCCATGGTGGGGTTTTGCTGGATGTCTCCTTTCTCCCTCAGAAACCATCAGAACACCACTCGGCCTTCCTCTGCTATTCTGTCTTGTTCACACAAGGGGTGAGGGGGTTGCTGTAGGAGAAGGAGGAGGGAAGAGGCCCCAGGAGATTCTGAGCGAGACCTTCCTGATTTCTCTCCTCCTTCTGAGGGTCTGCCAGGTTGTGTGGTTGTGTGTTTGTGTCCTGAACCTCTCTTTCTTTTGGGAAACCTGGTGGAAGGTACGATTTTGTCATTCAACTGGACTCTGAGTAAAGCCATTCTGCTCAGAACCAGTGAAATTCCAACTACCAGCCTTTAGAAACAGAAATATCTTATACCTTTTCTAGCAACCTATTCTTCCTCTCTCCCTCCCTCTCTCTCTGCCACCTTCGCTTCTTTCATCTCTCTTTCTCTTTTCCGTTTTGACTCTTTGGGAAGAAATGGTCAAATATTGTCATGAAGATATGTCAACCAACCAAATTAAAAAAAATATATATATATATACACATATATATGCATATGACCTTGAGAACATGAATAGAACAGGAGCATGATTTCCCTGCCCTATTCCCCAACTCTCTATGTAATTAGGGGTTATACACATTTTCTTTACAAAGATTTTTGAAACACTGAAAATGAATGCCTGAATTTTGACCCATTGTTAGAGACTCAAAGGACTTTTCTCTGGAGCACCAATACGCCACATAGATGATGGTAACAAAGGCAATTGTTGTGACAATCAAATCTGTCCCCAAACATTGCCAGATGTCTCCTGGGGGCACAGTGGCCCCTGGTTGAGAACCGCCCTCTTCACGGAATGACTTGTTGCAACAATTCAACAAGTTCAAGGTTTCACTTCAGGGAGAAGAACTGTCTTGCCTGAGACCACCCAGGTCTTAAGAGCCTGGGTTTAAATTCACATCTCAGCCTCTTTCCATAGCTGTGCAGCTGCCCCATGGATTGTTTCAGAAAATTCCATGTGGCCTGAGTGGGGGCGGCCCATCCTGTGTTCCGTCTGATGGACACAGCACAGTAGAGCTTCCTTTCTCAGTGGACAGAGAGCTTCTAGATCGGGCAGCAACAAGAACAACACAGTCTCTGTTACAAAGAAACCCACAGCTTGAAAAAAAAAAAAAAAAGCAGGGACACGTCTGATTCATCAGGATGACTCATACCTGGGATCACTTCGCCTCTCCTCAGCTTCCCGCGGCCTGTCCCAGCTTGTGAAGGACCACGGGGACTTGAAAAAAGCAAACTCCCTCTCGCATGCGGGGGACGGATCCACCCGTCTCGGTGCAGGGAGAGCTCAGGGCAGCCATCAAGATAGCTTTATCAGGGATGGGGAATCAAATTACAGAGAACCCAGCATGCCCCACTTGGAAGGTCCTCAGAAGTTTCCAGACCTGCCCTGGCCAGCTCCGGGTGCCTCTCCATGAATAGCTCACCAACTTGGGAGCAGTGGCCAGCCATCGTGTGTAGAAGGCATTCAATAAATTGTTAGCAAGACCAGGGCTCGGGGGAAATGGATCTTCAGGTGCAGATATGGGTAGTAATTATCCCGGCGAGCGCGCCAAGCTGCGGAGTTCATCCCTTTACATATAAACCCATGTCGCCACTGTGATTACATCAGGCCTCTGGGAAGCCATGTGCGCGGCCTCTATTATCTGTTGATAGATTACTTTGTAATCACACTCATGTCGTTTTCTTCAGGACAAGAGGGTGTAATCTTCCAGCTTCGTGGGTCTCACATTTCTCGGTGAACAGTTAATCCCCATCCGGCTCACTGAGTGACTGGGTTGACAGAGGAGCCGGTGAATTT
This sequence comes from Meles meles, assembly GCF_922984935.1. Taxonomy (NCBI): domain Eukaryota; kingdom Metazoa; phylum Chordata; class Mammalia; order Carnivora; family Mustelidae; genus Meles; species Meles meles. Next base: position 8,048,107 of record NC_060084.1, on the reverse strand, counting down.
CCACCAACCCCATTAGGGGTCTTTGTGCCCCTCCAGCAGACAGTTGCCCAAATTCCACCCATTAAAAAAAAGAATGGGCTAATTAAGCCTGCCAGCCTAATTTTGTGCTTTCTAATTTTGCCCTTTTAAATGCATCATAATTATCAGATGCAAAATACATTTTCAAATGCAGAGCCACTGACGGGTGTATTTTTAAATGTGCAGGGCTAAGATGGGAGTTAGCAAAGAAGCAGGCAATATTTTTAACTTGCATCAGGGCAGGAAAAGGCCAATGCTGCACTGATTCCTCCCAGTGTATTTGGAATGAAAACAGCATTTATTCCATGTGTTATCAAAATGGATGTTATTATGCTGCTGTCCCCGGCAAAGCTGCTGGGTGACATGTCCTTTGGGGTGCACTTGGACAAGTGGGGGGTGTGGTCACGGCCCTGGGACTCTCGGCTTCACTTCAGGGCATGGGATACATGCCTCCTCCAAGGCCGCAAGAAGTCAGGGTTGGAATAGGGGTGAACTTGGAAGAGTTTGTAGTGATGCAAGCCCCTTCTTCTTGCTATTATTTTAAAAGTTTTCAGTTGCCTTCGTTATTGACAAAGGCATGTACCTACAACCTTTGGTTACTGGAGCTTTCGGACAGAAAAATTTTTTCCTTCTCCCCAAACCACCCTAAGAGGCATTGTGTAATTCTATTTGAAATGAAAGCTGAAAACAAAAAGTGTCATCAATAACTCTGTACCGTATTGCATTAAAGGATATGGGTGTTCTATTCAGCGTACGTAACCCGTATGAATTACGTAATACAAGCCCAGGTGACATACTGCATTTCAGTGGGCCTAGCAAAGCAAAACAGCTTGGGACTCAGTGCCATGGAGTTGTCCCCTCTTTGAGTTTAAAGTCCCCCATGTTTTGAAGCCCTTCCTTTTATAGATGGGGAAACTGAGGCCCAGATTGGGAAAGGGCGTGCTCAAGGTCACATGGCATGTAAGGGACAAGCAGGGAGGGCGGGAACAATGTGCTCCTGGACATTCTCCCGCTCCTCTTCAGGACAGGGGGTGTCACAACTCCTCCAGGTGGACCCACTGTTCCCTGGGTGCCGAGGGATGTTCCCAGGGTCATCTCACGGCCTCTCACGGCAGGGGCATGGACTACAAGAATAGTGTCTTCCCAACAGGGCTCTGGATGCTACAGGGCTCCATCTGGAAGTCCCTCCAATTAGGCCTGATAAAAATGATCACATGAATGTCCACAGCAGCATTATTCATAATTACCAAAAGGTTTAAACAACTGAAATGTCAATCAGTTGGTGAACAGGTAAACACATTTGTGTTGTATCCGCACAGTGGAGCATTATTCGGACACAGGAAAGACTGAAGTGATCACATGTGTGACCATGTGGAACAGCCTTGAAAACATGCTAAGTGAAGGAAGCCAGAGGAAAAGTCACACTTTGCCTGATTCCAGTTATCTGAAGTGTCCAGAATAGGCAAATTCAGAGAGAAAGGAAGTATATTAGTGCCAGGTCTGGGGGTAGGGAAATGAGGAGTTACTGTTGGCAAATATGGAATTTCTTTTGGGGGAATGATGAAAATTTTCTGAAATTAGTGGTTATAGCGTCTCAACCTTGTGAATATGCTAACCAGCCTGAATTGTATAATTTGAAGAGTGAATTTTATGATATGTGAATGATGTTTCTATTATTTATTTCTGTTATTATGTCTCTGTATTTCCCACAGAAATGGACACCAAGTGTTAGTTTCGATACTGACTTGGTGGTTTCTGAGGTCCTCTCAGAGCACCGTCCACAGGTCCACAGCGCGTGGGGAGGGTCCCCTTGAGGTAAGAGCACCGAAGAGCAGAGATGATCAGCTAGGGTCGAGAAAGGCAACGGTCATGCCGAGGCCACAAAGGCTAATGTGAGAAATCCAATCAGAGCAGAAATCTAACCTGAAGCCAGATGGCTTGGATTCAAATTCTCGCCATTACACCCAGAGCCGCGTGACCCCAGACAGATCACGGAAGCCTTCTGTGCTTGGATCATCTAGAAACCGAAGACTCTGATAGGACCTGCTCGAAGGAATTCTTAAGGGGATTAAATAATAAATTGTTATTTGTAAGGGGCTAGAACAGGGTCTTGAGCTACCTAAGACTAGGTTTGCCTTTATGGAGTAAGATAATTTTACAACTGTATTAATTTCCTTTTGCCACAGTAATGACTTACCACAAACTTTGCAGCTTAAAACAACACACATTTGTTACCTCGAAGATCTGGAGGTCAGAAGTTCCAGAAGTTCTGGAACTTTGAAAGGGGTCTATGGGGCTAAAGTCAAGGTGTCCACAGGGCTGTATCCTGAAGGCCCTCAGGAATAATCGGTCCCTTCCCTCCTCCGCCTTCTAGAGGCTGCCTGCATTCCTTTGCTTGCTGCTCTGTGTCACTCTGACCTCTGCCTCCTTCGTCACATCTTTGACTCTGATCCTCTTGCCTACCTCTGATAAAGACCCTTGTGATTACATTGGAACCGCATGGATAATTGAGAAACAATATCTGCAAAGTCCCTGCTGCCATGTAAGATGACATGGTCACATGTAAGATGACTTCTGGGTTTAGGACTGGACATCACTGGAGGGGGTATCCGTCTGCTACAAGAATGTATTAATTTATTGCACAGGCGGTTAGAGCTATGTACACTTAGGCAGGGGTTAGGGGATACTGGAGACACTCTGAGATCCCTATTTAATTTGAATACACCAGTGGGTCAGGGATCGGAGGGAAGCTGGGCTGGCACCCTAAGGCTTACACCGCCTCGTTCTAGTCACACATCAGTGCAGGGATGAGGGAGGCATCGGTCTTCGTGCAGGCACCTTCTGACCAGGGTCCTGGTGCTCTCTGTTCCCTCTGCCTAAATACAGTTCCTCGCAGGTTTCCTTCACCTGTTGACCCAGATGTCACCTTCTCATGCTCACCCTGTCCATCTTATTTAAAATCACTACCCATATGATCTCAGTCCATATGTGGAATTTAAGAAACAAAACAAATGAGCAATAGGGTTTTGTTTTTTTTTTTTTTAAAAAAAGGAGAGAGAGAGACACAAACTAAAAAACAGACTCTTAACTCTAGACAACAAACCGATGGCTTCCAGAGGGGGGGTGGGTGGGGGGATGGGGGAATGGGGGATGGGGATTAATAGGGTCACTTGTCAAAACCAGCACTGGGTGATGTATGGAAGTGTTGAATCACTATCCTGTACACCTGAAACTAAGGTAACACCGTACATTAACTATATTGGAATTAAAAAACTTAAAAATAATGAAAAAATAAAAATACCTTGGAAGAAGAAAAAAAAAATTGCAACCCACTCTAACCCCGCCTTCTACAGTTTACCCCATGATCCCTACCTCCTAGAATTCGAACCTTCTTGTAATTCTCTCCCCCTCGAGGCTGGGCTGGGCTTAGATTTTAATGAACAGAATCTAACAAAAGTGACTGGCTGTCACTTAGGAGATTAAGAAGACCACAATTTCCATCTGGCACTCTCTTTCTCTTGCTCTGTCATTCGCTTGACCTAATGAAGCCAGCTGCCATGTAGTAAGCTGTCCCATGGAGAGGCCCACATGGCAAGGAACTGAGGGTGGCTTCTGGCCAACAACCCACAAAGAACTGAGTCCTGCCAAAAGCCATATAAGTGAGTTGGAAGTGACTCCAGCCCTAGCTGTGTTTTGGGATGACTACAGCCCCAGCTGACATCTTGATTAATAGCCTTCTGAGAGGTCCTGAACTAGAGGACCCAGTGAAGCCATGTTGGATTCCTGAGTAACTGGTGGTGTTGTTCGCAGTTGGAATGTTTAGCGGTAATTTCTTTTGCAGTAAGAGATAACTAATGTAATAGCCTAATATCAACTGCAGGCCAGCAGGCATTGTGCTCGATATATTTTGCATGGAAACTTCTTTGATCCTTTGAGATTGGTACTATTATTCTCCCATTTTAAAGGTGGGAAAGCTGAGGCTCTGTAAGATTCCGTCTTGACCAGCATCCCAGAGGTGGTAAGGAGAAGAGCCAGGATTCAGCCCAAACATGATGGAAGTGACTCACGTTGTTTGGGATGAGCTGCGTGGACAAAGTCCAGCCCCTACTTGGCGAATAGTGAAACTTCCTGTGGATTAATGTGGGAACCAGTGTATTTGGCCAAAGTCCCCATACGGAGAACTCTTTCCTTGGGGTTGCCCACAGCCTCCTCTCATACGAAATTCTCCCTGGACTAGTAATGTGTCCATGGAAGAAGTAGTCAAGGAAGACTGAGTTTTCTGGACATTTCCCTTGGATGCTTATGTCAGGCCTTCAATGTGGCCATCAAGCATTGGAAAGGGGTGATTTAGACTCCCATCTTCTCTCCCCAAAGCCATCTAGAGGGTGAGTGGGAAAGTCTACTCTAATTTAGGGGTCTACAGGAGGTGCGCTTTTCTCAGAAGAGATCTTTAAGAGCCCCTGGAAGCAAGCGAAAGAGGAAGAGAACCAAGGGAGTTCTTTTCTGCCTAAATTTATGCAGATCAGTGGTTTGTCCTCTAAACATGATTGTTTATCTCAGTTTCCCTTTGCAGCTGATTGAGCGATTGGAAGAAAGCACTGAGGTTGTGACCCCCATATGAACTCTGCCCCTCTGAACCCATTTGCTTCTCCCTGAAACCTTGATACCTTGACCCCACCATTTTCCAATGGAGGAGGCTGCAGGCCCAGTCTACTTGGCTCCTTGGCCAGTCATGAGATTACCCTCCCACCCTCTTCCAAGACTCTTACTTGTCTTTTACTAAAACTGACTTCCATTCACTAATGAGACATTCTTGGAGGTAAAGAGCAGAGGCCATGCTCCCTAGTCCTCTGGAAAACAAAGCACATTGCTAATCATGTCGGTGTTCCTCTCCACAGAATCAGGGTGTTAACATCTGTAAGCTTTGGGTGAACACCAAGTCTAACATTTTCATGTTACAGACAAGAAACTGAGGCCAAAGGAAGGGATTTGCCTAAGACGACCTAGTTGACTGCTAAAGGGGCATATCTTAGTACAAAGCTCAGAGGGCTCACTCCACCAAGTCAGAGACTGTACAGAACTTAGACACTAAAAGGGATTCTTACATTCTCAGGTACTTTATAATGTTATCTCCATCTTCACAAAGAAGTCTAAGGTCACAGTAGTTTCTTTTCTTTTCTTTTTTTTTTTTAAGATGTTACTGACCTACTTAAAGAATCTGATAAAATATAAAATTCTTTCCTTTATAAAAATATGCATATACCAAAAATTATATTCAGTTTTTAAAAAAAGATTTATTTATCTACTTTAGAGAGAGAGAGAGTGGGGGCGGTATGGGGGGACGCAGTGTAGAGGGAGAAGGAGAGTCTGAAGCAGATTCTGCCACAAGCACAGAGCCACATGTGAGGCCTGATCCCATGACTGTGCGATCATGACCCAAGCCAAAACCAAGAGTCAGACACTCAACCAACGGTGCCACCCAGGCACCCCCCCCAAAAAAATTATATTCAGTTTTAAAGGCTCCCTAAGGGTCTATGGACTCCAGACTAAAAGCTCCTGCTGTTAAATTGAGTACTATTATTTTCCCTATATAGGACACGAGCAAACTGATACACGGAGAAGTTGTGTGCTATGCCCATGCACAGCATGGTGATTTATACCCTTAAATATAGACCATTGGAACTCCAAAGCTCAAGTGGTTCCTTCCCCCAGAATACAAATGTTCACTCATTCTTTACCCAATCAGAGAGAGAGTTTAGAACAGAGCAAATCAGCTGGCCTCATTTGTATAGGTGATATGAGATAATTCTCCATATTTCAGTTTTTGCCTGACTCAGTGACCTCTCCCCAGTCTTGGTAGCAGCTTGAGTTTCTCCTCTGTCTGGTCCTGGGATGTCTCCTGATTTCTCACTACTAAGGTTTCCTCTACATACCTTCTAAGCTGTGGGATCTCTTTTAGACACTCTCCAGTAGACAAAAGATGACCTGAAAACCAGAGTGTCTGTACCCAGAGATATTGCAATGTTAGTTCCTTCTAGCTAGCCTGGCTCCGCACTGGTCTTCATGGGGTTGATGCTTGGGAAATCATCCCCCTTGGAGAAGTAGCATCAAAAGAGATGGTGGAGAGGCACGGGGCAGGGTGTGGAGGTGCAGAAGGTCACAGGAGGCTGACAAAAGCCCAGTGCTAATTAATAGATGCTATTAAAGCAAGTAGAGTTCCTGGTAGAATAGCTTCTCAGCATTCCCCTTGGCTGTGGTCACTCAGAGAGGCTCCCAACCCTCCTGTACATTAAGGGCCTTGAGTTCTATTCCTGTCTTAGCCCCCAAGTCTCTGTGATTTTGAACAGATCACTTCTCTTTTTCTCCTTCTCCCAGTTTTTCCAACTATACCGTGAGTAGGAACACATGATTCTTCCCAGTCTTTTTGCCTCCCCCCATCCTAGACTTTTCTTTGTTTGAGATTTGAGAAAACATCCAAAATGGTTTTCTTAAATTGAAGTATAATTTACATACAATGAAACCCTTTTCACTGTACTGTTGACTTGGTTTTGACAAATACATATACTGGGTAATCTCACTGCCCCCAACCAGGACACAGAATGTTTCCATCCCCACAAGAAGTTCCCTCGTGCTATTTTCCAGTCAATTCTCTACCTCAGAGGCAACCACTGATCTGATTTCTATCACTGTAGGTTAGTTTTGCATATTCTAGAATTTCCTGTAAATGGAATGGTACACTATGTATTTCTGTGTCTAACACTGAACACATTACTTTTGAGATTCACCCGCATTGTTGTGTGTATGTAGTTTATCATCCCTTTCTGCTTTTTTGGCTGAGTAATAATCTATTATATGAATATACTATGGTTTAGACATCCATGTTCCGATTGGTGGACATTTGGTCTTTTTCCAGTGTTTGACTGTTACGAGTAAAGATGCTATGAACGTTCACACAAGAGGCTTTTTGAGGATTTACATGTTAATTTCTCTTGGATAAATATCTAAGAGTAGAATTGCTGTGTCATTAGATAGATACGAGTTAAACTTTGTAGGAAACTGTTAAACAGTTTTCCAAAGTGGTTTTTTTTTGCCTTTTTATCCTCCCACCAACCCTGTAGGAGAGTCCTGGTTGCCCCACCTCCTCTCCATCACTTGATGTTGACCTTCTCAGCCATTCTAGGGAGTATATCATGGCTTGCAGTGATTTTTAATGCTTCCTTTTTTTTTGCTTCCTTTTACTCTGAGCCAAAAGCAAATTATTATCAGGACCATGATGAAGAATCAAAGATACTGCCAAAATGATTGTTAAATGTCCACATTCTTTTGTAGCTGGCTGGTATGCCAAAGCATATGCCTCATTCACTGACTGTTTCCATTCCATTTCTTTTCATAAATATGTATCAAATGCCAAATATATACATAAGCCTCTGGTCTTAGACTCCTACCAAGATGGAAAAGAAAAGTATGTGCACCCAATGTTTATAGCATCAATGTCCGCAATAGCCAGACTATGGAAAGAGCCTAGATGTCCATCAACAGATGAATGGATAAAGAAGCTGTGACTCTCTCTCCCTCTCTCTCTCTCACACACACACACACACACACACACACACGAATATTATGCAGCCATCAAAAACCCAAAACCTTGCCATTTGCGATGACGTGGATGGAACTAGAGGGTATTATGCTAAGCAAAATAAGTGAATCAGAGAAAGACAATGATCACATGATCTCACTGATATGAGGAATTTGAGAAAAAAAACAGAGGATCCTAGGGGAAGGGAGGGAAAAATGAAATGACGAAACCAGAGAGGGAGATAAACCATAAGAGACTCTTAATCTCAGAAACAAACTGAGGGTTGCTGGGGGGTAGGGTGTAGGGAGAGGGTGGTGGGGTTATGGACATTGGGGAGGGAAAGTGCTATGGTGAGTGTTGTGAAGTGTATAAGACTGACGAATCACAGACCTGTACCCCTGAAACAAATAATACATTATATGCTAGTTAAAACAAAAAAGGAAAAAAAAAAGATGGAAAAGTAGGACTGAATTTGTGCCCTCAAGGGCATTACAGAAGAGACAGAACCTAATACCAAAAATATTATATGGTTGTGCCAATGTCACCTAGGAGGCTGTGCCCCAATGGAAGAGACAAGTGTTTTGAGGGGCCTACCTAGGAAAAAGAAATTCCTACCATATCGATCAGGGAGGGAGAGAGAGACATTTTTGAAAATCTGTATGTAAAGCAACAGGAAAGAAGCAAGCAGCAGGGGGAAACCTGGCTGTGCCTCCCTAACTTCCCAACTTGGCAGGTACTGAGCACCCATGAGACAGGGCGCATGTGCGGTGATGAGTGGAGATTAGGACGCCAGCCCAATGGGTTGAAGGATCCTGGCGACAAGCTGGTATCCGTGAGACTACACTGGGCAGAGCCATCACCGCTGCTGAGGGTAGAGCATCGAGGGGAGGAGGTGTTGACTGAATACTCTCCAAGGTCTCCATCCAGAAAGTATGTCCATTGTCTGGAGGAGAGATGCTTGGGCCTTCCTTGAGGGATAGCCCACCAATATCCAAGCCTGAGCTTCATCTCCTCTGGGAAGCCAGTGTCCTCTTAGGCCCTTGGATGGTGGTAGTTCTTGAAACATAGTGATGAGCCCACCCTGGCTGAGGAAGTGCTGGATAAGGTCAGTTACAGTTTCTTTCTCTGCTCTGGCTAGAGCCACCTCATTAGAAAAATCCCACAGAATGGGACCTGCCAGAGAGGAGGTCATATTGTCTTCTTGGTTTCCTACTGATTGAGAAGTGAGGGGGTGGACAGAACCATCTTCCCATCTTTCATGACAATATCCAACATTGACTGAGTATATACTGTAGGCAATAGACTGTAAAAACTGCCAGGGGCACAGAGGTGAACATTGTGACCCCTAGGCATGGAGTTTAGGCATACAAGTGCTAACAGAGAGCCATGCATTGGAAACTCAGGCAGGAGCACCTCATTCAATCTGGAGGTCTCAGAGAGTACTCCCAAGCTTCCATGAAAAGGATGGGAAGGGTTAGCCCCCAAAGGAGGCAGTGTTTGCACAGGTCTGGGGGAGAAGGAGAGCTTGGAGTCCTTAGGGAGTGAAGTGGGGGCTGGCGCCTAGAGGTCTGCAGAAGTTCGTAAGTCCTCACACCTGCGGACCACTGAGCGGGGCAGCCATACTACCCAAGTTTCTTTCCGAACGGTTGTGTATGTGCTCTGTGTGCGGGGGGTGATTCTCTACATTCTGTAGCTGCAGGCCGTAGCCGTTCTGGGTGAGAGCAGTCCGTTAGGTTTTGCTCCCATAGCTCGTGATAATGGTCTATTTTTTGCTGCTGGACATCACAGAGTGGCTCTTCTTTTGTAAAGTTTGGACTTGCTTCTGAGGAGGAGGGGAAAAGCAGAGAATGAGAGATCACATACAGAGTCCAGCAAAATCATGTGAGCTGCCGCTGGGTTAGAGGATGGGAGTGAGGATGTCCTGATCAGACTTCTGGGCCACCTGTGTCAGACATGACCCCAACACAGTTCTCCATTCCTGGGAACGACTGGACAGGACCCTGTGGACTGAAAAGCTGAGGGTCCTCAAAGTCTATGAAGAGAAAGGACTGGAGCCATAAAATCTCCCAAGTCCCCCTCCAAATCCCATGCTAAAGAAGGCTTCTCTTTGGCTAACCAGGAGTCAGCTAGTTAGTCTGTTATGGGTAAGGAAGGGTAAACAAGCCCAGAATGAAAGGCTGTACATGTCGTTGTAAATGGCAAGGCAGAATCAACACATGCAGATCAAAACAGCCAATTAAAACCGAAGTGTTCGTTGCAGTCTCCCGTACTAGGAAAATATGACTCAACTATCCATAGATCATGACACCTGGAAGCTGCGAGCAGCCAGGGGCTCTGCAGGAGACAGATTCTGTGGCTTCCCAGCCCTGATTCGCCAGAGGATGAGGTTGTGGTTTGGCTTTAGAGCTGGACCGGGATCTAAACACTGACTAGTCTGACCATCTCTTGTGGACCAGTCACAAACATTGAGAGAGAAGTCTCTATTTCAATCCATGAAGTTCTGGACGTGTATGGGGGTCATGAGGAAGTAGGACTTTGGGAGTGGTCCGGAAATCAAGGTACTTGCAGAGAACAAGGCATTCCTTTCCAGTGACAGCTTCTCAGTGGGATGGTCTCAGGATAAGCCCATGTCCCGCAAATGGTATAGCCAGACTCACCCGAGATCCTTCCTCTCCTTCTCCTTCCACATTGAACCCATCCACAATTAGCCCCCAAGTTCTGCTGGCTGACCTCACAAACACTTAATGAATTCACTCAATCTCAGTTATAACGGTTACAGCTCAAGCCCTCATCCTCTCTGGCCTGGACTGTTCCAGTCCTTCCCTAAATAGGCTTCCTGTCTCTAATCCTGCCTTTCCTCTCCAGACTAACCTATGCTCCGGGGTCAGTGAGACAGTTTTAGAACTTAAATCCTACTCTGCAACACGGTGACTCAACCTCCTGACATGTGCGGAGGACACAGGCTAACTTCCATAGCTGAGATCACAAAATCCTCCCTGATCTAACCTGGCCCACCCTTTCAGTGTTCCCACCCACCTGGTACTACCTCCTTGCCTCCCTCACCACTCACAAGTACTTCACTCACTCCTTCTTGCCTCTGTGGTTTTACTCATCGGGTTCTTCTCCCTGCAATGTGTTTCCACTCAAGCCAGGAAAGAATCCAGGGCATCCAGGACCCAAACCTTTCATTTCAATCACCACACAGGGCGCAGAGACTCGTTCATACTGGGACCTCCCTCCCTCACCTCTTGAAGGAGCACCAGTGAGCTGAACACATCTTCCTCTCTTGGTCTTTCCCAGATGGCCACACGTCAACAGGCAAAAATGACCCTTGACCGAGTGAATGGCGACGGGTACAGCTAGTTTACACAGTTTATCCTTAACCTCAGCCCACGACGTGGGTAATGGATTTCATGGAGACGGGTTCAAACCCCTCCACCATCAACCTCCAGCTGTGGGCGAGGCAGCAACTTATTTCCTCCTCTGCAGCCTCATCCTCTTCATGTGGAAAATGGTGAAAACAGTTGGATTATGCTGAGAAAAACCGGAGAGAACGTATGCCAAACTGTCACCCACGGCGCTTCACGTCCGCCCCGGGACTAGGTCGACTCCTGTCCTTCTCACATCGTCACCGCTTCTACTATTAGCAGGACTCCCTCTCGGCATTTTCCACTCCTGTTTTTCCCTTGATTTTCTTGATGCCATCTCCTCCTCTGGACATCATGGGGATGGCGGGAGACAGACGGCCTCCCATGTCATATTTTCCTTCTCGTCATCGCTAACAGAAATGCCAGCCTCCCTGAGATCCCATCTGGGTCCATCACCAACTACAAGGGTGTTGGTGGCAGGCGTTTTGAGGGTGTGCACGGAGAGAGGAAGAAACTAAGCGCCGAAGTCTCACTCACTCTAATAAATGCATAGTATAGATTATGCACTAAAGGTTTTTTTTCTTTCTTTTTTTTTTTGGGTCTCGGGCCCAAAGCAGCTACCGAAAAGGGGCTATGACCTCATTCTCTAGTCTTGCAGTCTCAATAAGAAACCTCATTTTTCAATTTAGTGAAATCCAAGAAGTGATTATGTGTAAGGATCCAGGGAAAGGCTCATTCTATCCACACTTGTTACCGCATCCAAAACAAACACAGGGATGCCTATTAACATCCAGGGTGTCAACCCGGGTGGGGGTCCTTGGAAACCCAGAAGCCTCCACTGGCAGCTTTTGTCAAGGCTGACTACACTTAACTTGTCAGAAAAGGTTGAAAGATTTACCGATTTAAAGCCCTCCCATGGCCTTCTGGTCTACTCTTGTTCTCTGACCTACCACAGACCAAAACAATCCTTCTGTTTGTCAAATTCACGGTTGGCCATTGTGCAAGAGCTCTGTGTTACTCAGGAAGGATCTTCAGAAACGATTATGACAAATCCTGTGATTGGTGTTTGTCTCTTCTTTTCGTTCAGAACTTTTCTCAGCCTCTGTCCTGTCTTTCCCTTTAAGATTACACAGTGTCTTGTTCGAAATAAGGGGAACCGTTCTGGATACATAAAATGATATCTGGGCTTGGCCTCCCATTGTTTTTTAAAAGAGAGAGTAATTGTGGGATTTAATTTGTTGCCAAGGACTGTACAAGAGCCTTACTATATCGGAGCAAGTACCATTTTTATCATCATGATCACCTGAAAAGAGATGTTAACCTCCATGAAGAAACTGAGGTTTGGAGAAGTAACGGAGCTTGTCTAAGGTCACACAAATAGTCATCAGTGGAGATGGAATTAAATACCTTTTAGAGCCTAATCCAAATTCCACACATTGTATTACCCTGTCCTTTTTTTTTTTTTTTTAATACCTCCGTGATTTTGTTTCCTAGCTACAACTCTGTGTGCGTTTTTCCATGGCAGAGAATATAGTCAGGGAAAAGTCATAGTGGTAGTCCAGAAGGAAGACAAAACCTTCCTGTTTCTCTATAGGTTGAGATGACATTTGTTGGGCAAGAAATGAAATAATATCTACTCCTCCTTAAAGAGGGAGGGGAGGATTCTGACAGAGATGTCGGGAAAATGGCCTGCAGAGATTTTCTTTTGACTTGTGAAAGTTAATGTTCTGTATTTGACAAATATAGTACCTATTCAATTACAGCACAGAATGCAAAATTTCTTTCCAGGTGCACCCAAAGATGAGTGACTGCATCTCTGAGAGGGAGGGTTTCTCTTAAAATAATCATGCATTGGCATTCTGAGAGCCCCTGAACTTCCGGACTGGTTCTGCTCACCACAGAGACAGTCCCCAAGTCCTCTGTTGGTAACATGAAGAGTCTCTCTTGGGTCTTAAAGCTAGCTGTGGTCAAATCTGGGTTGCTCCTACCCAGAAGAGACCATGCCCAGTTGGGATTGGTGTGGTTGTTTCTCTGCCAAAAGTAGTTGCTGAGAGACTAGTTAGTTCCAGGATCTGGAATAGCTCCCTATTAATTGCATTTCATTATGCAAGACGAGGTCATCAAATACCTTCTAGGTACTTTGTAATTCATTGTAGCTACCAGTGCATGATCTGAAGTATAAGTAATGCAATTTGCCCTTTTGGAAATCCTAACCAGTCCGCTGGTGCAGCTCGTGGAGGCTAGTGCTCCCCTGCTTGTGAGATAAGTTGTCCTATCTGCACTAGAGTTGTAGGGAACCAAAGAATCATTCATGCCCCAGCAGACAGCGTTTGGCCCTAAGCAATCTGCGAATAATTAAGCAACAAGCACAGCTGCGAGTTCTAAAATGTTCAACATCTAATACATGTTAAGTAACATTTCTTCCTCCCATTGGAGAAGGCAGGGGCTAGACAAAATAATTAACTAGATTTAGTTCCTCTTTCCTCAAACTCATTTGGCGATTACTCTGTTCACAGACCAGTGTTTAAGAACTGCCCCTCCGCCAAGCGGGGCCACGGACTCAGCACAACTCTGTCATTGCAAAGTCCCAAATCTGTAAAGAGAGTGGGTGGGCTGCACAAGCAGCATGGGTTACTGCAAGACGAGGGGGTTCGTACCTCCCTTGCGCATTATTTGCTGGGGGACCACGGCTGGACCCCCAGCGTGTCTGTCTCATGTTTTTCCCGTCAAGTACTTATCAGATTTCGAAGACCCCTTTAGAACTAATGTTCTATGTATTTATACCAAAGCCCAGAAGAACCCGACGTTGTTCCCAAATAGAACAGGGATGGAGGAGAGGGGAAGGAGGCCGTGAAGAGTCAGTGTTGCATCAGAGGGTCCCGGGTTCACGTTCTGCCTCATACACACAGTGTGACCTTGAGTAGGCGACTCTACCTCTCTAACCCTCTAGGTCTCTCTCTCTCTCTCTCTTTTTTTTTTTTTTTTAAATGTTTTACTTATTTGACAGAGAGATCACAAGTAGGCAGAGAGGCAGGCAGAGAGAGAGGAGGAAGCAGGCCCCCCGCAGAGCAGAGAGCCTGATGCAGGGCTAGATCCCAGGACCCTGGGATCATGACCTGAGCCGAAGGCAGAGGCTTAACCCGCTGAGCCACCCAGGCGCCCCTAGGTCTCTTTTTGTAAGAAAATATTTAAGACACTACCTGCCTCGTAGATAGAAGCGAGAATTACCTGGGATAGGTATAAAGCACTTGGTACAGTTCTGAGGCAGAATGAGCTCTCAGTCACAGATTCTGAATCAAAATTTAAAAATAAGTGCCTGGCACTTAGGTGTTTGCCTCCTGAGGCTTCTTGTTTGATCTGTCCATCCTCATGTCCTCTTCTTGGCTGGCTCCTTAACTCCTCCTAAACCTCCCGCACGTCTGCCCTTTGTCTGCAAAGCAGTTCCCGTGTATTTGCTAACTGTTCAAAGTAGGGCTAAATTACCTCTATAGTTCGCAGAATTCAGAGCATGCCTTTCACTGGAAATTAATAGGAATACTTGCTTATTATGTACGTGTGCTAGCCTCAAGCTGGTCTCCCCACAGCTTGGACACATGCTTCCCAGTCCACTCGACACAGAGTAGCCAGATGATGATACCCCATCGGAAGTACACGTCTTGAGCAGCTTCTGCTGATTTTAGTGATCGATAGAACGAACATTCTTAATAGGGCCCTGCTCATTTCAGACATTGCCAGTTTTACCAGATTCACTTTGTATCTCCAGTTTCTGCAAAGATTGTCTTTCTCCCATATCTTAAAAACAGCACGCCCCTTTGTGTATCAGGACTATTGACACAGCGGTTTTGCTGCCTGAAATTTAGCCCCCTCCAAGTATAGTCTCACTCCCCATTCAAAGCCCAGCTCAAAGGAAGCCCAGCTTCCTCCAGGAAGAGCTCCTTGATATTTATTCCCACTCACTCCATTCAAGATAAGATCAGGACTTCTTGGTAAATGTGTTCATAAGAAGCCTGCATTTTGCCATGTCTTTTTTTTTTTTTAAGCAATAGTTACAATTGAAATTTAACAACTATCAGTGTAACTCACATACTGATGTCTATCCTCTCTTCCCTTCCATGTAAATTCCAGGCTCAGACTGAGACTGCCCTCTCCACCACAACATTCATACTGCACAGTGCAATGCCCGGCACATAGTAGGTGTTCAATTACGTTTAGCAAATGAACGACGGGCTATTTGAATGAAGACATACACACGCGAAATGAAAACAGTTCATCCTAGATCACAAGATGTGGAGTTGGACGCTCATAAATTATTTAAAAAGTGAGACAGTTGACAGGAACAAAACGATCCTGAGACCCTGGAAGGCTCCAGGATGTACAGTTGTTGAAATGTCACCTTTAAGATGTGGGTATTGATTTCCAGTTCGCATTCTTGAGTACACAGGATTCTGTCCTAGCAAGGAAAAAAAAATCCAATTTCTGAATCTCAGTGAAGGAGAAGACTAAGTCAGGTTTGGTATCATCTGTCGGAAGGGAAGGTTGTGGGGTGTGTGTGTGTGTGTGTGTGTGTGTGTGTGTGTGTGCGTGCCCACATGCTCGTTTAAGGTTTTACGCTGGCTGGTATTCTTGGTGGTAAGAAGAAAAATCTTTAAGACATTTTATTTTCATCAGAGATAAGTTTTGCTTCTTTGGATACTTCGGTTGAGCGTTATCATACGGTAGCGCTACTCTTGTATCTGGCTTCTTCTGCTCGGAATAGTTCTGGAGGGTCACCCATGCTGTGGTGTGTATTAGTAATTTGCTACTTTTTATTGGTGTGTAATACTCCATCATAGGGGTATATCACAAATTGTTAATCCATTTCATTTGATAGACATCTGTAGTTACTTATATTATTAATGAATTTTTAATAAATATTCCTGCAGAGGTCTTTCTGTGTATATATGCCTTCATTTCCTTTGGGTGGGTGGTGCCGCTGGGTCATGGTGTAGGAGTGCGTTGACTTTCATGCCGTCACCAAACTGATTCGCAGAGCGATTTTGCCATTTTGCATTCCAGTTCCACATCAACATCTGGTGTTGTCAATCTCTTTTTTTAGCTGTCCTGGTGGGTGTATAATATTATCTCATGGTTTTAATTTGTATTTTCCTGATGACTAATGTTGAACATTTTTTCATGTGATTATCGGCCATTTGATGTTTTTCTTTCTTAAGTTCCTGTTTGAGTCTTTTGTCCAGCTCATTTTAAATGGTGCCATTCATCTTTTATATTGAGTTTTAGAGGTTGCATATAAATTTTTATATTTTGAATATGAGTCCTAATCAGATATATGCATTGTGATGGTTTTTCTCTAACTCTGTGACTCACCTATTCACTTTTTAAAGGTGTCTTTTGAAGGGCATGTACTTAATTTTGATGAAGTCCATTTTTCTTAATTTTTTCCTTCATGGTTAGTACATTTTGCATTCTAAGAAACCTTGCCTTATTTAAATGTTGTGAAGATTTTCTCCCAGTTTCATTATAGAACCTTTGTAGTTTTATCCTTTACCTTCAGGCCTATGAGCCATCTCAAATTGATTTTTGTATACGGTACAAGATATGAGTTAAGGTTCATTTTTTTGTTCCATATAGATATATTCCTTTCTTCCAGTGAATTGCCTTGGTCCCTTTGTCAAAAATTAATTGATCATTTCTAATTATTTGACATTTAACTATGTTCTTTCATTTATTTGCAGCTGTATGGCAGAAACATTTTCACGATGCACGACTGTACATTTCTTTCCAAACTCAGTGTCCATGGACATCAGGTTGGCATCCAGAAATCAGCCATGAGGGGAATATTTATACCACGGAAATAGGCAGCACAGCAAATCAAAGCTTAACGTGTTATTATTTTGATTCTCCAGAGTGAAGAATGTATTGGGGAAAAATGTTAATAGTGCAGATTCACCTTAAAATTGTGTTGTGTCTGCCACTATGACACCGTAAACAGCACACACGTTTGAAGAAAACTTCTCTCAGTATTTGAGAATTATCCAAATCAGCAAAGAAGTCGCACACATCATTAGTAAATAGATGCTTCATTTCACTTTCATCTCACCCATTAATGTAAACACAGATATCAACAAACGGTCACGTGGGAACTCTCTTCACTCTCTATCACAACCATAGATGAGGCTCAGATATAAGCGTGTAACAAAATATCAACAAAAAGCATTTTGTGAGAATTAATGGACTGTATGGAATGTATTAAAAAAGAGCATTGAATAGTTCCTTATTATTTTAAATGCTAGGCTTTATATTCCTTGTATCAGCAACATTTGTAATAAATGTATATTTATGTATAGATATCACCACTTTCCCTCTCTCTCCACCCTGAGCACCGGTTGTTACACATGGCTTGAACGTCGCTGGATTTCCATTAGCTCATATTCAAGGTCTTGGCCAATTTGGAGAGAATGAAGGGAGAGCTTTGTGGGGGAGCAGCTCTGATGGCTTTGCAGGAGAAGGTGAGGCCACAGGCCCCATGAGGATGACCCAGTCTAAGGGCTCAGCCTGTGGGAAATCACAAAGACGGGAAACCAATCTTGGGAGTGGTCCTCCCTCTAGATAGGACCACAGGACAGTGGGTCAAGGCTGGTGATGGGGAAAGGCAGGGAAAAGTTGGATTGACTTCATTTTGTGAATACCCTTGAATTCCACATTGTGGAGTTTGTACTTGCAAGAGCGGGCCGTAGGGAGCCAGTGAAGATCTTTGAGTCAGGGAGTCACACACCTAGAGCTGCCTTTTCTTACAACTGAGCTGGCAGCATGGTAGGACTGGGGCAGAAAGACTGAAGTTAGAAGTCAGGATGTTGCTTTAAGAATCCAGATGAAAACAGGTGACATGAGCCCAAACTCAGGCAGTGGCCATTGGAACAGAAAGGATATGAGTCATGGAAGAAATAGATCCAGAAGTGACAGCACTTACAAAAGGAATTACACTTTAGATAACTCTTTATTTTTAAATATCCTTTAATTTGTAAGTTTTGTTTTTCATGGAGGTTGGAGAACGTGGGGAGGTGTCAGTGAATGAGAAAAGTGCGAAATAAAGAGACTGAGGTGCTAAGAGCACTCAGGAATTCTTATACCAAGCCCTCGTGTATCTTCATTCAGAGGATTTGGGGTGACTGAGAGTTTTTACGCCCATGAAGACATATATATTTTAATTAATGTACATTTTAACACGTATTTACTAGTTCCTTCCTAGGGGCTTGCTACTTAATAAAAGGAACGAAATAAAGTCTTGCCTTTTTTTTTTTTTAAAACCAGAAATATTTAAAGAATCCTGTTTGCTTTCGAGTGCATTCTGGTGAGGTGACTTTAGGTCATAAAGACTTGAGTGTTTGGGTCATGTCCTGTCACAGAGTTTTCTGGCTTTGTCTTGTTTATTTGAAATATAGAGGAGACATTGTAGAGACCACTTAATTCTCAGGAGCCATCTGAAACCAGCCAAGCATAATTCTTAAGAAAGAAATACATTCTTTGAAAAATGATTTTTTTTGGAAACCCTAATGTATTAGAATATTCCAGAAGCATTTAAAGTTTGTTTAGGGTAAAGTAATTCTAAAGAGAATAGTTTCAGAGACCGTACATATCCCTTGGACTCAAGACAACTTGCAAATCGGTACTGCAGCTAATCCGGCCAAAGAGAGCGCAGTCTGTTCTTTTGCAAATCAGATTGCATTATTTTATTGTATTTTTATTTTTGAGACAGAGAGATAGAACATGAACCAGAGGGGAGGGGTAGAGGGAGAGGGAAAATCTTAAGCAGGCTTCACACCTGGCCCAGAGGCTGACCACAAGCTTCGATCTCAGGACACCGAGATCATGACCTGAGATGGAAATCAAGAGTCAGATGCTTGCCAGACTGAGCCACCCAGGCACCCTAGGGATTCTATTTTTTCTAAGCCATCTTTTTCCCTTTGCAACTACAAAAAATAGGACTTATTTTGTCAAATAATTCATATAACAAACAGTATAATTCAGGGGTTCAGGTAGCTTGTTGTATTGTCAGAATAACTGAGTTTACATCTCCGCACCTTTCTTACTCTGTGGCCCTGGGCACACAGCTTCTTCCAGCCTCTGTTAACTTACCATAATATACAAACAACAGAAGTTAACTAATGTTGTGATAACTAAGTGAGAGAGAGGATATTTATCTACCTATCTATGTACAGCATTTAAATGTAGTACCTGACTATATGAGAGCCAGTAAACTCAGCAATCAGGATCATCATATCATCACTCTTTTATTACAATAGCACCTTAATTAATTGTAAAATGTTGAATAGCACCTGTCACATAATAAATGTTCAACAAACTAGCTATTATCTTGAGTATATAAGGTAAAAATATTCCAATCACAACCTCCAGAGATAACCACAGTAAGTAATACTAAAATAATTATAATAAATAATTACATCACTATGAATATGTATGGCTATGTGGAAATATGTATGTTTATGTTCCTAAATAAAAATGGCATCATACTATGCCTATTGATCTCAAACTTGCTACTGTACTTCAACTTTGGGAATTATTTACCCACACAAATATACCCAACTGATTTTTGCTGAAGATGCAAAAGTAATTCGGTGGAGGAAGGAGAGCATTTTCAATAAATGATCCTAAAGCAATTGGACATCCCAACAAAAAACAGAAATCTCAGCCTAAATTTCATAACTTATTCAAAAATAAACTTACAGTGGATCATGGCTGCAAAGAGAAAATACAGAACTATAAAACTTCTAGAAAAATCACATGAGGAAATCTTAAGGATCTAAGTCTAGTCAAAGGGATCTCCGATCTAGACTTGAAACCAAAATATCCACAAAAGGAAAAAAATTAATCAACTGGACTTCATCAAAATTAAAACCTTTTGTTCTGTGAAAGGTCCCATTAAGATAAAAAGGCAAGCGATTGATTGAGAGGGAAAAAAAAAACTTTTGCCATGTATCTGAGAAAGGATTAGTATCTAGAATATACAAAGAACTCAAAAGTCAATAAATAAAAAACAAGCAATCGAATAAAAACTAGACAGAAAGCACGAATGGGCATAAATACTGATGAGGACATATAGATGGCAAAGCAACACAAGGAAAGTTGTTCCATACCATTAACCATTCACTAAGTGCAACTTAAAACCACAATGAGATATTAGCACACACCTATCAGAATGACTGAAGTAAAAAGTAGTGAGACCCCCAAATGCCAGTGAGGAGGCAGAGAAATGAGATCACTCATACGTTGCAGGTGGGAATATAAAACAACAAACAGTACAGCCACTTTGGAAAACAGTTTGCAAGCTCTTATACCGCGAAATACGCAATGGTCGTGTGATCTATTCATTTTACTCACTCTAGGACATTGATCCCCCCAAAATGAAAATATACAAAAATCTGTCCATGAATATTCAGAGCAGCTTTATTCATAATAGCCCCAAACTGGAAGCAACCCAGATGTCCTTCAGCGGGTGAAGAGTCAAACTGAATCCATACCATGCAATACTGCTCGGCAATAAAAGGGAATGAGCTATTGATTCATGCAGCAACTTGGATGAATCCAGATGATTTTACGCTGAGTGAAAGAAGCCAACCTCGAAAGGTCACATACCATAGGATTCCATTTATACAGCACTCTTAAAGTGAAGAAATTATGGAAATGGAGGACAGATTAGTCGCTGCCAGGGACTATGGACAAGGACACAGGGGAGGTTTTAAAAAGGCAGTAGGAGGGATCTTTGTCCTGATGGAACTGCTCTGAGTCGTGAGTGTGGTGCTGGACCTAGGCACTCATGATAACTCCGCATAGAACTGAAGCATAAAACGGGGATACCTGAGAACGAGTGGACCGTATCCATGTCAATATCCTGGCTGTGATATTCTACTACAATTTTGCAAGACATTATCACTGGGGGAAAAGGGGTGGAGTCTACATAAGATGTCTGCATTCTTTCTTGCAATTGCCTGTGAACCTACTGTTTTCTCAAAACAAAAAGTTTAATCTAAATAGCATAACATTGTTAAGTTGTCCAGAAAACAAGAAAACTGTTTAAAGTTTTGACCCATTGTAACTGTTTGCACTTTTTTTTTTTTCTTTTAGGCATTCATTGGTCAAACATTGATTGGCCAAGTTTACTCACGTTCATTACAAACGATTCCAACAAGTTGTTCAGGAGCAATGCAGTCCGAAGGCAGTAGATGGAAATGCTATGTGAGGAAACTGGGTTAAAGATCTGGAAACACATCTGTGCACTTAACAAGTTCATTTATTAGGGACCTCATGGCACATCAATTGGGAAGGGTAATTAAGCATGAAGATTAAGTCGGGTAGTATCTTCCTCAGGAAGGCCACTCTGGGTTACAGATGGACTTTACCAGGAGAGTCAAGACTTGAATAGCTCCCATCTAGTTGGGAAATTCAAGCCGATTATCTCTTACTGGGGAGGTGGTAATGACCGTCATGGAAGAAGGAGACCTCAATTTTAGCAAACAGCTGTTTTTCCTTGACAACAGAAGGGTAAACAGGGCTCAAGTTGGCCCTTAGTGAACCGATCCATGAAAAGATAGTTTAAACAGATTCTCTCATTGAGCACAGTGAAGAAAACACTCAGCCTCACTCCCCAGCCCTGCACAGGTAATGTGCAGAGTCAAAGAAACTGGTTTTTCTGGGATTCTGACAAAATAAAGTGACCCTATCCTCTGTTGGCCAGGTTTCCAGCGCTCTCCCAGCCTGCTGTCTGGGCCCTGTGCTCTCCTTGTGGGAAGGTTATTTGGAACCCCAGTCTGGGAGGCTCTGTGGCTTGTCCAGGGGGCAGTCCCTGTGTCCTATCCCAGTTATCCAACACTGAACCGACGCGCCCTCCAGTCAATTTCCCTTGGGACCGTGAGGTGGCTCAGCATTAAAATTCTTCAGATTTGCTCCTGGCCTTTGCAGTGGGGAGGATTTGATTGTAGCACTAGAGGGCTGGGCAAAACCCCACTCGCTGTTGACAGTCAGCTGTGATTTTCCATCAGCTGCATCTCATTATCCCGTCAGGGCTCCCTCATGCCTATCGATGAGAAACAATGTGTAATCACTTGCGACTGATTGCAAATCACTCTGCAAGGCCTGTGCGAGCCTTGGCCCCAGACCACGTGGCCTAGACTGCCAAATGGTCCCAGGCTCTGTGGTTGCCACGCCGCCTACTTTGTGGGGGCTCCAGGAGCTTGGGGGCACAATGGCCATCCCTTCTACTTTGGGTGATGTGGGAGAAAGGGAAGTGGGTCGAAGAGGAGTATTGGCTAATCACAGGCCCCACAAAACTACAGAGTCAGGTTCAGAATAGCTGTTTTGTGGGACTCATTTCAGAGAGAGAGAAACGTCCCAGACTCAGCTCTTGGTGGAGAACTAGAAGAATCTTAGGATTCTAGAACCAATAATCTGGTGGAAATATGGACCACATGTTCGTTCGTTCATTCTTTCTTTCTTTCAGATTTTATTTGAGGAAGAGTGAGCTAGAGAGAGCACAAAAGCAGTGCCGGGGAGTAGAAGAGGGAGAAGCAGTCTTCCCACTGAGGAGGGAGCCCGATGTGGGGCTTGATCCAAGAACACTGGAATCATGACCTAAACCAACGGCAGATGCTTAGCTAACTGAACCACCCAGATTCCCCAGTTCTGACTAGACCACATCTTTTCTCAGAGACAGTAGAGCATACTGGTTGTAGATCTCAGACACTAAGTCCCTCAGATCTGATTCAAGCCCAGATTCTGTGGGACATTGGGCATGTCACTGTTTCTCTCTGAGCCTCAGTTTTCTTATCTGTAAAGTGGGAATAATAGCAGTACCAAGCATTTAGAAATGTTTTAATGAGTAAACGATATAACCAAATCACAAGTTTTAGAATTCACCTAACACCAGTGGTTGGTAGTAATATAATTTGAAGCTGAAAAGACACTCATTTTTTAGTATTGGATGCTAGTACCCATACTGTGTCCTCTTTCCACTTAAAGGGAAAACATCTGTGATAGAAAAATCCCAAGTGGGGTGCCTGGGTGGCTCAGTGGGTTAAAGCCTCTGCCTTCGGCTCAGGTCATGATCTCAAGGTCCTGGGATGGAGCCCCACATCAGGCTCTCTGCTCAGCGGGGAGCCTGCTTTCCCCTCTCTCTCTGCCTGCCTCTCTGCCTAGTTGTGATCTGTCTGTCAAATGAATAAACAAAATCTTTAAAAAAAATTAAAAAAAAAATCCCAACTTCCAAATGTGTTTTCTACTGAAAACTACACCAGTTCTACAAGGTACAAAAGATGCAGATAAATATAGTCAAGTAAACACAGAAAAGGGGTTTATAGATCTCAGAGCACATTAGTACAAAGAAGTAATGAGGTTTGTCATAGCCTTACATTAGAATCACCTGAAGAACTGAAAAAAAAAAAAAAATCCACAACCAGCCAGCCCCTATCTTAGACCAGTGAAATCTGCATCTCTTGGGCTGCAGGTTTGGCATCTTAATTTTCAATGGTCTGCTCCCCTCCCCCAGTCCTGTCAGGTAATCCAAATGTATGGCCAAGGTCAGAGCTACAATATGGAAGAGATCTAAGATACTTCAACAAAAAGTGTCTAACTTTATTTAAAAGTAGCTCTTCCCACACTTTGACCGGGCAAGACATCTGTTCCCATTTGTCTTCCTTCCCTCCTTCTTCCTCCTTTCTTCTTCCTCCTCCTCCCTTCAAAAGGTATGCCAAGAAACCATGCTGGATGCCTTCTCCAGCTTCCCACCAGGGCAATCCTGGGTGGAAGTCTTTCGGAATTTATCTTTCTCTGGTGCTAAAGAGCTCCCAAGAGTCAGGAAAATGAGGGAACAGTCTATAATTACCCTGATTATTGCCAGCAAGAATGCCAGAAAAACGCAGAGTCACAGACATGCCCAGACTGTTCTGTAGGCCTCCAGCGAGCTCCCAGGAACCCAACTGGGCAAGGACTGGAAACTGGAGGGTTGGTAGGGAGGCAGAAAGAATGCACCTTAGAGGTCTGCATTCCCAGGTGATGGGCTCCTTGGTGTTAGCAAGACTTTCCAAGGGTCCTAGAAAAGGAGGAGGGCCTTCAATTTCCTGTAGGGGATTTTTGTTTGCTTGTTTTTTAATTAATTAATTTTAAAAATGTTTTATTTATTCATTTGACAGAGAGAGAGAGATCACAAGTAGGCAGAGAGGCAGGCAGAGAGAGAGGGGGAAGCCTCTCTGCCTGATCCTGATCCTGAGATCAGGACCTGAGCCGGAGGCAGAGGCTTAACCCACTGAGCCGCCCGGATGCCCCTTGTTTGTTTTTTAATTTAAATGATTGTCTGTTGCCAGCTCCCTGAATATGACCATACAACTTGTTGATAAGGCAAAGGTGAGTTTATTGCCTGCCGTGGTAAGCGAGAATACCATCCTGACAGAGCTCTGGCAACATCTCAGAGAAAACGAGACAAGATCAGAATTCATTGAGAATTGGAAGTTTGGTTTCAGGTAGTTCCTTTAATGTGGGGACTCAATGGGTAGCGATCACCCACGGCAGTAAGGATTCAGAGACTCTTTGGTCATCACTCCTCTGTTGATGCTTTCCATGGTGGGTCCTGGGGGAAACTCTTGCAATGAAGAATCATTGCATGGGCTACTGTCTCCTTGAAGAGGGAAGACATTAATGAAAGTGACGGGATAATAATGTCATGATAACACAGTTTCGTCTTTTAGTGCCTAAGCTGTGCGTGTTGGGGGGAGGGTAATGGCTCCATTTTTTATGTATTTGTAGTATAATGTGGAAAAGTTTTCTTTCGGACCCCAAGCTCCTGAAATTGTGGTTCTTCCCCTGAAACCCTTTTTTGATTTTGCTTTTTGGATAGTGCAAAGCTTGGGATTGATTTTGTTTCCTTCCTTGTTTTGGTCTCCAGGAAGTTCAGAGCCAAATCACCTTTAGCAAATGTAAATCACACTGCTGCTTCCCTATGACCCTGCAATTGCACTACCGGGTATTTACCCCAAAGATACAGATGTAGTGAAAAGAAGGGCCATCTGTACCCCAATGTTTATTGCAGCAATGGCCACGGTTGCCAAACTGTGGAAAGAACCAAGATGCCCTTCAACGGATGAATGGATAAGGAAGATGTGGTCCATATACAAGATGGAGTATTATGCCTCCATCAGAAAGGATGAATACCCAACTTTTGTAGCAACATGGACGGGACTGGAAGAAATTATGCTGAGCGAAATAAGTCAAGCAGAGAGAGTCAAGTATCATATGGTCTCACTTATTTGTGGAGCATAACAAAGAACACGGAGGACATGGAGAGATGGAGAGGAGAGGGAGTTGAGGGAAACTGGAAGGGGAGATGAACCATGAGAGACTATGGACTCTGAAAAACAACCAGGGGGTTTTGAAGGGGTGGGGGGTGGGAGGTTGAGGAACCAGGTGGTGGGTATTAGTGAGGGCACGTACTGCATGGAGCACTGGGTGTGGTGCAAAGACAATGAACACTGTTACGCTGAAAATAAACAAATAAAAAAAATTGGAAAAAAAAATTACACTGCTTTAGGGCACACCATGGCCTTCTTGCTTTGAAGGATCCAAATTCCGGTGTTTCTGTTTTGTGTTTACTGGTAGCAGCGAAGTGTGAAAAGTCCCACAGATTCTGTGATAGGCCTCCCTGTTTTCAAGGAAATAGATGCCTGGGGGAAGAGGCCCGATTGTGATTCGATGTCCTCAGTAGGTTGCCATACTTGGTACAAATGACTAGAAATTTAGTAGGAGAAAATCCCAGAGGGTATCAGTCAATCAAGAAAAAAAAATCTCCTTTTTTTTTTTTCCATTTTATTTATTTTTTTCAGCGTAACAGTATTCATTCTTTTTGCACAAAGGAAAAAAAAATCTCCTTTTTAATTTAGAGGTTCCCTCCTTGGGAAGTTTTTCCTCTCCCAGACCTTTATTTCCCTAACAATATGCCTTTCGCTGGACTTACTAGTGAAGAACTGGGTTTTATTCCTTTAATTACAATTGTAACAGACATTTGTCATATGATTGAAAATATACATATTTGCCAGATTATGAAATATTTCAAGTATATAGACAGAGAACAATATAACTTAGCTAGTGCTGTCCTCACTCAACTTTGTGACAATTTAACTTTTTATTTGATCATACTCACTTTTAATTTTTTCCCCAAATAATGCATTTACAAACACAGTTAAAAGCCACTGTATCTACCCCATTTCATCCTTCGCTTGCCAGAAATAACTAATTATCCTGATTGTGGTGACTATCCTGTCTCTTGGGTTTATACTTTTACTAAACATGTAAGTGCCCATGAGCAATATAATAGCAATAAATTTATATTTTAAGTGTTACATAATCGGCAACCTTCCGCAACTTTCTTTTTTCATTTCCTAGTGTGTTTGGGAGATTGATTAATTCATTTTGATACATGCACTTTTTAAAATAAAAGATCTATTTATGAGAGAGTGCAAGCATGTGTGGGGAGGGGCAGAGGGAGAGGGAGAGAGAGAAAATCTCCAGGAGGACTCCCCGTTGAGCACATACTTCCCACTCAGGGCTCAAGCTCATGACCCTGAGACCATGACCTGAGCTGAAGTCAAGAGTCAGACACTTAACCGACTGAGCCACCCAGGCACCCCCAGGACCAACTGATTTCTGTGCCCATTATAGTCTATGTCAAGTTTCCACAAATGCTTGGCTCTGTTTTGGAGCTTTCTAATGGTTTGTTTTTCTCTCCATGTAACATTGCCACAGTTGCTAGAGATTTATAATAAAACTTTATGACCAGTAAGTCTCTTCCTTTGTTCTATTTATTCAAAATGATCTTTACTCTACTTTTCTCTTTCATTTCCCATATGAAATTTTGGTATTGTCTTCTCAGTTTCCCTGTTATGGTTTTGAATGGAATTACTTTGAATTTAAACATAGAGTCATCGGGAAGAATTCCTAGTTTATAATCTGCTCTATATAACCGTGATCTATAACTTCCTATACTAAGATTTTCTTTAATGACTTAAGATAACATTTTCTACTTTTTTTATCATAGAAGTACGTGTATTTTTGTTAGATTTTTTTCTGTAAGTATTTATTGTTTAGGTGCCATTGTAAATAATATGGATTTGATAATGCATTTAGTAATGAGGTAATATTGATGAATAAGCTTGGGCTACTGTGGATGGATAGGGTTGAATCTAGCAACTTTGGTGAACTCTCTTACCAGTTTCAATATCTGTATCTGAAATGCTTTTAAACGTAAGTGAGGTAGGAGCATGTCCAAATGTCCAATTAGCTGCTTCTAGGTGAGGTGATCATGAGTGTGATTTCTTGGTTCTTTATACTTTTCAATATTTTAAATTTTTGTATAATAAGTATCATCTCCTTAGTAATTGGGAGAAGAACAGAAAGTTAAATAACCATAGTGTCAATAAAAGCCTTCTTTTAAATTTTTTAAAAATTAAAAAAAAATTACATAATCTTCACTCTCAATGTGGGGTTTGAATTCAGAACCCTGAGATCACGAGTCACATGTTCTTCTGACTGAGCCCGCCAGTTGCTCCTAAAAGCCATCTTTTGATTAACATCTCTACTTGTCAAACCCGTGCGAAGCGTTTCGGACACATAACTTAATTTTAATCCTGACAACAACAGTAGAAGATATTGCTTGATCAACTTACTTCAACAGTTACCCACCCACTAAATAGTAGAGCTGGATTTCATGGTACCATACTGTTTTCTTAGGCAAACTCAGAAAGACGCTTTCTTGTAAATTTTGCTTTCCAGATTCATCTATAGAGGGTTAGTTCATCACTGACAGGGGTGTTTGCCCTTATCTCCGGGCAGAGCCTTGGTCAGCTTCAGAAAGACTGCCTGGTGGGAATGCAGCTCCCTGGGTTCCCCGTGGATGCCCACAAGCCACTGGAGGCAGCCAGTTAGCTGGATGCAGGATCCTGAAGATGAAAACCCAAGTTTGAAAGGATGAATGGTGCCCAGGAAGGTCGGGCTTTTCTGGGTTCCTGAGCTAGCAAGAATGAGACCCAGGTATTACACTGCTAGAAAAAGGAAGCCCATCTCTTGAAGGTGAGAATTGGGCCTTTGTCTTTGGTCTTCCTAAAGTTTAATAATGACAAGTAGGACTTGAAAGGATTTAAGTGATCTGAAACCACACATGGGCTGCAGCAGAGACAAGGGAGGAAACCTGGGGCAAGACAAAGTAACTTACTGCCTTTGTAAATCTTCTAGGGCATTAATGATCACAGCAATGTTAAAATACAACCTGTAGTAATTGCACCCAAGTCATAAGCCAGGCGGTCTAGCCAGATAACACAGGTAGCAGCTACCTCCGGAAGAATCTTTATCAAAGCCTATCACCACCCACCAGGCCTCACAATTGTATCTGTCTACCTCTGTCTCGTTTTCTTTGTCCCTTCCTCCTCTGCCCCCTCCCCATGACCACCCCCCCCCACCCCCGCCCTAGACCCTATGCATGTTTGCCTTCATGGGCGCCTTCCTCCATTAAAAAAAAAAATCTAAATATTATATTTTATGACTGCATTGATGTAAAGATGAATATCATTGAGGCAGGATTCAATATTATATGCTCATTATAATTAAATTCACCTTTTTCTTCTGACTTTAAAAAATTAAAATTAAAAACTTTCTGTGACTCCTGAAAAGTATTGTGGGTCCTGGATATTGGGTGTCCCGTACCTGATAGAGAAATCAGCCCCCTTCCTTCCTTCCTTCCTTCCTTCCATCCTTCCTTCCTTCCTTCTCTCTCTCTCTATCACTATTTTTTTCTCCTTTGCTGCCTAGACTTAGCATACTAAGGAAAACAAGTTTTCAGTTTCTCCTATATCTTGCTTATAATCACCTAAGAAGAAACAAATAAGACATTTCCTTCATTTTCCTTACAAAAATGGAAATTGAACCGTGAATACATATTTTTCCTGGAATCCTAACAGGCTTTTTTTTTTTTTTAAACTCATCATACATAGCTTATAGTTTCTTCCCCCCTACCCCATTCAGTGCTACCTAGATACTACCTGTATTTACGAAGGGCCAGAAAGATCCTTTAGCAATCATTCCTAACACCGGCTCAACCTCAGTGTGTCCCCCCTTTTCCTTTAGCATTTAGATATTCAGGCCTTTTGCGGGCACGGTGGATGGCGTGGGAAAACCCAAAATGAAAGACACATGCCCTATCTTGTCGTGGAAGAACGGAAGTCACTCCGAGACACCTGGCCGCTGGGGGCAGTCCACGCAGGCCCCATGCGGCAGGGGCTGCTGTTCCAGAGCTGGTTTCCGTTGCTCTTGGACAAGCAGACTGAATAATTTAGGGGAAGCCTACACCGATTTTCTCCATCTACTCTTTTCTTGGTCTGTGTAGTAATAGAGACCTTTCACTGAGCAATGACAAAGAGCCGGCCAGCGTGCTCAGTCAGAGCTGTGCAGACACGGTGCCGTAGGGACCCGCAGCAACATCTGGAAGGAGGGATGGCTATCTTCTATCTTCATTCCCTGTGAAGAAACTGAGTCTCTGAGAAGAGTGGTTTCTCCTGGCAGTTGGGGAGGAGGCGGTGGAGATCTAGCCAGTTCTTGATCTGAAATCTGTGAGACAGCTTGATTTCTACATGGAATGTTTAAAGATGAAAAATTAAACATATTTCCACTCCTGAAGGCACTTGACTAATAATCTTCCATATTCCAAGGCAAGAATCTTCTAGCAAACTGCTAAAAAGTATATGCTTCTCCTCTGACTCCATGCAGAGTCCACTGGACTTGGAGTTGGAATCTCAGGCTTAGAACCATGAATCTGTCCATCACAGCCTGGTGGAGGTCAGGAGAACAGGCAGAACATACATCCCCGTACTGTGCTGGGTGCCTTGTCCTGTCCACTGTTGCCCCGGAAGGTTGGTGCTAGTGTGGTCTATTTGACAAGTGGATGTTTTTGGCTTCAAGAAAGTGAGTTAAAGGCCCCCGCCATGCCCCCCCTCCCGGGTTCACACAGATCATGAGGAAGAGGGCAGGACTTGAAAGACGTCATCCTTGTCCATGTCCAAAGCTCCCACACTATCCCATCTGCTACCTTGTCTGGGGCCGGTTGCCTTCTGAGCTTCCATTTCTTTCTCTGTGCTCTTGTTCTGCTATTGGGTATGTAAAATGCAGTATTTAACACGATGATGCCTGATGAAGCTGCTGACACAGGGTCAGAGTGATACGGGCTCCCTGTTACGAAATCAAAGCCTCATCTTGAAGGTGCTTTAAAATCCTCTGTCTCCAACACCGCTTCTTGGGTCAAGAAGACTTAAATAAAATCTGAGTACATTTGATCAGATATTTTTAAAAGAGAAATAGCCGTAAAGAATAGCATTTTGACCAATTCTGGCCAAATCTTTTGCTGGGTGACTCTAAAATCTAACATGTTTGGTCAAAGGACATACTACTTTTTAAAGGACATCGGTTTGGTGTGCCTGGGTGGCTCAGCGGGTTGAAGCTTCTGCCTTCGGCTCGGGTTGTGGTCCCAGGGTCCAGGGATTGAGCCCCGCACCAGGCTCTCTGCTCAGTGGGGAGCCTGCTTCCCTTCCTCCCCTCTCTCTGCCTGCCTCTCTGCCTATTTGTGATCTCTGTCTGTCAAATAAATAAATAAAATCTTAAAAAAAAATTAAAGGACATGGGTTTGATCTCCTAAAAGGAACACTTAAATGATGTCTACATTTTGAAAACAGCAATGAGCTGTTCCTTGCCTCCCTTAACCGAACATCTTTTGATCTGAGCCAACATAGGTACTGCTTATCTGTCCGCTTCCAGCGGCCTCCAGGCAATCCCTAACTCCAGTCCTACCTGGAGATAACTTGAGAAATTTTAGGGAAAACAGACAAAAAAAAAATTTGCTTGCCTAGCCCCAAGTATATTTTGGAATTATATTGGTTTACAATGGTTCTTAGAAAACAACTAGCCTTTTGAGTTCTCCAGCTATGCCTAGCCAGGGATGAGAACCACCATTCCACCAAATTGAGCATTTTCAGCCTCACAAAATCGCTGTCCCTTCTCAGGGCCTTCACACACATTGTCCCTTCTTCCTAGAAGTCTCTTCCCTGTAGGCTTTAACTAAGTGAGTGGAACTCCTCTATCAAGTTTCAGTGAGACATTTCTTTCAATGAGAAGCCCACTCCTCCTACGAGCAGACCTGCGCGTGGTCCCCGGAAGTCTTGCCCCCGTGTTCACATCCTCTGTGATCTGCTCCTTCTTGAAGCAGACGAAGACTTGACTTGCCTCTGGCCAACTGAATATGGCAAAAGTGAAGGCATTTTGAAAATGTAATTAAGGCCCCAAATCAGTTGATTTTGAGTTAATAAAAAGGAGATTATCTTGCCCTTTGGGGCCCAGCTTAATCAGGAGACTCCCTTAAAAGAGGGGAGGCTTTTCCTGAGATGGACTTTTCTTGTTGGGTTTGATAAGAGGTGACCATAGCTGGGTGCAGAAGTCTTCATGGCAAGGATCTGTGGACTGACTCTAGGCCCTCAGGGTGACCTCCAGCCAATATCACCAAAAAGTCTAGACCCCTCCGTCATACAACCACAGGGAAATTAATTCTGCCAATAACTTGAATAAGCTTCAAAGTGTGTGTTTCCCCACTTTAGCTTCCAGATGAGAACATGACCCGGCCAATGACTGCAGCCTTGTAAGACCCTGATCCAGGTGGATCCTGCGGTGTTCCCATTCCAGAGTACATTGAGCCCAGAGTACATTGTCCTCCTGGTCTTCCTTCTGGCCTTTCCCCTTGCCCTGCAGCAGGGGCTGACAAACTACAGGGCATAGGCCAAATCCAGCCAGACACGTAGCACCTAAACACTTCGTGTGGCCGATGAATTGTTTTTATACATGGCTGGAAGAAAGTTTTTTGAAGAAAACTATTTTATGGCACTTGAAGAGTCTACGAAATTCAGAGTTCAGAGACTATAAATAAAGTTTTATTGGAGCACAACCACAGCCATCTGTTTACATAATGCCTTTGCCAGTTTTTGTTTGTTTGGTTGTTGCCACAGTGGCAGAGTTGTGTGGTATGGACAAGAGATGAAATTATGCACTGTCTGGCCCTTCATTCTAAAGTTGGTCAACTTTGACCTGGATCTTGAGAGCTACGGATGGAGATGATAAAATTAGAAGCAGAAGGAGCTTTTTGCATCTGCTCACCTAGATGGTCAAGCATGGGAGATTCGGGGGGAAGGAGCACGGTCTCTCAGGATGACCTGCCGGGCTCTGATGCCAGGGTATCCGGAGGCAGGAGGGTAGTGAGTGAAATGTCATCTTCCAGTGGCATTTGGACGGTCACAAGCAGTCCCGAGGAAGGCAGTTTAAGATCCCATATGACCTTCCCTGAAACACCTCAGCAACGGTTGGGGCCAATTCTAGAAAGATCTGAGGGTTTGTATGATATGCCAATGGAGATGAGTCAGCAAAGGTTTGTATCAATATTAACGTGGCTCCATTTGAACCAACTGTTTGTGGAGGGTTGGGGAAAATCCCCTTTGAGCTGAACTGCTAAGACATCCTGGCGGCTAGCCACAGACCAGGCAGCTCAGAAACATGGGCCATGTCTAAGTGCCCAAGATGAACCCGAAAGCAGACACAATTTTCAGAAATGTGAAGTTGAAGAAAATGTGCTTTGTCCAAAATAGCCACCTAAAGCAGTCAGAAACAGTGTTTATTCTTATGTGTTTTCTGGGTGTTTTAAGTTGTTTTCCTGACATGAATTCCTTGGTTGTTGAAATAATGTTCGGTCCTTGTGGAAAATGCAGGACATTATAGCAAAACTGAAATGATTATGATCTCACCATTCAAAAGCAGTTGATTTAAACTTTTGGGCTATTTTCTTTTTATTTCTCTATTTTCTTCTTTCTTCCCATCCTTCTTTCTTCCCTCTTTCACTTCCTTCTCTTCCTTCTGCTATTGTTTTGCACAGATAAGATCATACTGTCTATTTGATTTTTGACTTTTCTGTTTTTCTTGCTTAAAACAGCATATATGATTTCTAAGAGTATTGAAAATTTGTTGTGAACCAAGGCTTCTCAATGTGCGGAGGGAGCGGTTTGGTCCTGTAGGGAGCATTCAGCAATGTCTAGAGACATTTTTATTTGTCTTAATTGGGTAAGGGTGGGGGGAGTTGGTCTTCAATATCCTACAACGAACAGGGCAGTTGCCCACAACAAAGTCCCCAATTCCCAATGTCAACAAAGAGTCGATGCTGAGAAATCCTGTTGTAGGTACATATTTTTTTTTTAAATTGAACTGTCATTGACATATTATGTTATACATATATATATATATACATATATAGTTTCAGGTGTATAACATAGTGATTCAACATTTATATACATTATGGAGTGATCATCATGGTAAATCTAGCTATCATCTGTCATCACACGAAGTTGTTACAATATTATTGACTGTATTCCCTATGCCGTACATTGCATCCCTATGTCTTATTTTATAACTGGAAATTTATACCTTTTAATCTCCCTTCTCCATCTCCTCCCTTCTAGAAACCACCAGGTTGTTCTTTGTGTCTGAGTGTGTTTCTGTTTTGTTTGTTCATTTTTTTTTTTTTAGATTCTACATGTAAGATTTTACAGTATTTGTCTTTCTCTGTGTGACCTATTTCACTTAGCATGATACCCTCTAGGTCCATTCATGTTGCTGCAAATGGCAAGCTTTTCTTTTTTTTTTAATATTTTATTTATTCATTTGAGAGTGAGAGAGTGGGAGAAGGAGCAGAGGGAGACAGACAAGCAGCCTCCATGCCCAGAACAGAGCCTGATCCCATGACCCTGAGATCACGACCTGAACTGAAACCAACAGCTGGATGCTCAACTGACTGAGCCAGCCAAGTGCCCTGATTTTATTCCTTTTTATGACTGAGTAGTATTTCATTGTATGTGTGTGTGTGTGTGTACATGTGCATGTGTGAGATAGATGAATATATTTGACCTCTTCTTTATCCATTCATCTGTGGATAGACACTTGGGCTGCTTCCAGTTTGGCTATTGTAAATAATGCTGCAAAAACATAGGGGTGTGTGTAGTTCCCTGAGTTAGTGTTTTTGTCTTCTTTGGATAAATACCCAGAAGTGGAATTGCTGGATCATGAGGTAGTTCAATTTTGAACTTTTTAAGGAAACTCCATAGTATTTTCCATAGGGGCGGCCTCATTTTGCATTCCTGCCAACAGTCCACACACGAGTCCTCTTCTCTGCACACCCTCACCAACCCTGGGTACGTCTTGTCTTTTCGGACAGGTGTGAGGTGATATCTCACTGTGGTTTTGATGGTATAGATAGAATATGTGATGCTGCGTATTGCTTTATTTTTTGAGAGCCTTTTATTTATTTTAACACCAGTCCTCTGTTGTTGGATATTTAGATTTTTTAACCCACTGCAAATAGCGCTGAAACATGCGCATGTGTTTCGAATTAACACAATGATATTCCTCTCTTGTCCTATAAACACTGAACCACATTAAAGCAGTGACTCTGGTACATGCCAAACGCCCGTGGCTCTGCAGTAGGTGTGGGTTCCTCAAAAGCAGGGCCTGTATGGTTCTTTGCATCAGACAGCCTGGAGCATAGCAAGTTCTCCGGAAAAACAGCTACCGTACAGTGGTTAATGATGTTCGTAAACGTCTGCTAGTAGGGGAGGATTCCCAGGTTTGTCTGCACAACACTCAGTCCGCTGCTTCCTCTTGTCTCTTTTTGTGAACTTTGTTGGCTATGAGGACTGGTGCTTAGGAAGCAGACGTCAGGCCACTTCATTGCTTCCGTGGTGTTCTGCCAACATCCTGGGGATTTCAGGGATGTTGGTGTTGATGTATCATGACCACGCTCATCAGCAATCATAGAGCAGAAAGGCATCTGTGCAGACACAGAGACCCCATGGCTCATTTTACAGATAAGAACACTGAGACCCAGAAGGGAAATGACTCCACTAATTTTTATAGCTCCTGACCTGTCAGGCACACGGCCAGTAAGAGAGGGCCGCTGCCTCTGTGGCCGCTGTGCTATTCCCACCATAAACCAGGGAGAAATCCTACAGAGGCCTCATGGGACTTGCTCTATGACAGCTGGCAGAGCTCTGGGCCACAGTGACTTGTACGCAGAAGCCTGCAAGTTCTGCCCAGCAGAAGCCTAGACACAGGCCTGCTTCCCTGCCCCTGGTCACTGCAGCACAGAGTCAGCCCTGTCTTCCATGAGCTGGAGACTGATCAAAGTCTCTTCAAGTGTGGTCTTGGGCCACCTGCGTCAAGACTCCTGAGACACTTCTAAGCTTTGGATTCCTGGACCGCACCCCGAAAGGACCAACGATTTCATAAATATTCCCCAGCAGATTCTCAGGCATGCTGACATTGGCACAGCGGTGGGCTGGACCAGGGTCAACAGATTATTTTCTTTAAAGGACCATATAGTCTCTGTTTTAATGACTCCACTGGGCACTGTGATGAGAAAACATCCATCAATATACATAAATGGGCATGGCTGGGTTTGGACTGTGAGCCAGTTTGCTGACCTCAGAAGAGGTCAACTGAAAGAAAATGAATCCTTCCTTGAGGAAGTTGGTTTCTATGCTCATGCGACAGAAGGAGACTGTCCATGACACACTCACTGGGCTACATGTCGGGAGGACCGGGTATGATTGCGAGCTCTGCTCCCATCTCCCTGTGTGGCCTTGGCAAGTCCCTCCCTTCAGTAGGACTGAACTCCCCGCCTTGCATCAGTTGGCCTCTCACGGGTCTGTTAGCTCAGTTGGCCTCTTACTTTCTCTTCCGTCGGATGGCATCTGACGGCCCCAGCAGGGTGGGCCTGCTGCGTGTGTAGGGCTCAGCATGGGGAAGGGATTGCGGGGGGCCCTTGCTTGGCCAGAGTTCACTTCCCAGCAGCTTCTGGGAGCCACTCCAGCCTTCTCGGCACAGCCTGGAGCTCCCAGGGTCAGGGGTGAGTCACCAAACAGGGCCAGGACTTCCCCTGCTCACTCTTCCCTGCAGGCGCTGACCTCCAGGGCTCCCAATGGAGACCCTGGCAGCGTAGAAGGGAGGGGCAGCCTTCTGGCCCCGCCTCTGTGCCATCCTGCTGGCTCCGATAGGATGGCAGGGTCAGCCGGTGTCCCCCTGCAGCTGTGGCATCTTCTCCTGGAGAAGATGTCCCTGTTCACAATATTCACAATGGCCCCAGCCACCAGTAGAGGTCCATGTAGACTGCCCGCCTGGGCCTCCCTTCTCTTTCCCATGGCCCTCCCGCTGCCTGGAATCCCTGGGACCTTCCTAGCCCATTTGGCAGGTTTCTACTGATTCCTCCCGTGCTACCACCTCTGAGAAGCTTTCCTTGGATCTCCAAGGAGGCTCATTCCTCTCCTCCTTGCTGACCCGACAACCCTGCCCGAACCATGCTTGACCACTTCTCAGCACGTGCACTTCCACTGTTGTGAGTGTGTATGTTGTGTTTCCCTACCAGGGAAGGCAGCAAGAACCTGCGTGTTTTTTAACCATCTGTGTCTTTGGGTTTGCAACGACAATGGAAAACCGCCAGAAAAATGATTACGATGCTTCTGCTTGATTGTGCTGGTATCTCCAGCCAGAATGATCTTTTCGAATGCAAATACGATAATATCACGCCTTTACTTCAATACCTTTAGTGGTTTCTTTTGAACCTATCAAGTCAAAATATGAACCTTTCAAATGATTCAGAGTGACCCTAGCATCACCTTTGTTCTCTCTCCTTTTAGAGTGACCATTCTCTTCCTTGGCTCTCCGCATAGACGAGCCTTCTTGAGCCTGAGTCTTTGCACATGCTGTTCCCTTGACACAAAAAGCTCTTCTCTTCTCTTCGATGTGTATAACCTCTGCTTATCTTTGGGTCTGCCCTAGAGTCTCTTCCTTAGAGAAGTCTCTCCTAATCCCTCCAAACAAGCTCAGGGATTTTTACCCTACTTTTCCATAGTGTCCATTCTCAGGGCCAAAGGCAGTGATAAACCCATGCATATCACTGTACCCATACCAGTTCAAACACCAAAACACTCTCCTAACTGCTGAGAGGTAGCTATTGCTCTGAGCCCCCAAAGTCAAGCCTGGAAGCCCTGGCTGTCCCTGGGACACTGCTCCCCACTGCCCACTCCCCATGTCTACATAAGTGAGCCGCTGAAGGTTTGTGGGCTCCCACTGCAGAGGACTTCCAGAACTGGGAACTGGGTTCACAGCCAGCTCTGCTTGGAATCAGTTAATTCTGATTGATCCATCTAGCCCATGCCCATATTTCCCATTATGATTATTTGTCTAATAATCGTATCACTGCATGTGACCCTCCAGAAACGAGGGACGAGTGTTGGAATATAAGGGGCCTGGGACTACACTTATGGCGTGAAATCCCCACAGCTTCATGAGGAAGAGTTGCTTATTATACTTATTTCACAACCAGGCAAAATAAAGGGAGGAAGGAAGGAAGGAAACAGAAAAGGAGAAAAGGAAAAAAAATAAGGAAATCCATGCTGAAAAGAAGGGAGAAAGAGAAAAATCCCCAGACTTCAAGTCCTAGGGCCGTGTTATCTCAGCTGTCTCCTTGGGATACTACAGGAGCTCCTGATACCATGATGGCTCCCCTGTGAAGAGGCTTGCATGAAATGGTTTGAGCAGAGGGTCACTGTGGCTAAGTCCCGCTCGAGTCGCCCTGTAGATGAAGCAGAAGTTTCTCATGCAGACAGCCCCCAGTGATCCCTGCCTCTTGACATCCATGTTCTTGTGACCCACTCGCCAAGAGTGTGGCGGAACCTACTGGCTCATACCTCACAAAGAGATTACCGCAC
Source organism: Meles meles (assembly GCF_922984935.1). Taxonomy (NCBI): domain Eukaryota; kingdom Metazoa; phylum Chordata; class Mammalia; order Carnivora; family Mustelidae; genus Meles; species Meles meles. Next base: position 8,010,254 of record NC_060084.1, on the reverse strand, counting down.
AAGGGATCGGATGCCACTTCTAAGGTTAAGTCACAAAGATAATGCGGCTCTTGTCTAGCTCACTCTCGGTGGTTCTCTGACTCCCTCTCAGGGAGCTCAGCTGCCACTTCACATGCTTCCTTATGGAGAGGCCCACACACCGATAGACACAGGTCCGCAGGACAGCAGCCCCCCTGCAAATGGCCGAATGGCGACAATAGCGATGGGATTGAAGTTGGAAGCTCTCCCTTCGTTTGAGCCTTCAGACTGAGACCACAGCACAGGCAAATACCTTCCTGTGGTCTCAGGACTGACCTCAAGGCAAAGGCACCCAGCTAGGGTACACTGGGTTCCTAACCCACAGAAACTGAGATGATAGATGTGTATTGTTTCAAATCACTAGACATTGGGGGCAACTCGTCACATGGCAAAAGGCATCTAATACAGTCTGTTAAGCGAGTATTCCAACCTTTTTTCACAGCAGCAGGATAATATCAAATTCCTCACATAAACACTCAGATCTCAATTCTACAGGGGGATTTGGCTTGTATTTTGCTATTTATGAATCTACACACAAATATTCAAACTTCCCTAACATTGAATGGAGACATACTGTGTGCCAGACCATGACCTGTGGATCGCTGGCAATGTTGTACTCCTCTCTGCACCCCAAGGCCTGGCGCCAGGTTTATCTCCCAAGAGTGATTCTGTAGCTATGTGTTGAATTAAATTCTCTCGCCACTGGTCAGCTATTAAGACCCACATTTTACTGAGAGAGGGGCCTAGGGCCTAAATGATTCAGAGAGGGTCATCTGAATGGCCTTAGGTCTTCCATGCAAATTCTAACGCTGCCATCCGTGTATTCCAGAACGTCTACAGTGGGTAAAATAGCCCACTGCAGTCTAAAATGGCAATGTTTCCCTTTCTCCCTAAAATACCAGCTCAAAATAAGCAGGTGGCTTTTAAAAATATTTTTATTCAAGGATTTCATCCAAAAAGTCTCTGTTATCCTTCCCCCCTCCTCAAGTACAGTGAAATGGACTTTACCATACCTTAGACGGATTCCTGAGATACAGTTCTCCAATGATGACATGTTAGCAGTAAGCAACAATCGGGTTATTTTAGTCCTCACTAATAATGTTCACGGAGCGATTGGTGTTGTTTTTTTTCCCTGAGTTAATAAGAAACATTTGCAGCAAAAGCATGAGAGTCTGCAGATAAAGCAATTGGCAGGAGATGGTATGTTTAAATACCACAAAACAGCCCATATCCAAACAGGTGTGCGATAAAGCAGTATAAATAAACTAGTCTCCAGGCAGTTCAGCCCGAGCAAAATTGTGTAAGAAACTTTCTTACCACTCTGATAAAAAAAATATACATATGTATATTATATATATATATATATGTATATATGTGTATGCACACACACACACACACACACACACACACACACACAGGGGGATTGAGGGAGAGAGAACCAAATCAGCTTCTTATAACCTCCTCCAACCACACAGCTGGAAAAACAGTTCTCATTCTGAGAGCTGAAAGTAAAAGTTGTTTGACTTTTTCTTTTACTTTTACTCCCCCCCACCTTTTTTAAATGGCTGGATAAACAAAACATTGCTAGGGGAGCCATTCCACATTAGCAAATGTGGCCTTGAGCTAGAGTCCTGTGAAAGACCCCCCTCTTTTCAACCTTTCAGACACATGTCTGCCTCTTTGAATGAGTGATGGTCACTTCATGTTGGGCTCTGATATTTTTAAAAAATGTTTCTGTTGGTGCCGTTTTCTTAACCACGTGGATACTTGACTCAGGGCGTTAAGAATATAGATGAGGAGAGAACTGTTTGGTTTCCATTAAGACCTGCTAAGTGCACAGGAAACATGCCTTAGTGCACAGAGGGGTCATGAAAACTGTCCTCTGCGTCATGCCATTTCTTACTGGCCAGGAACAAAGATGGGGTGAGGAGCTGGTCCATGCCAGAAAGTCTGGAGGTAGGTGGGTTAAATACTTCCCACCGGGCTCTTTTTGGTGTTTGGGATTCTTTGTCCTTTGCCGACCTGTGTCTAGGTGGGGGTAACCTAACCAACGATGCCGATGCAGCCCAGAGCCCCAAGAGGTCCCTGACAGTTGACATGTCTCAGGGGTGAGGAGGTGTCATGGCGCATGGAAACTGAGTCCCACTCAGCTCCCAGCAAACTCAGTGCTTGCTTGCCCTTTATGATTCGGGACAGCCTTGTAGGCACGGCAGCTATGAAGATGACCTGCGGGAACCCTCGCAGCGTCTGTCACACAGTGGATAGGCAGTTTATGGCCACTTTGATCTCAACTTCTGTTCCTGCTTTTCTGAAGCAGTTGTCCCTTTGAATACGTCTCTCCTCTCAACACGCACGCCCGGATCCTTCTCTTCCCTTTGGAACAGCTCTCCCTACACACTGTGCATGCGGTGGAACCACGCCAAGTGGAACAGAATCGAAAACAGTTGTTTTGAAGTCATTTGGTGTGGTTGTTAAGAGCACGAGATCTGAACCAAGGCCTGCTTCAGAGTCCTTCCTGTTGCCATTCTAGCCAAGTGAATTCTTTGAGCCTCAATTTCCTCACCTGACAAATGGGAGTAAGAACAGTGTACGCGGGTGCCTGGGTGGCTCAGTGGGTTAAGCCTCTGCCTTCGACTCAGGTCATGATCCCAGGGTCCTGGGATCGAGTCCCACATCGGGCTCTCTCGGTGGTGAGCCTGCTTGCCTCCCGCTCTCCTGCCTGTCTCTCAACCTACTTGTGATCTCTGTCTGTCAAATAAATAAATAAAAATCTTTAATTAAAAAAAAAAAAAAGAACAGTGTACACGTCGCTGAGTTGCCCTGCTCAAGTGCAGGGCACAGATGCGGAGGGGCACCCGCGTACTTCCTTTGGGCATCCACAGGACCCCAGAAACTTCACGTGGTCTCTTCTGGGGCTTCTTCAACTGGCTTCTGCCCGGGGGTCTCATTCCTAATTCTAGCAACTGTTCCAGGTAGTTCCAGCCTGTGAATAACCACTTCAGAGCCAGAAATCACCGGTTAATATTTCAAAGCCTATGAGCAAACATTTTGACTTGTGCCGAACTCAAGGGTTCAGAGCTCCAGCCACTTAATTCTGTAACCAGAACGAGATGGAAAGCCGGCGCTCCTCTCTGAAGCAGAATTTTCTCCAAGAAACCACGGGTGAACAGAGAATCAAAATAAAAGTTCTCCTTTCTGTTATTAATGAGGGTCAGAGAGCAAGAGTCAGCGTCATGGCTAGCGGTGCTTGAAGAACATTTGGTATTCTTTTGTACGGCACTCTCCCTCCCTCTTGTTTTTGCTTTTTCTCTTTTTCCCCCCTGTGGCAAGTATTATAAATAGGCCTCCTTCTTATCTGATCCGCCCCTCAATGTTTTTCATTTGAAAACCACAGTTAATTTTAGATAATTGTTGCAGATAATCTCAAATTTGTGTGTAATATAGGCCCTAGTTCTAAGAAAAACAGGACATTTCTAGAAGACCTGGTTTGGGTCCCTCTTCCTCTGGCGGTTCCACGGCCAACATCTCTGCCTGGCTTCCTGAGCTTAACAGAGACAGGTTGTACCTTAAGCCTGCTGGATCCCTCTTCCAGAAGCAGAGACTGCCTTCTCCTTGGGACTTGGGAGGTGAAGCAGGGTTTTGGGGAAGTGAGGAGTGGGCCCCCCGACACTGTCACCAGGATGAGCTCTGCAGTGACAGCGGGCCCCACCTTTTCAGCAGGCTGGGCCTCTCCCTATCTGCACGCAAATGAATCCGCAGTTGAAATGTGCAAAGGCTGTTCGCTGCCCAGCTCTGGTTGTGTTTCAGAGCCTGGGCCGCATTTGTCCTGGCCCGAGTTAAGAAGTAAAGAACATTCCAATTGTGAGCCTGGATGGAAAAAAAAATATATTTGAAGTTTTTTTCTGCTAACAAGGTATGCAGAGGACTCAAATTCCAGTAAACGAAGGTTAAAGACAGGCTGGTTTACAGAATACAGTTGCCCCCCCCGTCTTTAATTTTTCCATAAAGTGCCATAAAAAGCCACTACACTAACAAACATTTTGGGAAGGGAACAGGCCCTGGGCTGAGAAGCCACAAGCTTAAATGGAGGAAATCTGAACCCGGAGGCACAGTTTCCTGAGCAGAGTCATTATTACTCAAGAAAGGATCAGGCATTAACAGCTGTACCCGAACCAAATCTACGGCCACCCTGGGCTCCCCAGGGCTGCGTGGGTTGGGTCCAGAGACAGCCACACTTCTTGTCTTCATCTTGACTCAAAAGTGCAAGGAGACTGCTTCTCCACAGCTCGGGGTCTGCACCTGAGAGGCACACGTGAGTTGCTTCATTTAAAGAAGGGAAGGCGAGTCCAATGTTTAACAGTCCAAACGCCAGCTGCATTTCTTTATTTTTTTGAATGTATTGTTGTGAAACACAAAGGTATTCTGCTAAAATGGATACAGAAGAAGAGAGTTCCCCGGAGATCTAGGTCAAGCATGAAAAAGGAAAATATGGAAGAGGGGTTAACCCTAGAAAATACTGACATACTACAAAACCGTAATAATAAAATCAGTATGGTACTGGCTCAAGAACAGAGACCCATGAGTAGAGCAGGCCTATTTATAAACGAGCACTTGAAATATGATTAATGCAGCTTATAAATCATGGGGAATAGTTAGATTATTTAGTAGATGCTATTGAGAAACTCACCATATGGAAAATAATAAGATCTATACCCCTATATTATGCAAAGGTGGACTCCAGATGAAGAAGAGATAATATCAGTGGCAAAATTATAAGGTTAACAGAAGGAAACTTAGAAGGATGTTTTTGCTGGTTAGAGGCAGAGACAACTTCCTAAATAAGAACTAAACTCACAAACTGTTGGGGGGAAACAGGAATGGTTTTGATTGTTCCAAAACTAAGTATTTCTTTTTAATAAAGGAGAGCAAGGATGAAAGTTTAAAAAAAATACACACAGGAACAGAGTATTTGCAATATCCAAAACTGACTGAGAACCAACCTCAGGCATGTGAGGGACACTTGTAAGTTAACAAGAAAAAGATGATAATATCCAAGAGAAAAGGAGATGATAGGAACTCACAGAGGTAGAAATCCAAACAGCTCGCACAATATGAAGAGACGTTTAAATGCATTGGTCTTCGGAGAAGCACACATCAAAGGTAGTGAGAGACGAGCTCTGCACCCATCAGCTCGGCAAGGGTTGCTCTGAGATGTGGGCGTGCATGGTTCCTCATGCCCTGCTCTGGAGATTTTAGGTTAGTGAAGCCATCCTGAAGAATCATCTCTTCACACGGAGTAACCGTGTCCATTAGAGTCAACAGGTCCACTTCTGGAATATTCCACAGAATCCTCACTTGGGCTCATGAGACAGAATACAGAAGTTTACCATAGAGTTGAGACCTGTGGACATTGGGCCAGGTGAGCAACTAAGAGGTCCGCAGTTGAGGAAATGGGGAAGTAAAATGCTGTGGGGCCTGTCATGGGATACTTTGTACGGTAGTCAGGAGAAACTAGCAGGAATTCCCAATGAGCCGCAAGTGAGGTTCTTAAGAACACCATGCTGTGTGCAAATAATGAAAGCCACCAATGAGGCTCGTTGAAAGGACCGAATGGTAATAAAACACTCAACATGGTGACTGGCCCAAAGAAGGCATTTGATTCAATTAACAGGTAGGTGGAAAATCGGAAGGGTCAAGCCATCCTGAGAAAAGATTCAGGACTGTAGGAGAGGGGGCGGTATCTGAAATTACTCTATATCGAATTTCTGGATTGTCTGACTTGGCAGCTGGATCAGGGCTTCCGCAAGGAGAAAAGCTCTGAACATGGAGAATGACACACCGGGCAGACAGCCCCCTGCCCCAGTGTTGGGGGGAAGGTTCTCTTGTTGCCCCAGCCAGGAGCCATGTTGGCCAAAGCTAATTCTTAGCTATTTCCTAAATTCATCAGTGCCTCTCCTGACCTTCCATATGCAGCCTGTGTTTCATGGTCACAGACAGAAGTTCTGCTGGGAGTTCTTTCACATAGGATGTGGAGGAACCGATTTTTCCTCTCCCCCTATACTCTATACCATGCAAATACCATAAGGCATGTTGATTACATTAATGTGCACTCCTCAAAAGTCAGTAACTGATGCCACAGAAGTGAAGAAGGGAAACGCATAAGCTTGCTCCAGGAAGCCTAAGAGAAGAGATTCCATTCTGCAAGCGGGAGGCCAGGGAGTTCTTTCTGAGTGAGGAGACAGCAGGTTATTTACACGGTATTTGTGATTAGGGGTCACAGAGAGGGGCAAGGAGCTGAATTCCAAGAGTGGAACAGAATCCAACTCTCTCTGAAGGAAGTTCAGGGTTTGGAAAACTCCCAAGGAGCAATAACTCAACTGAACTAACCTGATGGACTGTTTTTAAATCAGCTTGAGAAATATAGTCAAACATTGAACAGTTTCCTAGAACTGAAACAACCGGGCAAAGGTAAGCTTTTATTAGACCTAAGCAGGACACCCTGAGCCCTGGTCAGAGTAGAAGGCTCCGCTCTATCTAGAAGACTTGGTTTTATCCCCCCCCCATTTGGAGGTTGTCTAGAGCAAGGCATGTCCCTACCTCCTGGTAATTCTTTATTTGAAGCTAACACACTGAGCAAATTAAGTCAACTCAATATATTGAAGGCCTACTGTGCGCCTGCTGATGTGCTGGGGCTTTTCCCTATCTTATCTCATGAAACCTCTCACAATCCTTCAGGGAAGAGATTATCACTCTCCATTCTTCACAAGAGGAAAGAGAGTCTCTGGGAGGTTAGAGAGGTCCTCAAGATCACACGGTTTAGAAAAATATGTGGATTCAAACCTGGACAGCTGATTCCAGATCGGAACTTTCTTCAACCCACACCCGCACTTGTAAAAGGCATCAGGTTTCCCTAGAGGATCCCATAAAGGACCCCATGACAGCAGGGTTGAAGGGGTAACGTGTCTCTCCCCACCCATTTCCAAGCAAGGATGCTAGAGGGGGAGCCTTGTACCGAAACACAACTGGGGAAGAAGGAATGATAATAATGACAGTGAGCTTTTGAGTTCCTATCATGTGCCAAGTACCGTGACCAAGGGTCTGCATGAGCCACTATGCTACGAGCTGATTATATGATTAGTTCCATTGTCTGTTCGGGAAACTAAATTTCAAAGTTTAATTAATTGTCTGAACTGAAGCCTCTAATACTAGGAGTGGATCCTAAATTTGCCCCCGAAACCAGTGTTTTGAAAGCACTGCTCAAAACCGTTCTCCAAGCATACGGCCGTGGGCGGCAGGGGTCGCCAGGGCAGCTAACGTGGTGGTGTTATGGCGGCCTAAGGGGGGGTGGGGGTGTTCTTGGGGCGGCGGAGAGAGTGACGGTGCTGGTAGGCAGGGGTGTGATGACACGGAGGTGGCAGTGTGGGTGAGGACGGGACGGCGGTGATAACGGTGGTAGCGATGGTCCTGGTGGTCAAGGGGTTGGTGGCGCACGTCATGAGGTGGGTGACGGCATGGACAGAGCGGCGGGGGTCCCGTTGGTGGTGGCGGAGGAGATCACGGGGGTCATGACGGCGAAGGAGGTAGTGGGGGAGGGGGTGCTCATGCGGGCGACGGCGGTGGTCATCACACAGGTGGCGATGATGGCGCCGACGACGGAAGTGCCTGGGGTCTTGCTGGTGGTCACGATGGCGACGGGGGCCGGAGCCGGGACAGCAGTTGTGCCGGTGCTGTTCCTACCCGCAGCGACCGTGCTGGCCGTGACGGGCGCGGCAGCCGTGAGGTACACCGGCGGTGGCAGTTTACGCAGACCCCCTCTGGACAGTTTCCGAGAAGAGTCCTCTCTGTTCTCTGTGCCCGGAAGCGTTGAGCAGCTTCTTCCCCGTAGGCTGGCGTTTAATTCCTGGGCCTCTGTTCACGCCCGTGCCATTGACAAGAGCTGTAGTTGTCCAGGACTAGCTTAGGAGAGACAGACCCCATGACTGTTTCCCCGAAGGCGGCCTTTGGCCACTCTGGGCCGGAACACATGACCCCCTGCCTCGCCCCTGGCACATTAACCAGGTGACTGTCTGCCAGGACCCAGCCCAGTCCAAAGGGATTTGGGATTCAGCGTCCCAAACAAGGCACTGATTAGCTGGTAATCAGGCAGCGATTAGCAGGTCGGGTCACCTGCAGTTCAGTGCCCATTGTTCCCTGCAAAGTCCTGGGATGTTTGCCACGCGGCAGGCCGGAGAGTCTGAATGTCTGAGGATCCCACTGCCTGCAGCTCTGCTGTGTAGAGCTGTGATTAGGGACAAATCCTCTGTTCCCCTAAGCCCAACCCCGCCGAGGAGGCAGTGCTGTGAATCCCCTCGGCCTATTCACACAATAGGCTTTGGGGAAAGAATGGCCTGCTTAAGAGCCCAGCAGTGACAGGGAGGTGAGGCCCCAAGGGTAGACTGGAGAACTGGAAGCAAATTAGCACATTCCTCTTTGGGCACAGTGTTGAGCGTGTGCACAATGAAATCGGGCAGGACTGGGTCCAGCCTGGGATTCCGTGGTCTTCATACGTGACCCTGGACAAGATATTTCACCTGGAGACCTGATTACCTTGGATTCTGAGATGATTAATACTGTATACTTGTCTCTTAGGGTTGTTTGAGCTTTAAATATAAAAAATGAACGTGAAGCAGTTAGCACAGGCTCCAGGATAGAAGGAGTGCCCAGGAAGTACCCTAGGTCACTGGGGAGACATCCGCGTTATCTGAAGTACTTTGCTTAAAAAAAATGCCCTTCTAAGATGAGATGAGCCCCTCCTTCGGAGGCCTTCATAAGGATGCGATGGGGTGTATCTCATAGGGCATTCAACACAAGGTCAACACGTAATTAGCACTCAAAAAGTGATACTAACGATGATGGTAATCGTCTTCATCATTTGCTCAAAGATAAATACAAAAGGATTTTTTGCAGCATATTTCACTACATTGCAGTAAATAATCATGAAAGCGTGGAGCATGATTTTGAACTAAAAGGGGATTAATGAAATGATTCATGGTGCATTCGTGTCACTGAGTCCCATACAGTTCCATAATCTACATGTCCTTGAATCATCTGGAGATTGCGTTAAAACACGGCTTCTGATTTCTTAAGTCTGCGGTGTGGCCCAAGGTTCTGCGTTTCTACCTAATTTCCAGGTGATTCCGGAGCTGTGGTTCATGGACCCCACTTTGAGTAAACAGGATATACACTTTTGTAATGCAAAAGTATGCATATATGTACTTATATATAGAAAACCTTCCTAGGCGACCCTTAAGAAAGTCGTCTTCAAGTGAGGGACTGTGAGTGGTTTCACTCCCCCTTCCCTAACACGTTCAATCTTTCTCAAAAATGTAATAATGGACATGTAAAGAAAACATTGAAAAATGCAATACATTTTATCAATACAGAACGATCTTCCCTCTCCTTGCTCCTTGTCACACGGCCAGGTTTTCCAGCACATTCCTTGCCAGGTCTACATGCCTGATGCTCCGATTTTTTCCTATAGCCACACTAGACCTTTTCAGCAGCCTAACCACAAGGAAATCACATTAGCACATGCTCATTCTGTAGGCTTCAGCTTTCTGAGGAGCAGGTGGGTTCCAGCTTGGATACAGCAGCTGGCCTGGGTTCAGGGCCTAGGGGCATGCAAACCAGCCAGGTGCAAGATGGACAGCTCTTAACTTAGAGGAGCCCAGAGAGTTCTGAAGTCCGATTCTGGCTGCATGTGGAGAAGGCATTCCAGCAAACACGACAGGGTATTCTCTGGAGTTGGAAAGAGCTCAAGAAAGTTCACCCTACGAAAGCAGCAGATCCAATGGGCTTCTCTAAGGAGCAGGATGAGAAAAAGACCCCATAGGATCTAAGGGTGGGTGGCCATAAGATCTTTTTTTCCTTTTGAGCAGCAGCCCCCACACTCCCCCAAAAAGAAAATTGGGTATGTGAGCCCAATATCTCATCCTCATCAGACTGGTCCGGTCACTGGGAGGTTGGCAGAGTCAGAATGAGCACGGAGAGACATAACATGGGTTGAACTCTAACCTTGCCATTTAATAGCTAAACTGCCTTATACTGGCAACGTGGCTCTGTTTCTGCCTGTGGGCAATGGGAACAGAAATGCAATGGCTAATAATTAAGGAGCTAAGAGATCCTGGCCTCTGGTCAGGCACAAAGCAGGCTCGCTAATGCCCAGGCTAATAATTGTTATGCCTTGTATTCAGTATTCACTGTCCTATCATCATAACACACAGCTTGTTCCTGCCTAGAGGAACCTGCAGTCACCATGAAGTCCCCTGTATTGGCCACCAACACCGCATCCATTCAAATATGTTGGGGAGAAACAGATGTGTACTCAGACTGGGTAATAAGAGCAGAGTTTAATAAAGGGACTTTTCACCGGGGTGATGGCAGGGTTTAGGAAGTCCATAAAGGAAAACACAAGACCCCAGGGGTAGCAACAGTGGTGGAGATAGAGGTTGAAAAGAACAATTAGCCAGCTTTCCCCACAGCTTGAAAGGCCAAGGGGAAGAATCAGTACAAGAATCCAGAGAGGGTAGTGGTATGGAGAAGGTTGCCTGACTGCGGCAGGGCTCTGGCCTTAATGGTGGAGGGGAGGCAGGGAAGCCAACTCGATTTATGCTGGCGGGGAAGGCTAGGGAATAAACCCAGACATCTCTGTTCCTACCCTTCTAAGCCTGCTCATGCCAGATTTTGGTGTGGTTTCTCTTCTGACTGACTTCATCTGGATATTTCCTGACCTTCCTGGGTGGCTATCTTCTGCACACAGTTACATGCTCAAGAGATAAAGGCCACATTTCCAAAGGGACACCCATGGCTACACCAATGCATGATATACAACCTAGAGCCTGAACGTACTAAATGTGAAATTTATTTTAAGACTGATCTGTAAAGCACCATCAGAGGACTCTACGTCCCGCATATCTAGTCCCACTGGTGACCATACCATGAAACTCACTGAAAGACTTCCAGAAGCAGACGACTTCCAGAAGAAGGATTCTTCCCAAGTCTCTATGGAACAAGATGGTGCCATTCTGTGGAACCCAAAAGGAAATCAGATGGCAAGAGAAGCTGTTGTTGTCAGCTGCTGGGAGGGAGGGGTCCCCAGCAGTGTTCAGGAGGAGGACAGTGAATCTGAGGGACACCTGGAACATTCCAACAACACTGTCAATCCAAACCTGACCCTTACTCAGGAAACGTCCTCCTTGGAACTCGCACATAATTTTCTTTTAGCATTTGACACTCATAAGTTTATATTAATTCTTTATGTGCCTAAATCATTTCCTGGGTAGACTGTCAAATCCTTGAGGGCAGGAAGGTAGTATGAAGCACATCCTATGCTTTAAAATACGTGAAGGTGCAGGGGGCACTGGCCGGCTCAGTCAGTGGGGCACGTGACTCTTGATCTCAGGGTTGTGAGTCTGAGCCCCATGCTGGGTGTAGAGGTTACTTTAAAAAATCTTTTTAAAAAATCCCTGAAAGTTTAGAAAGATAATATATACAACATCTTTAGCATGTAACTGGGCACACACAGGAAGTGATGAATGAATACATTTATGATTAATTATTCTATTCTTTATATCTTATATCTTCCACCATGCTGAAAATATACCCCCATCTCACACACACACACACACACACACACACGAAACAGCTTTCCTTCTGTACCTTCTGTGGGCCATTTTTTATGTAGAATTTCATACATAGGGTTCCTCATTTATACTAGAAACTGTGAAGTAGCTTAGTCTGACAGTAATGCATGATATTGAGCTTATGTCCCCTTAATTCTTTTCTCATTTGTAGAGCCAATCAAATTAGTATTATAAGTGCCAATTTGTTTGCAATCACTGACATTAAAACAAGGTAGCAGGGGCGCCCAGCTGGCTCTGCTGGGAGAGCGTACAACTCAGGACCTAGGGGTTGTGAGTCCAGGCCCCATGTTGGGTGTAGAGATTACTTAAATAAGTAAATAAACTTAAAATTGTTTGTAAAAATGTAGTAGCAGTTATTAACTATAAAGGCCATGCAGATAATGCTTTATCAATTTTATGTTTGAACAAAAACACAATATTCAAAAATTGGGGCAGAGAAGGTGGTTTTCCTACCCTGCTACTTTCACGTGGCACACGGCATAGCCACCTTTAATCTCAACAGCTTGGGTTTCCATTTGCTACATGAGGACGTTGAGGCTAGGGGGCAGGGTGGGTTCACTCACCTGCCAAGGTTCACATATCTAGTAAGTGGTATAGTGAGACTCAGACCCAAGTCTGTGTGTCTCCATGTCCAGTATTTTTTTTTTTTAAGGTAAACTCTACCCCCAATGTGGGGTTTTCACTCACAACCCTGAGATCAAGAGTCATACACTCTACTGACTGAGCCAACCAGGCTCCCCTCCACATCCAGCCTTCTGGTTAGAGTGAACTACTCTTTGAGTGTTACTGAGTGAATAATGCTATATTGATGCATACTGGCGATGGGGGGCTGGGGTGGGGGTGTCGAGGGAAGACAAAAACAGGAAGGGATGCTGGCCAGAGACAGTGACCTAAACACAGTCCACGGTGGCCATGGGTGCAGTGGTGGTTAGCTCAAGAGCAGTGGGGAGTTTGGAGCCATAAGGAAGCCAGGGAGCCATACGGAAGCCAGGGAGCCATACAGATGAGGCTCTCCTCGCAGGTGCTCTCCAGGCACACTTCCAGGTGGGGCTACTGCTGGCATCCCCACATCTGGCTTAGAAGCAATCAATCCATGAAGAGCTGAAATGCATGAAAGGAAAGTTCTGGGCTGTCCTAATTATATGATCTATGATCCTCATTCCAGGCATCTGCTGATTCCTACTTTGAGTCTGTGGCTGGATGTTCCTTCCCTGAGTTCTTCATGCCAGTCCTTTTGGGTCTTTGCAGAGTTACGGAAATGGTGACCCTCAAGACACATCCACATTCTGATGGGAGGGCACAAATCTGGGGCCCTCCGACTCCAGGAATGAAGAGAGTCCATAGAAGAAATGTTGTTGACCACTGTTCTTATTGTGGAAAATCATAGAAACGTGCTGCTCATCTTTCATGCTCTAAGTGTCCAGAATTTGGGGAACGGCTACGTTTAGGTGACAGTATGATAAACACTCCAACAGATTGATAAAGCTCAACACAACTTTTGCATGGCTTGGAGTCCTAACAATACAACTGATCTGCTACTTCATTTCTACCTTCCCTATAGCCAAGTTAAATTTCTGTTATTTTGGAATGGCAAATTAAGTCATGTGAAGTTTCAGGAAAACACACACACACACACACACACACACACACACACACACCCACACCCAGGTAAAGCTGTAACAAAAGTCCTTTGCCTTTCATATATTTTGAGGACAATGAAACCATTCAATTAGTGCCCAGAATGATAATTACCTTTTTGGACACATGACCTCATATTCCCAATCTATTAAGCACACCAAATCTGAAAATGAGTGGTATTAGGGATTCTACTGAAACGGATACAAGGGAATTGAAATAAAATCAAGACCTGCTTTAGTTCTGTAATCCCCAAAGGAATACATACTAAAAGGATGGGTGGCTTAGGACCCTTAGAAAAGAATAAGAACACAGAAAAATAAAATGGTAGATGCATGTGGCTTTTTACTTACTAGATGCCTGACCCTCGTTGCTTCAGATCACATCAGTTTGGGATGGAGGTAGTGGTAAGATGCTGACTCAGGTGTGGGTAGCAATTACAAGGGCCTATGACCAAGTTCCATAGGTAAGTCATTGATTCCCCAATCTCCCTACAGTGCTTGTTGCTGTCAAGATCCTGTCTAGCCACGAACATTCTGCTACGAGCCAGTCCACAGAACGGTTAGCTACATCACAAACAACTGCTTCCTGCAGTCCAAACTTCATTCTAGGGGCCACCTCATCTTGAATTTTATTTTTTATTTTATTTTATTTTTTAAAAGATTTTATTTTTTTAAACAGACAGAGATCACAAGTAGAGAGAGAGGCAGGCAGAGAGAGAGAGAGGAGGAAGCAGGCTCCCTGCTGAGCAGAGATCCCGATGCGGGGCTTGATCCCAGGACCCTGGGATCATGACCTGAGCCGAAGGCAGAGGCTTTAACCCACTGAGCCACACAGGCGCCCCTCATTTGGAATTTCAGAACCCCTTTCATCTAGAGATGCGGGTGCAGGTTGCACCCAGTTGGAGTGTGTTGGAAGGTATGTGACCACGCAGTGTTGCTCTCACAAACTATTGACTGATACGGACCCATCAGTGATCCAGGAAAGAGGACAGGCACCTGGTGTCTCTCCAATTTAGGGTCAGTCCCCAGCCTTTCTGAGACACCTTCTGCACACAAAAGGAACTTTGTTGCCTGCTCTTAATCTGAATCTTAATTTCTGTGACCTCAACCCCGCCATCTATAGTTCCCAAAGTTATTGTTACTGTTTCTTCTAGAAGGCCTAGAAAGTGGGTTCTTGGGCAAATGGAAACCTTGGGCAGGACCCAGAAATTCGAAGGTGGGAGTGCTGATCAAGTGTCTCCACTACCATCTCCGGGCTCTCTGAGGCCCCCATTCTAGCCCCCTGGAGACCCACATTAAAAATGCTTCAGAGCAGGAAACCTAGTTGATGGATTAATCAATCAACCAACAAGTATTTATTGAGAGCACCTAATTTTTACTCAGCAAATGCTGACTGGAGAGGATGGTGCAGTGAGAGGTAATGGAGGACTCTTCAAAGTCAGAGGATGTGACCCTGATACTCAGCTCACCACGCATTCACTTGACAGTTAGCCACTGAACACCCTGGCATGAACTGTGCAGTATCCTCGGAAATGGGGATAAAGAATGCAGATTAGACTATCATCCCATGTGTTTATAGTCTATCAGGGTCACAATTTTTTAAATGTACTGAAAATAAAGGTAATGTGTATTATAATGGGAAAGCAGGCTATTATTCTCAAAGCTTAGGGTGGTTAAGGAAGTGAGGAAATTCAAACTTCAGATTTTTGAGAACTAGAAGGATATAACCAGGTAGTGGTTTGGGAAGCTGAGTTTGGTGGTGGTAGACAAGATGGATGGAACAATGTACTGGGTTGAAAAGTGCCTCTGCTCCCCAACTCATGTCTACCCAGAACTTCAGAATGTGACCTTATCTGGAAATAAAATCTGTGTAGATAAAAGAAGTTAAGATGAAGTCATATTGGATTGAGGTGGGGCATAAACCAATACTTATAAATGACTCGTGCCCTTTTAAGTAGACCTTGTGAAGATACAGACACACACAGGGAAGAAGGGCATGTGAAGTCAGAGGCAGGGATGGGAGTTACACAGCTAAAAGCTAAGGAGCCCCAAGGATTGCTAGCTATCACCAGAAGCTAGGAGAGAAGTGCGGAACAAGTCTCCCCTAGAGCCTTCAAAGGGAGCATGACCCTGCTAACTCATTGCTTTCAGACTCCCAGCATCCACGGCTGTGAGAAAATAAATTGCCATGGTCTTAAATCATCCCATTTGTGGTGGTTTGTACAGGAGACATAGGAAACTAGTACAGATAAGGAGCTGGAGTCAGGAGACTTAGGACTCTCTACAGGAGATGCAGGGAACTAGTACGGATAACACACTGGAGTCAAGGAGATCACCAACCTAAAGGATGTATGAGTCTTGACTTAGGGCTCGAGGGCCCAGGTAAGAAAGAATAAATGTAATTTTGTATGGTTGCATGCAAGATGATGGTTGAAGACTTTGGTAGAAGAAACAGCATCTCCTCAAGCTTGTTTCATGATTAACGGGCCAAAGGAGCATGGACAGACAACTGTTGAGCTTCTGAAGGTCTGAACCCATTTATGGGACAGAATAAGAGAGGAGCAAGTGAGAGAGTGAAGGAATTACTACAAATCTTCCATTCAACTCAGTAGGAATTTATTGAGCCTTGCCTACTTCATGTCCCTGAGAAACTCACAGTACAAATCAGATGCAACGTGAAAATAATTCAAACGAAGGGGATATGGGCAATCATGGAAGTAAAGTGAAGGAATGAAAACAGTCAAGCAGAGAGTGTCAAGTATCATATGGTCTCACTTATTTGTGGAGCATAACAAAGAACACGGAGGACATGGGGAGATGGAGAGGAGAGGGAGTTGAGGGAAATTGGAAGGGGAGATGAACCATGAGAGACTATGGACTCTGAAAAACAACCAGAGGGTTTTGAAGGGGCGGGGGGGGGGTGGGAGGTTGAGGAACCAGGTGGTGGGTATTAGGGAGGGCACGTACTGCATGGAGCACTGGGTGTGGTGCAAAAACAATGAAAAGGAAAAAAAAAAAAGAAAACAGTGCTGAGAAAAATAATTGTCCCTGTTGAAGGGTAGTCAGGCTGTCTCCAGAGAAGATGACATCTAAGCAGGGGTTAAAAGAATTAATCGGAGTGGGCCGATAGGTAAGTGTGGACGAGACAGGAAAGAACCAGAAATTACTGTCATGTCTGAACACTCCTGGAGTAGAAGTCACCCCAGAATCCAGTGCCTTCATCCAGCCTGCAGAGGCACGCAGAAGCTGGTAAGCAAGTGAATGAATGCAGGAAATAATGAAGTGGCCCAGAAGCCAAGGGATGAAAGTGCTTTCTGGACATGGTTGAAAGTCAGAGGGAGGCTGAGACAGACAAGGATGACCACAGAGAAAGAGCAGGTCACTGGAACTTTGGGAAGATCCAAGCTTTGGAAAAGTCCAAGTGTAGCTTTTAGGAGTTGAGAAGAAAAGAGTAGGCAGTGAGGAATGAACAATTCTGATGAAGGTTCCAGTTGCTCAGCAAAAACAAATAAAAAACCAAAAACATGTATATATATATATACAAAAGGGGTCAAAAGGAGTGTTTGAAGTCTAGAGGAGAAAGAAATGTGAAGATGTTGGGATGTTGGAGACATAGCTCCTCAGGGGCCAGGGATGGATGGATAAATGAATCAGCCAACATTTATTGAGCACCTACTACAAGTAAGGCGCTATACCAGCCATTTTCCAATACATTTTCTCTGCATTTGAAACCGAAACTTCACACGAAACGTTAGCTCTAGAAAGAAGCAGGTTTTCCTTTAGAAAGAAGAAACAGGTTTTCCTTTAATAATGGAGAACAGAGCAGACAGGCAGATCTTATAAGGAAATGGGTTGATGGAAACCTCCCCCTCATTTACCAAGTATCCACGGGTTACCCTCTCTGTGGCAGACACTGCTAAGGGCCTCAGATACTTCATGGGAGTCTAACAGCAAACCTAGAATGTTCTATCATTATCCTCATCTTGGAGATGGGGAAAGTAAAGCTGTTAAACTTTTGCCCAGATTATTTCAATGTGCAGGCAGTTGCCGATGAATTCAGAATCCAAATCTGAGTGTGTCTGGACTCAGTTTGTTCACCTGTAAATCTACACTTCAGGGTTGTTGTGAGGTGGAATCATGGAGAAAGTGCTCAAGAAATGGATGTTCTTATTGTCACTCTTTCTTTGCTCTTTGGAATGAGGACCTCAGATCTTTGCTAGACCCTCACCCCTCTGCCAACATCACTCTTTGGAGGTGGAGACTTCCTGGAGCCCCAGAAAGGTGCCAGAAGCAGAATGGAGTCAAATCCATCTGCCGCCTTGGGCCCATGATGTCTGCTCCTTGCTCCCAGAAAAGAAGTCATGTTTGGGATGCAAACCAAAAACAGAACATGACTGAAAAGCAAAGGATGTCTCCAGATGGGATAATGCAAACCGAGACAATAGTTACACAGATCAATAAGAAACCTTTAAAGGCCACTGACGAGCTAGACTGCAGGGACGCGCCTGTTCTGGAAAAGGAAAATAAAATGGATCAATAAGAGACGAAACTGATATTAAATGGCTGAGATTTACTCCCCGCTTCCAGGTGCTCTTTGCCAAGCTGATTCCCTGGTCAGACTTGTGCATTCCCTTCTTGCCATCTGCGATGGGATGCTAAGGCATAAGAGAAACGGGCTGGCAAACAGACTCCTGCAAGACGCACCAGAAGAGCCATAAGTCATGTCTCACTGCTCTGGTTACTGGTTACCGTGACCAGGGGCAATTTGCCCGAATGCAACTAATTGGGTGAAGGGAGAACATCAACGCATGACTCCACCCCACCTTCCAATCTCATTTATGTCATGCATCAGCAGCCGACTGCTTTCTGGTAAATTTAAGAGCTTCCTCTACCACCTGGCAATCTTGGGCAAACTTCTCGCCCTCTCCACCTCAGTGTCCTTACCTAAAAACAGGCCAGCCTGGTTGGGATGGAGTAGTATGTGCTCAGTGCTGTCTTCCTCGTCACTGCCAGGACCCCATCATCAGCTCGCGATTAATACCGATATGGCGGAATGCCCATGTGGCTTTGGGGGTGTGGTTTAAGGGTCACAGAGACTGTAACTGATTAGCTGGCTGGTCTCGAGTGAGTTGTGAATCTTCTCTGATCATCACGTAAGCCATCACAGACCCAGGACAACATCTCTTCTGGTTACTTGAGGAGGCAGGTGAAACGCTTAGCAGGAGCTGGGCATGGCAGGGTGTTAAGCCTGTGCCGGGATCTCTTTCAAGCCTGTGCCCCGCCAGACAGTGTAGCTTTCCACCTGCTCTCACTCCCTCGGATGAATCCTTTTTGTCTATCTCTGAAGGTGGACCCTGGGTTGTCAGTCTGGGCTAACCAATATTTTAGCCTAAAAAGTTCTTCCTGGGGTGGGAGGGGTGCCTGGGTGGCTGTCATTTGAGAGTATGACTCTCAGTTTCAACTCAGGTCATGATCTCAGGGTCCTGGGATTGAGCCCCACATCAGGGCCTCTGCTCAGCAGGGAGTCTGCTTTCCCCTCTCTCTCTGCCTGCCTCTCTGCCTACTTGTGGTCTCTCTCTGTCAAATAACTAAGGAATCTTAAATAAGAAAAAAAGTCACTTAAAAAAAAGTTTGCTGGGGGATCAATCACAGACCTAAGTCACAGGACCCTTTCTGAGCACTCAGAAGAAGGCTTCCTACCACGACTTTCCTCCTGTTTCTCTTTCTCCTGCCATGGCACGGAGCCCTCACCTTCACTCGGGCTGCTTGGATGTCTGCAGGCAGTGCAAAGAGATGGAGGGTTTTTTCTCTTGGGCCCTGGAGCATCTCCTTTCAGTACTTGGGTTCTTCCTGCCCCACACCCAGTCTTCTATCCCCACCTCGCTGCTAGGGTTCTGGGCTCCATTCATGGTGCAGGATAGCAGGGGCCATGGGGATCAAGATGACTACCCTCGGGCCATAGATATGGTTTCATTCAACACAAGCTGAACGTCTACTATGTGCCAGGTGCCATACCGGGCAGCAGGGATCACCAGATAAACCCAACACAGATCTTTATGGTCGAGGCCATCCTGCACTAGCCAGTTACCGCAGACCTCATACAAAGCCTTGCTCCCTACCGCTCTCATTTTGCCTGAAAGAGAGACCTCCCAAGAATTTCAAACTCTGGTTTATGTTTTGTTTTTGTTTTTGTTTTCCTTACTGCTGCTTCTTTTATAAACTAACACCCCAAAGCTACCTTGAGCCCTCTGCCCCTCCTTCTTTTCCCTCACTAGGATGAGTTCTCTACTTCCCCACTCTTTCCCCTGGCTTTCTGTTCTGCAACATCTTCTTTCTCGTGTTACACTTGGATACTTTCTCCTCATCCCATCTCTGCTGCTTGTTGGCCAGTTTTCCCAGTGGCAGGTGGGGACATTCTCTTTCCATGTCTCCATCTCTCTCCACTCCAGATAAGTGGATGTGTCTGGGTGTCCAACTCCCCCCCCCCACCCCTGAGAAGGGACTCTAACTAGCCTGACAGCCTATGGTCCCCGCGTGGGGCCTGCAGTGTGTCTGAATGGGGCACATGCAGGTGGTAAAAAACAAAAACAAAAACAAAGAAACCAAAAAGCCAAAAAACTCAAAACCCCCAAAACAACAAAAACAAACAAACAACAAAAACAAAAACAAAACGACAAACCAACCTTTTCTTCCTCCTACTCTCGGACTGACAAGGGATTATTCCACTGCAATATTCCTTCTGCCATCCTCTTCTCCCATGCTCCGCCTGCTTCCTCTGGATCCTCTTACATCTCTAGATCCTCTTCCATACTCTAGATTTCCATTTAGCAAATTTGTCTTCAGGAAGGACCTCCTCTTTGAACAAAAGGAAAAACTCTGCATGTCACTTCTCTTTCTCCTTCACCTCCTCTTCTCTAGCTCGTTTTCTTATGCCGACCCCTTGGAAGGATGACAGGGACTGATATCTGTCGAGTGCCCTGAATGTCACAAAATCTTCCATGGGTGGAGATCATGCAGAAGCGATTAGCCTCGATTTAACAATGAGGACACTGAGGCTCAGAAAGCTTAAGCCCTGTGGTGTAGATCACACACAATTGTGTGACAGGTCTCCAAGACTCCATGCTATCTGCCCTTTGAAATACCCACACATGGATGACAAGATGTGAGCACACGTGAACCCAGTCGGCTAGGCCCGTGTGAATTCATTATAGAAAACGTTTGTTTGATGATTTCTCATTCCTCACCCTCAATGAGGGTCTCTGCGCTGGCTTTAGAATTACTGTCTTCTGAGTGAGTCTGTGTTCAAAGTTTTACAATGAAAAGGATATACATTTGGGCAAATCTAGGGCAGGGAGAAGAGCTGGAAAGTCTGAGTTCGAATCCCAGCTCTTCATATACGCATGGCCTCAGGCTACGAGGAAAAGTAAGAACACCTTCCTTATGGGGTTGCTCTGGCTCTTCTGCTTCCTGACTGGGAACTTGGGGTGAGGCTCCCATCATCAGTAGGGTCCTGCTCGGCACATGCCATGTTGCATAAATGTACACTGAGAATTTCCTTATCTGAGATAAGGACTTGTTAGCCGTGAGACTCTTGACTTCAAGATAAATCTCTTGACATCTTTCCTGTTAATAAAACAGAGGTAATACTCTCTGTGTTGAAACTTTGCTATGAGCCTCTGATGAGATAAGCCACATAAAGCTGCTAACTCAGGCACTTGGTCATAGCAGGTGTTTTCTGGCTGAATACAGGCCAGTTCCCTTTCCCTTCGTTCAAGGCAGCTCAAAGCACTATGCACTTGGAATCAATGGAAGGAACTAGAAGAGGGAAACAAAGAAGCAAACCAACTTTGAGACTGGATCTAGCTGAAGATCAGTTTCATGGGGCCAGCCAAAGAGTCTCTGATTCTCAGTTCCCACCAAGGGGTGGTCTGGCTTGAGTAACCAACTGAAGTCCACCCCACCCCTTTCCAAGGTGGTCCCCAAAGTTCTTGGTGAGTGGCCCTACAGACATGGCTTCATTGAAGGGGACGGGGATGATGTAAAAGATTATTCATGTCTGCATTGAGCTCCTTCTGAGTCACTCCAGAGCCCGGTGGTAACTGGAAGAAAACACCCTTGATCAATACCACATTTCCAGATTTCATTAGTTTTTAATAGCTCGATGCTGTTTTGGAAGGCAGCATCGGGCAGGCATAACTTTTTTGGAGACAAAGAGAAATGTTAAGAGGCCACACTTTGAGTCTGGACTCGAGGACACCCTGGATCCTCTGAGGGGTCCTCTCCCTCCAGAAGCTGCTGCCTGACACGGGCTGTCTCCCTGTACTGCCCTGAGGGGCTGAATGTCTCCCTGTCTCATGCAATCAGACTTTCCCCAGGACATGATGAACTTGGTCTTGGCGTCTTTCCCCACATCACCAAGTTCTGACAATAGTGTCACTCAAATGTCTGCCTCTCTTTATTTATCATGTCCACACTAGTCTGGGCCAACTCCCTGAAGACCAGCCTTAGCAGTCACTGGGCTTCCCAGCAGCCCAAGTGAGGTCTGAAGACTGTGATGGGAAGTGTGTCCCTTGCAACAGCTACCAAGCCCTCACTTGGCCTCCCACTGCTCCCTGAGCTGCCTGCTCGTCTTGTGAAAACCCCCTTGCTCTTCATCACCCTCCCTCCCTCCTTCTAATTCATGTTTCTGGACCTTTTGTTGTTGTTGTTTCTAAACATGCTGGGATTTTATGTATTCATGGTCTTCATCTATGACCTTCCCATAGCCCGGACAACTCTTCCCCAACCTCTTTATGAAATGTCATGATTATTTCTTTGTTCACGTCTCACCCTATGTGTCCCCTTTCCAGAGGTCTTCCCCAACAAGTTGACCTGAGGACGCAACTACTCCAGCTGCCTTTATTCTGTAGTATTTCCATTATCCATCTCCATAAGTTGAGATTATGAATGAATTTGCTCATTTACTTGCTTTAGTCTATCCCCTCCTCATGACTGAAAGCTCTCTGATGGGGTCTATCTTTCTCACCACTGGATACCCCAAAAGAATACTGTGCCTGGCACGAAGCAGGCGCACACTACACTGTGTTGAAAGAATGAGTAAGAGAGTGCAGAAAGCGAATCATGTGGCAGGCTTGTGGTTTCTACCACGTTCACATCAGGGAGTAAGGTACTGTGTGTATGAGAAAGGAGGGAGACTCTCTGGGATCTTAGACTGCTCTCGCTAAAACCCTTCCGTGGCTCCCCAGTGCCCCCTGGACAGAGCCCTAATTCCACTTAGTTTATAAGGCACTTCATGAATTGCCCGGCTTTCCTCCTTCAGAGACATATCTCACCCCGTTTTCCCACTCCCTCTAAAGAACATGTAATGTGTTTCCATGCCGGTGAGGCTTGGCTCCTTACACCCATTTTCTGTACCTGGTGTCAATCAGGACCATTTCATGGGACATTCCCTCCAAACAGCCCCCATGTTGTCTTTGTGGGTCAGTGGGGTGCCCTCTCTTTGTGCTCTCTGCACTTTCACCTAAAACCAGAGTCTCCAAAGTGGGGTAAAGCAGGGCCTTCTTTCGGGCATTTGGGGAAAAATATGAACACGTTAATTTTTAAATTCCTACTTCTGTATGTTCTATGGTATACACAAAATATTAGCATACCATTGCACCTATAACTAATTTTAAAAGGGAATGTACAGGGAAGTACGGGCAATGAATTCATAAGTGTGCACGTTCAGAAAAGTCTGGGGAACATAATGCTGTAATACTCTTCATATGGCATCCTATGGGTTTTTGTCTGTCTCCTCTGAGACCTCCTCCAAGGAAACTCCCGAGGGAAGGAATGCTGTACAGTGTGGTACTATCCAAAGGTGGCAGGGAATTGGTTTCAAACGGTACATCAAAGAAGGACACCCCAAAACACTGGCTTGTGCCCTTTTTGATTCCAGTTCACACAGGAGATGGTCTAAGCTAGCTGTCACTATGTCAGTGTTCTGACACCGCTGGGTAACACTTGCCAATTTCCCTTTTGAAAAGAGGACTCAGGGGCGCCTGGGCGGCTCAGTGGGTTAAAGCCTCTGCCTTCAGCTCAGGTCATGATCTCAGGGTCCTGGGATCAAGCCCCACATCAGGCTCTCTGCTCAGTGGGGAGCCTGCTTCCCCCTCTCTCTCTGTCTGCCTCTCTGCCTACCTGTAATCTCTGTCTGTTAAATAAATAAATAAAATAAAAAAAAAGAGGACTCAGGCTCTAGGTTCGGTTCAAGCCCTTGGAAAGGTCCTCTTGTGCAGGCAGAATCCCACAAATGGGCTTTATTTTTGTTGCTCCCTGATATCGGTAGCAAGTAATGTTGGTTTTCCTCTGCTAGCTTGTTTTCGGGCAAACTTTCTTAAATGTATTTAAAGAAAGATTAAATTTACAAAAATATTAAGTAAATTATAATATATATATATATAAAACGTGGGTATGGCAGCCCATTTACATTTCGGAAGCGCCAGGGCAGCGTAATCAACATGGCCTTTGAACATGAAGACTCGACTGGGTCCGGCAGTGACTGAATGTGTGACCGATGGCAAGTTTTCTCTGAATCCGGCTCTTAAATGGGCGCAAAATTATTTACCCCACAAGGTATTTTGGCGCTGAAGATTCATGTCTGTAAAGATGTTTTCCAACGTCAGTGCCTAGGTAAAGATAGATCAGATAAACTGATCTAGGTTTATTCAGTGAGTGAGGGGTGAGTATGAATGAAATAAATCTAGATCAGGGAATCAGTGAGCCTGGGTCCTCCCTAAAAGTCTCATCCCTTTTAGCTGGGCTCAGTCAGGCTCTAGAGGGTCCCATTCTCTCTTCACTAGGGTCCCATTTCACATCCTGTTGGCATTTACCTGGGAACTTGGGAAAGTTAAGGAACACGTCCCATCCCTGAATTCGCTCCTCCGGAGGCATTAGTGTGAGAGGAAAATGGACTGTGGATGAGACCTATACTCACTTTGTGGCTGTGCTGGAATCCTGGTAGAGCGCTGACCGCGGGACATGAGATGTCTCTAAGTATCACTTTTCCCTCGCAGTGGACGCGTCGCCCCCACCAAGAAGTGGTCAAGACCGTAGGTGATGACCCCATGACCCCTGTCCTGACTTACCTTTTCTCTAAGAAGCATCATGTTTCTCTTCTTGAAAACAAAGAGACAGTTTGAGGCCATCATGAACAAGGTCTTGAAAGAGTATTTCTAGACTCGTTTTTTCTGTTCGTTTGTTTGTTTAAGATTTATGTCAGACACCTAACCAACTGAGCCACCGGGTGCCCCAAGTGTTTCTGGAATCTTATGTGCAGGCTGTACACACGTGACTTTGCAGGCCAACTTCCCATCCCTAACAGTCACAAGCACAGCCACTCTACTTTCACTGCAGAACGAAAGCTGTTTTCTAACAAGACTTCCTAAATAAACAAACTCCTCCCACCCGCATGGTTTCTCATTTTGCAGTAGTGTAGCCCAATCTTCTTTACGTGATGGTTTAGTCCCTGTGGAACCTTCTCGACTTATTCAGGTGCAGTACCATTTCTGTTGCATATTGTTGGTCATTACAAGTCAGAAGGACAGCTGAGTTCCAAGACAAGGGGACTCCTCCGCCTGACTGAAGTACTGTCACATGTGTACAGGAATGTGAGGAATCGTTGGTGTCTGTCACGTAGATGACCTCTCTCTCTCTCTCTCACACACACACACACACACACACACACACACACACACACGGGTCAGTCATAAAAGGTAGGGTTCACTGCTGGTAACATAAAGCTTAGGATGTGCATCAGTCTCCCCTGGTTTCTGCCACAGGGTGCCCACTGGATCCCCAAGAACAAAGACCTTGAGTCCTTCCACTCTGCTTCATTCTCATTTCCACTGAAGGAAAAGACAATAGAAAAAGGCCTGCGGTCAAATGTATAAATATGCTTCTGTGGGACCCAAGTGTGTACATGTTGACTCACACCGCAGTGTGTATCTGGAAGTGAGATGGAGGTTATTTTAGACTCTAAGTTCATATCTTGGGCTGTCCTGTGATGCCTTGCTCTAGTCCGTCTTTTCCTCCCCAAAACCATTGCCCAGACACGCCTCATGCATGACCCACCTGCCTTGTGCACAAGACCATGTTTTTTCCCCAGTTAGCAGATCAAGGTCCACCCACCTACTGCCCTTCATAATGACTCTTCCGACACAAACAAGTCTAACAGTTTTGATTCTTCTTTACTCTGAGAGAAGTTAGACGGTGGATGGGAGCTGGCCAGATGGTAGGGCAAGCAGAGAAGTGACAGGAAACAGACAACATTAAGTCTTAGATATGGGAAAAAGAATGGCTACATAGTTATCCAGCAAGATTTCTTTTCTGGTTTTGCCTCAGACAGTCACTTCCATGGGGTTACAGAGTGAGACAACATGGGCTTTGTAAGAAAAAAGGATTTGCATGCATACCCTTTGTAAGCAGAGGCTAAAATGTTGAGAAAGAATTTCAAAATAGGGCAACAACATAAAGAAAATGTTTATACTTGAAGATTTATATTTGGTTTAACTTGTTTTTGGCAGAGAAGATAAGCACTAAAATGATTGTAACAAATTTCAGTGTCCTTAGCAATGATTTTCCCTTATTACCAACCCAAGGCTGCATCTGTCAGAATGTAGCCAACTCTGTTTAACCAAAAGGGAGAGAATTTTCTGTGTAAGTCAATACATGCATAACTCCATTCATCAAATACAAACAGAGCCATCACTTTTAAAACACTGCACCCCAGAGAGTGAAGTACATCTGTGCTTACAGAAACCAGTATAAACTTCCCCAAACTGGAAGCAAATAACATGAAATGAAAATCTCTCTTCAAAAATAAACACTGACCGATGAAACCAAGAGTTGTTGCTTTGAAAAGATCAACAGAATGGACGCCTTTAGCTACAACAACCAAGAAGAAAAAGAGAGAAGACTCGAATTACTAATATCAGAAACGGGAGCAGGGGCATGACTACCAACTTGACAGAAATAAAACAGATGGTAAGAGAATTGTACAAGCAGCTGTATGCCAACAGATGAGACAACCTAAATGAAATGAACGGATTCCTAGAAACCCAGACTGCCAAAGCTCAAGGAGAAAAAGAAAGATACTGAGTCAGTCATTAAACAAAATAAAGTTTCAACAATGAAAACCCAGGACCACATGGCTTCACTAGTGAATCTTACCAAATGTTTAAAGAATAATTAGCACCAACGCTTCTCAAACTCTTCCAAAAAGAGGAAGAGTAGGGACCACTTCCTAAACCTCCCAGAGTCTCTATGATATCAAAGTCAAAGACATTGCAAGGAAAGAAGATTGCAGATTAATAACCCTTGTGAACATGGATGCAGAACATCCTCAACAAAGAAAGTGAAAAAGACAAGACTTACGGACAAATATGTCCTCCCCAAGTTCATATGTTGAAACTCTATTCACCAGTGTGATGGTATTTGGAGGTGGCGCCCCTGGGAGGTAATTAGGATGAAATGAGCTCATGTAGGTGGAGCCCTCAGGAGTAGGGTTAGTGCCCTTTGAGACTCATCAGAGACCTTGCTTCCTCTGCTCTTCCCCATCATGGGAGGATACAATGAGAATTGGTGGTCTGCAGTCTGGAAGACGGCTTTCACCAGAATCTAGACGTGCCGACACCCAGATCTCAGGATTTCCAGCCTCCAGGACAATAGGAAATGAATGTGATCTTCACAAATCAAAGTTTATTACTACTTTAACTTTTAGGTGCCTGACTATATTTTTTTCTTCCTTTGTTTCTTGTAAAACAAAACAAAACAGCTGTTTGCCATTTTGTTTGGGGTTTTTCCTTTTCTTCTGTGTCAGTTCACCTGGAACAGCACTTCTGGCCACTCTTGGTCATTTAGATCCCCAGAAGGGAAGGGTGCAGGTTTACAAACAGCGGATGCACAGCCCACAGCCCCTGCCACAGCCTTGTCTGAGTGTTCCTCTTCCTAAGACCTGACCATTCTCCCCTCAGTCAAGTCAGTGCTCTCTGCCTGTACTGGCCTGGCCTGCGAGAAAGCCAGATCACCCCTGGTTGGTCACCAGCCCATTCTGGCCTTCAGGTGTAGGAGCGGCAAACTGCCTCGGGCTTCTGCTGTCTGTCACTCTCTATGTCCGTAGTTCTGTCTGTCTCTTGGCTGCTCAGTTGGAAGACAACACTCCCAACTAGCCCTTCTCAGAAATCTTTACTTTCTGCCTCAAGTCACCAAAATGCTCCTTCTAAGTTCATGCTCTGCTTGTGTTTTTAACTCTGGCATTCTTCCCAAACACAGCGGTTTGCACACTGCCGTGAGCATCGTTCCTGTCCAAGGGGCGCATTCCACGGACCCACAGGTACATGGAACACATGACAATTGCAGTAGGGAAAGGGCCCCACAACGCCGCTTCCTCAGATCATCAGGAGAACAACACGAGGCAGGTACCGCTGCATCTGTTTTAGAGGTAAAACACCCAGAGGTCTCTCCTGTGGATATGGGACTGGAAAGAGGTCCAGTAGTCAAGGTTAGGGGGTTTGACTCAGAAGCCAGTGCTCTTCCCAGCTCATGGGGGATGGATGTTAATGGGCTCAGGTTTCTCTTTGGGGCGATGCCCTGGAATTAGTAGTTGTGAGGGTAGCAGAATTCTGCGAATCTACTAAAATCCCCTGAACTGTACATTTTACAGGGTCCATTTTATGGTATGTGAATTATATCTTAATTTTCTTTTAAAGAACTCATTTGCACTCTTACCCTCTCCCATCTCAGCCCGGTTAGAGAAAATGTGAATAATTTATCACCTCTGATGGCTTCCCATCACACTTAGAAGAAGTCCAAATGACTTTCAGCCGTTAGCAGACTCAGGGCAATGCACCACTGTGGCCCGGCATTTACCCTTCTTGCACACCACTACCCACAGCTTCCTGGGGACGACTGGAACTCCTCACCTGACCATTTTCTCCTGTCCAAAAGAGTCATCCACGGTCTCCTAGGAGCTGCGCCCAGAAGGCCATGGCTGGGAGCTGAAGCATAAGCAGCTTGCTTCCTCCCCTCCAGAGCTTTCCTCTGTGGGTCCCACATAAGGTCCCAGTCCCCTGGAACCCCCACTTGCCCACAGGGCAGTCAAGTAGTAGCATCCCCTGGATTGGAATCCCTCCCTTCCCTTCTCATTTCCCCTTTCTGTGCCTCCTGATTTGTTTGCATTCAGACCTACATCTCAGGGTTTTCTTCTGAGAAAACTTGACCTAAGACAAGCCTTTTGCTGAGGTAACCACCACCTGTCTCTCTGCCTTCATCTGCTCCCACTTGTCCCGTACCCAGCTCTGTTACCTGCACCGAACTGTCCCTTTTTCAGCACACCAAGTTGATTCATCTACCTCGGGTCCCTTGCACTTGCACTTCTTTCTTTCTGCCAAGAAAACCAAGAAAAATCAGTACAACTTGCCATTAATCGGTTAGTCCCAAGGACTGGCCTGAAAAGGACATACGGAAAGTGCTAACTTTTTACATGGCCCAGATTCAACCAGTATTCTCACATCGTTTCATGTAAAATGACCACATTCTGCATGTTCTGGGATATACACACATGATAGGGAGGAAAGACTCTGACCAATGCCAAAACATACTTTGGGATTTCACGAAATTCTCATGGAAAGAAAATTTGTGGATGTTTCAGACCATCCTACAACTGCTAAAAACATATACTGTACGACTACAAAGATGCCAGTGCTTAACAGCAAAACCTATCCAAAGCAGGGACACAGGTGGCCGGTGGACTTCCATTGCAAAGCACTGAAAAGGACAGAGGTATGTCAAGATAATACTGCATTCACGGTATTTCTTGGTATTTCTGCCAAGAACCATCTGCCCCCATTCCACACATGAGTTCAAGGAAGACATAGCTCAACTGTTCTCTCCTGACAACCCAAGAAATGTCTTCCTTGAACTCTATCCAAACTAGATCCCAATGCCTTATCATACCCCATTTCATCATTCCAAAGCACTGATACATAGGAGAAGGTGCTGGAAGGTTTGAGTTTGCTCTTCTAGGTCCAGTCTCCGCTTTTCTCCACCATCTTCTGTGCTCTGAGAAACTGGTCTTTATGGAGGACAGTAGGGGCTCTCTGGGCCTCAGGCTGTGATTTGGACTTTGCCACAGGAAGTTCTCACAGGCACAGAGGTCGGAGGACTATGAGTCAGAGCATTGATTTCCCCAGTGCCTTCCTTACTGGGTTCCTTGGTTCACCTCGAACCTGCCCACACCGTTGTAAATTGCCTTTTATGACCTTTTCCTTATTTATTCAGTTTGTGCAGTCTGATGTGTGTGTGTGTGTGTGTGTGCGTGTGTTATCCCACATTCTCTAAAATTATTTTAAGTATCTACATTTTTTTTAAAAGATTTTATTTATTTATTTGACAGACAAATCACAAGTAGGCAGAGAGGCAGGCAGAGAGAGTGGAGGAAGCAGGCTCCCTGCTGAGCAGAGAGCCCGATGCGGGGCTCGATCCCAGGACCCTGGGATCCTGACCTGAGCTGAAGGCAGAGGCTTTAACCCACTGAGCCACCCAGGTGCCCTAAGTATCTACATTTCTGTTCTCTCCTCTTCGTGTAAGAATGTAAACTTCACAAAGGGAGACATCCTGCCTGCTTTGTTCATGACTGTATCCTCAGTGCCTAAAACCATGTTCAGTATAGAATAGGTGCTTACAAATATTTTCAAATGTGTAGATTCCGTTTATGTGAAGATTTTCATCAAGGAAGCTGACATCTTGTTAATGGGTCAGGTCACCTACATTTCTGGAGGTGACCACCTCCCTCCAACTTATTTCAGCCCCCAGGCAACAAGGTTTTCTGAGTTCGTGCTTTTCCCCCTTAACCCCTTTGGTTCTGAAGCTGCAAAATCGGGTTACAAATGAGTTATTCTCTGGGATAGATTTAGCTGTAAAGCCCTTCTGTTACAGGTTAATAAAATCTAGGAAGTTACCTCCAAACAGCCAGATATACATTGTGGGAAAATGAGAAGACAGTTGAGAAGTAAGGATTTGAGTTTTCAACATTTATGTTTGCTTTCACTCCTAATAAATATTTAAGTTAAACTGAATTTAACTTAACTTGATGTCTATTTAAGTTTAATAGTCATCTGTTTATAGCAGTGCTTTCTGCAATTTTTCAGTTAAGAATCTTTGGCTCTTAACCAAAATGCATTAAAAAATCCCCACCTTTCTCCTTCTACTACAAATTTATAACTCCACGCTCACTTACGTAATTGTGGTATGAAGTCAATCCCAGTTGTTTTCCTTTGGTAAAGAAACAGATGGACGAGGACTCATTTGCATACGGTTTAGAGAATAAATCAGAAATTGTGGTAGGCAGAATAACTGCCCTCCCCAGAGATGTCCGTGTCCTAATCCCTGGAACCTGTGACTATGGTACCTTATATGGGGAACAAGAATTGGGGCTGCAGATGGAAATGGGGTTGCTAATCAGTGGACCTTAAAATACAGAGATTATCTTGGATTATCTGGTTGGGCTCAATGTAATCCTAAAGGTCTTTTAAAATGAAAGAGGGAGGCGGGACAGAGGTAGGAGGACTCGCCCACAGTGATGGCCTTGGAAGATGGAGGGTCCATAAGCCAAAGAATGCAGGGAAGGAAATAGATTCTCCCCTGGA
Organism: Meles meles; assembly: GCF_922984935.1. Lineage (NCBI taxonomy): Eukaryota > Metazoa > Chordata > Mammalia > Carnivora > Mustelidae > Meles > Meles meles. The sequence continues at coordinate 7,979,234 of NC_060084.1, read as the reverse complement.
CCCTCCAAAGGAATGCAACCCTGCTGACGGCCACTTCCCTGCTGTCTTTGATTCAGCCCAACGAGACATGTGTCGAAGCTGTGACTTACAGAATTCTACGATAATAAATTCGTGTTGTTGTAAACCACCAAGGCTGTGATGATTTGTCACTGCGGCAACAGAAGACTAATGTGGAAACGGAACCATGCTCTCCTAGAGGGGCAGCCATACTACCAGATATTCTAGTTTTTCTGAGCCGTTTCAATCGTGCAAACATGAGTACAGAGTCGCTTGGGTCTATCGTTGGGTTTCCATGAAGACTTTTTTTATACATGTGTGATACATTCCAAGGACTCCCATCAAAATGGGAGGTGCCCATAAATTAAACTAGATTTAATCTTTCAATTCCCAGCTCTTTTGCAAGAAGCAAAGAAGGAAAAAAAAATGAGCACCTAAAAGTGGGTTGAATGTTGAAATAGTATGGACGTGCTGCTCTTGTTTTTCCCACCCAGCACAGCTGGTGAACTTCAGTACAAGGGGTTAATATCCATGAATACGGTTAGACCCGAACTGTGAGGGAAATAGTAGATCCCTAGAGCAGGGCATTATTTTAAAATTACATTTTCCTGCTTCTTGCTTTCCTGCTTCCATGGTGTGAAGGGAACTTGCACTTCTTGACATGTTCCAGCTAGCTGAGACGCTCCGAGAGAGCCAAATGACTCAGTCCCTGGACCACTACCAACATTTTCAGGGTTGAATCCTGCTCTTCTTTTCTAAGGAACAATGTTTAACTGGCCTCTGTGGCATTGTGTCAACTGACATCACCCTCTAATTGCAGACATGTCATGTTAGGCTACCACCAATATTCAAGAGAGGATCCCAAGGCTCATTAAACAATATGGTGGAGGCTGTTGTGTGTTTTTCACATCCCTGGCCAAGGGGAAGTCCACGTCCTGAGGAACATATAATTCAGGCCTTCTCAATATGATCTCAAAAATGCTGAAACAGGTTAAAACACATGTATTAACCAGCTACAGAGCAAACGAGTGTGACAATCTCTGTAAAAGGCACATCGTTCTCTTGTCATCTGTTTTAAGTCACTCCCATGAATCAGAAAGTGCTCAAAACACACCGAGCCAGATTCACACCAAGAGATTTTTTTTTTATTTCCCCCTGGGATTATCAATGTAAATGCAATGAATTATGGGCCTGGAAATACGCATTCTCCTACGATTGCCCAGGGATTTTGAAAGTTAATATCTGTATGGAAGATGATGAAGTCATCAGCCCAGTGGCCTCTGAACTAGCAAGATCCTGTGAAGTAGATCGTGCCCAAACTTGTTTTCAGTGCCAGCAGACCAGGAGTGGATACAAAGAGAAAGAGCCTTCATTCGAGTCCTTTACAGAACTGTCTGCGCGGATCTGATCTCACGCAAAGTCATTGGTTGGCCCCAAGTAAGACACTCAACTTCTCCTTCATAGGAAGAACAATAGCTGCCTTTATTAACTTAAAAAAAGGATGAAAGCTGACGATCTCTTTCATTTTATCCTGTGAGAAATGAGAGAGGCTTTGCTTAAGGATCTTCCTGAAGGTTTTAGGAGGCTTTCTAATCCCTGGGGAATGAAGCTGATTGACCTGCCGGGCCTTGATGGAGGCGTGAAGAAGAAAGCACAGCAGAAAGACTTTCACAGTACTATGGAGGTCTTTAGACTTCCGTGAAAAAAAAAAAAAAAAAAAAAAAAAAAGGTATAGTTTTCTGGTTGATGGATGCAAATTACTCCCCCTCACCCTAACGGGCACATATGTTGAAGAAAATGGAGTCGCAGTCAGCTCTAAAGAGAAAACCAAGATGGGTAACCAAGAATGCAGACGTCATGAGCAAGACATGGATTTGGAGCTATAATCAGAATCTCTCAGCAAGATGGCAGACCAAGAATTGTCAACTGGAAGGGGATCCTTCAGGATGTGTATACTATGCCTTGAACTGCTTTCATATAGTCTCTTTATTGTGAGGTTTCTTTCCTTAGCCCGACTCTGATGGCCAAGTATGGGCCCTTCGAGTTTTAAGGTGCTAGAGACTGAATGTGTGTCCCTCAATAATTCATGTGTTGAAACCTAACTCCCAGTGCATTTGAAAGGGGGGGTCCTTTGGGAAGTGGAGACCTCTTGGAAGGCATTGGTAACCTTATAAAAGAGACCTGAACAGTTGCTCGAACTTTCTGTAATGTGAAGACATAGTGAGAAGACAGCTAGCCGTGTATAGAGCAGGAAGCAAGTCCTGACCAGACACCAGATCTGTTGGTTCCTTAATCTTGAACTACATACCTCCTGAGCTGAGAGAAATAAATGTTTGTTGTTTAGGCCATCCTGTCTATGCGATTTTTGTTGTATCAGCTCAAATGAAGTAAGATAAGAGGCACTGTCTTATGTTGCTAATATTTCACTGGGGAGCACTGATTGCCTAAATGGCCAGCCCCAGTCAGGTCCTACTCTGTCAATGAAAGAGGAAGGTGGTCAGTGATGGAAAATGCACGAAGGAGCTGGGGATGACTGTGTGAATGGCAGGTGTGGAAGGAATGAAAGTAGACCCAGGATCACACAGAGCATGTGAGACTGCAGCTTTCAAACAGATAAAGTTGGTTTTGATAACATTATCCTGTTTTCAGATCAAGCATTCTCATCATCACCAAGGCACTGACTACCTCGAACGACACATGCTGGGTAGCTCACCATTCTAGGTCTCCTGTGGATAAATTGCTGTCTCTTTCATTATGATAATACTCAGTCCCAGGAAAGGTACTGGGCACTTTCCATATTACTATTTCTCTGACATGCTCTCTAAACGAAGCTCAGCAAAGGTCCCAGCAACTTAGCCAACTCTCTCCTGGATGGTCTGACTATGTAACAGTGGGCCAAGATACCAGATGAGGCTAACATGTATATTGCTTAAGCCAAGCCTGGATTTGAAAAATACCAGCACATTGTAAGGCTTCGATACTTTGCCACCTAAGATGCCTTCAATTCGCAGGCCAAAATGAGATGTCAAAGCTGACAGCATGATCTCCAAACAGTTCAAATAAATCGGTAAGGAAAAATAATCATAATCCTCCCTGATTTAGCTTCGTCAGTTTTATATAATCTTACTATCTCCCTTAAGCTTAGGAATGTTCTAGAAGAGTTTTCAAAGTGTTAAACCGTTGAATACCCATTTGCTGGCAAGTTTTTAAAACCACTATTCAGGAGGATAAAGTCTTAAAATCTGGTCCCTCTCCCTTTTTTTCTCCTTCTCTACATCTTCCCCCTTTTTTTTTCTTCCTGTTTCATGACTTTCATTTCTTTTATGCTTTCATCTCCTCTCTTTTCTCCCCCCCCCCTTTTTTTTTGCCAAAGTCTACTTTTGTCCTCATGCCCGTGAGAATCAAGATAAGGGCAATTAAGAGGAATATAGTAGGACAGTTAGATTTAAGTACAGGAAGGGAAGTGTATTCTTCAGTTTTTCTTCCATGAAGAACAAAATATTTCTTTAGCAAATTTCCTTGGCAAGGACTAGGGACACAAGCTGAGGCCTCCAGGGAGCTTGATCTGAATGGCAAGACTCTGCAGGGGGCAGAGAGAGGAATGTGTTTGTTAACTCTTCACAGAGGCAGTAGAGAAGGGAGCAGGAGGCGCAGGTGTAGGGACAAAACACTATGGCCCCTCCCAGCAATCTCCCCCTTTTTAATGAATTATGGGATTGTCTATTTAAGTGAAGTCTACCAAAATGTTCATATAATTAAGGGTAGTGGGAGTTTTGAGTCAGCCAGTGAAAACTGGATTCTACGTCAAGGGGGGGGGGGTGCCTGAGAAAAACAGGGGATTTGGGAAGCTATAGAGAAGCACAAGGCAAAAACCCTCAGGAACTCAGAGATTTCTGGAAAACCTTGGAAAGGGATTGAGATTGCCTGTCAGAAGCCCCGAAATTGGAGTCTAAACCAAGCTTAAAGATCCCTTAGGAACACAAGAACTGCATAATTTATCAGAAGATCAGGACATTTTTTGGAATGAAAGGCACATTTGAAATACGCAAGGACAACGGGCACATACAGGGGAACAGACCACTCTACCCAGAAAGGCCTTAGCTCTCTTTAGTCCATAGGAAAGGGAGATCATATTGTGGAGCTGGTTCAGAAGTTTCCCCTAAACTAGGCTCAGGCTGCAAAGGACAAAGAGAAAGTGAGAGAAATCTGACAGTGCCTGGAAGAGAAGTACAGGAAGTGAGTGGCAGGTGACTTCCTCTCACAAAAAGATCGATTTTTGTGATCTTGGGTAAAAGGTGATAGTTGATTCAGTTTCTGTAGGAATTAGAAATGCCGAGATAATTGCCAATACTGATAAAAGAAAAGGGGAAAAGTAAAAAAAATTTAAAAAAAAAAGAAAAAGAAAAAAAAGGAAAGGAAAGAAAGGAGGAAGGAAGGAGAGAGGGGAGGGACTGGGGGAGGGAGGAAGTTAGTTCTGTCTGTTCTCGGCCATCTTCCTCAATGAACAGATGGTGGAATTCAAAACTCTGCCTTGAGTGACACATCGCAGAAGTCGGGGTGTCTAACAGGTGCTCAGCTGAAGGGCGGGCAGCCTGGTACCGTGGAAAGAGCGGAGACCCTGAGATCAGATAGGCCTGCCTGTAATCCCAAGGAAATGAGATGCCAAAACAGAGTAGGCTGCTGGGACGAGGAGTCTGTAAGGGAGAGTTACAGTTTCCAATAAGAGCTTCTCTCTTTACTTTCTACCAGACATCCACTGAAAACCACAACAACAACAACAAAAGCACCCTGGCTGGTACCACGTCACGTAAAGACAGTTGACAACATGACAAAACGTGCGAGGTTTCTTAGGACGGCTCAGCCTCGCATATAAACGATAAGGCACGTGAAGAAGTTAGTGTGGGGTTTGCAGTCGCTCCCAAGCAGCAGACAGTGCCCCCCCCCCACCCCCAGGAGCTGAAACTGAAGGTCAGGGAAAATCCCTGTGACCTCCTGCTAGGAGAGATGCCATGGATATCGGGGATGCTGTAAACCGAACAAAACAAGCAGCAACAACAGAAAACCCAACGATTTCAAGTTTGGGAGTCCTATCAAATGTCACAAGAAAGAATGTTCCAGTCTTGAGAGGCTGATTTGTAATTTCTTCTCACATGGGCGATTAGATGGAGCATGTTTATCTGGAGCAACACGGGGAAGGCAGCTGGTCTACATTAATTCTTGCCTGCAGAGGCCTTCCTGGATGGGTGTGTGCCTCTGGGTGTGCGCCGGGGGTGGGAACAGGGGGCCGTGGAGAGACGGTGTATGGCCATGATGCCTCGCTCCAGAGCAGTGTTGGAAAAGCCACCAGACGTGGACAATCATCACGTAATACATGGCATGATTAAAGCCCTGCTTTTGGCATCCTTTGTCGGTTTTGTCAAAGCTGGAGAGTCTATCATTTCAAATCTGTTAGGTCTTTCTCTAGTAAAGACTGCCGCTTTGGGGGTAGCGTCCGTGCTCTTCCCTCACGTGGGAAAGATTACCTGGAGGGGCCCTTTAATGCTCCATGTATAAAACCAGTATCACCCAGTGCTCTCCAGGAAAACCTGTGAAGGACCAGGAAGCTGAATGTAGACATTTTAGGAGAAAATGTTTGGTAATTTAAAGCAGAATGCTTGGCCAAACCATAGTTCTGTTTCCATTTTAGCATTTTTGTTGGGGAGCAGGGGCTGGTAGATTCTTTTCTCCCTGGAGATGAAGTCTGCATTGTGCCCAGGAGCTGTGGCTTGTCCTTGTTGATAGAAGTGCATTTCTGTTACAGGGCGGGACACAGAAGAGGCTGTGGAATGCGTGCTGATCCTCCTTTTGACAGAGCTGCCCTGACAGTCGCCATGACAGAGGACCCCCTGGGCACAGAGCGCCCTGCGGCACCACGCTGACAACCTCTGTGAAGCGTCCTTGCGTAGGCAACGGCCCAGGCCTGGAGAATTGTCTGGGCACCAGACAACCGCATCCTAATCACGTCTTTGGAGTTCTGTGTATATGTGGCAGTGAGAGCATAGGGACAGAGACATATGCTCGTGAAGGGAACGGAAACCCCATGGTCCATCTACCTGGGACAAGGTCAGCAGGAGAGCAGAGGTGGAGGGTGGGGGTCTAAACCTGGGTGCACAGCATGTAGTTTCCTCCCTCTGGGGGCCCGGGTTGGTCAAGCATGGACACTGGGGCTGAGACGCACTTGAGGCTGTTCCCTAGATGGAGAAGCTGCTCTCCCTACACAGAGAGGTTGGGTGGGCACACAGCAGAAAGCTCTGTGGAGGCCTCACAAGGAAGAGTCTACACCTGAGGTTCTAAAGAGGGTCCCAAGCTGTTGTAGTTGATGGATTCTTGGTTCACGGATGGCTGAAACCACAGGCAAATCTCCCTAAGACCCAAACAAAGCAAGGCAAGCAGCAGTAGCAGTGAAAATCAAGTTCTAACCTCGTGGGAGGAGACTCTGAGGGGAAGGGAGCCTGTGCCCCTGAACTCGTGCATGGTAGGTGGTTTTAGCCTCTGCCTAAGGGGCACGAACCCAGGTCTGGGAAAAGCAGAGGAATGAGAGAGGAGGCTGAGACCGTGGCCACAGCAGATGCCGAAGGCACGGGGGGCTCAGCTCCTGATACGCTGCCCGAGGGGGAAAGTAAGGGTGGCCAGGGGGACAGTGGCCAGCAGGGGAGGCCTTGCCACGTCCACTCACGGGCTCAGTGACCCCCTTCTAACTTCCGAAGGGGTGAAGCAAATGCAGCATCCGCATTTCAGCTCTGACAACTACGACCAAGGACGCCGCCACTCTCACACCGGGACTGCTCTCTTGAGAAAACAAAAGCCAAAAAAAAGATGAGCGGGTCCCAGTGCCTTGCACTCCTGTAACCTGCTTCTCGCAGCCCTCTGCTCCCTCCAGATGAGTCACCCCGGCAGGCAGGAATGTTAATGTATTTGACGTGCGTCAACATCACCCTGGAAAGAGTTGCTGAGCCGTGTCGCTGGCACACAGGGCACAGAGAGCCGACGATGGGAGTGTGACTTCGCCTCAGCCTCACACAGACCAGGCTCCTCAGACCTGATATCTCGGGGAATCCCTACTATGTCTGTCCATGAAGGAACCTCCTCACCTCCTAGGCTGCTGTCTCCCTTCCTTTTCATTAAAAAGTTGCTCTCGAGGGGCGCCTGGGGGGCTCAGTGGGTTAAAGCCTCTGCCTTCGGCTCAGGTCATGATCCCAGGGTCCTGGGATCGAGCCCCGCATCGGGCTCTCTGCTCCGCGGGGAGCCTGCTTCCTCCTCTCTCTCTGCCTGCCTCTCTGCCTACTTGTGATCTCTCTCTGTCAAATAAATATAATATTTAAAAAAAAAAAAAACATATCGGGAGACTTGAGTACACGCAGTGGATATGGCCATGTGAACAAACGGTGTCTAGGACAGCCTATGACGTCGCTAGGACAGATGTGACACACGGGGAGGGATGGCTGAGTGACTGCAGCTTTGGGAGTTCCCAGGTTGTTCTGATGGAACATGCATAAAATGACATGAAACGGCCTCGGCCATACGTGTGTACTGCTTCACACCGACTTTCTCTTCGACTCATTCCCTGGAGGCATCAAGTCCTAAAAACTGTATTTCCCAGATTCCTTGGGACCTGGCTTCTGGTTAGTTTCCGCCAGTGGGAGGCCCCGGTTGGGGTTCGGGAGGCAGGCAGAAGGGAGAAGCCGGGAGTATCTCTCCCCCTCTCTGGGTGTCTGATGAGCACTTGCAGCAAAGCTTTTCTCCTCCACAGGTCCAGCTCCACCCAGGAAATCCCACAGCTCTGGCCTTGGAGTGCTGATAAAACCATAGCCTTCTTTGGTCTCTAGTAGGTCCCAATCATTACTAATCCCTGGGTTGCTTCCTCATACCCTGTTGACCTTTCATCAATACCTTTATACTTTGCAATAGGGTGTCCCGTGTTCAATTTTTGCCATTGGATTCCCTGGTTTCGACTCTTCCTTCTGCCTGGAGTGTGGCTGATCCAGGACATTCTGAAGGGGGACACGAATGTGCAATTTGGAACTTCCATGTGCCGCTTTCTGACTGTCCCTTTTCAATTCCTTTCCTGGTGGCTCGAAGAACACTCTGGAAATTACATGGACTCGTGGATATCGTTCCACTCAAACTCTCAGGGTACGAGTTTCCTAGTAATATTTTTGGTATATGCATGTAGTGATCCTCAGTATGAATAAAAAATAAATAAGATCCTAAGGGATTTACAGCCTGGAGGTTGGGGGTAACTGAGGACAAGTTTCCAAGAAGATTCTGAACTTGGGTGGAGAGAAGCCTGTTGGAATTTTAAAAGATGGCCAATCTTGGTAGAATCGCTGGCTCCTCTCTCAGATCGCCCCATTAGGCTGGTGTATTTACGTCTCCTTTCCCAAGACAGGTTCTGTTTCACTTGCAATTCACATGGGAGCTTGGCAAGATGCTTGGATTAGGTGTTCCCTTGTTCACGAGGCTTGTTATGTTCGAGGGAGAATTTGGTCCCTGCCTGGGGACTTGGCTGAGGAGAGGTAAGGCCTGGCTTTTCTGGAACTTCAAGAAAAGCTGTACCAAGGGAGAAATGGCCCCCAGGCCAAAACGATGGCTCCCGGTGTGGTCCCGCCATGCGCAGCGACACACACAGATGGTCTACAGCTCTCTTGGAGAGGTGGTGAAGTAAAACCAAACCAAAGGCTCCAGAGGGAAGACGCATTTCTTAGGTGCTAACAGGAGCGCGTTCCCAACGAGACAGACTCAAACTCGGCCAAGAAAATTAGCAATGGGCGTACCTCATAAAACATTTAAGTTTGGGCTCATTTCAATTAAGCCTCTCAGAGCCCCAGGTGTTTGTCCAAAGCTTACCTGAGCCTGAACTCTTGGAACCAACTAGGTTTGCTGAGACCAGCAAGAACATGCATCCCCACGAGAAGTTTTGCAATGAGAATCACCCCCCCCCCAACCCCACTCCAGGCTGAAAAGATCCCATCTAACGACTATAAAAGTAGTTTCCAAACATTTCTAAGCTATGTGTTTGATTTCAATTGAACCAGACATGCCCAGGTATCTGCTTCTTTTGGGGGGAGGGAAGGATGAGATCTCAAAAATTTTCTCTCTGTCTCAGGCAAGGATGCTCCATAATATGGAGTCACACTCTCCCAATTCAACAGAAAATCAGTGAAGGGCAGAGCACAGAATGTAGTACTTTCCTTCCAATTCTGGGTTGAAAACCGTGAATTGGATTGAATTAGATTTGGGGGTCAGGTCAGACCAAATCAAGCTGGCCTCCTCTCACTTCCTACGGTCATTAAAAGCCTTTATCTAATATATTTAATAAAAATGATTATGACAATAAAAACTGACCGTTAATGGAAACCTTACTCTATCCTGGCACCACGCTGAGCATTTCATAAGTGATTATGTCATTTCCTCCTCATGGCTACTCTATGGACCAGGCACTGTGATTATCCACGTTGAATAGACAAGAGAACTGGACAGTGGGAGATGACATTACTTGTCTGAATTCGCTGTTACCAAGTGTCAGGAATTGAACTTGGATCTCCCCCATGCTTCTAAGCATTCTGCTAGATGAGTCTCCGCTGAGATACTTTTCATAAGAAAGAACAAAGCTATCATTTGAATAAATGAATCTGGTTCTGTTAATAAGATAATGGGCATGAAAATGCTTTTGAGAGCTGCACAGCCTCACATAAAGGTTAAGAATTAATTATTACAAAGAAAGAAATTCTATAGTGTGGAAGGAACAGCAGAAAAGGGAAAGTGGGAAAGATATCGATCATGAAATTAAAAGAACTGTATCTTGGAAGCATATCAGTGTAATGATTATGAATTTGTAAAACTTAAGTATTCAAAGACTGGAAAGGAGAAATACGGAGGAACAGAGAAGAGAGATTAATTTGCGGGGAGGTGTGAAAATAGGGACAGATCTTTTCTTTCTTTGATTTAGATTTCCATAAGATCATTTGTGCAAATTAAAAAGGAAAACAGAGGCTGTTGGAGTCCATGTTGAGAACCGGGCTTTCAGGTTTACTGTGTGGTTAACCAAAGCTCCTCTGCACGTTCGTAGAAACGCCGCTTCAAGTGGAACTCACATATGAATGTGAGTAAACCCTCTGGTGACCCGTTGAAACTGAGATTCTCAGACTCATTCCCAGACAAGTCACTCAGAAGGCCAGTGAGACCAGGGAATCTGCATTGTTAACCTGGGTCCTGTTTTAATAAGCACGTCCCGTGGCTGAGATGTCAGTGGTCTGCAGACCACAGTGGGATAGTGGAATTTGCAGCTCAAGTGAGAGGACCCTCTGTCCTGAATTTATACAGATGCAGAGATTGGTATTGGTGGTATGTAGGTAGTATCACTTAGTGTCCTTGGAAAATCTGCTTACGTGATGGCGGTCCCATGTGAACTTGGAGAAAGTCATACATACTCAGTACCATGGGAGATCTTTAGTATAGTCTCATTTCATACTTCAGATACATTTGTGAGACTAGTATTGTTCTGTAGGTAAGGGAACCAAGGATGAGGAAGGTTTAAATATCTCGAATGGGATCATAGTTCTAAGAAGTGCTGGAGTCAGGATTCTAAGTCAGTCTATATTTACTCCTTTCATTATGCCAGGCGACTTCTCACTCTTTGTCTTCATGTATTACATGGGTCTACTGTGATTGGAGCAACGGTCATTCAGGGGGAAAGCTGGACATCACGGATGGCTTGCTCAAATTCCAATAGCCAAAGTCAGCCTTCGGTGAATACTGACCTTACTCGGGAAATCTCAACTCTGAGAACTGAGTCCCTTCTTAGTGGAGTCTCAGGAACTCTGGGGTCATCAATGCAAGCTTTCTACTGTTGGGATTTCCTCTTACTCCCCTTCCCGATTTGGGACCCAGTCGATGACTACTATTGATTAGCTGCTATGACAGAGGAGAAGCTTGGTACATCCTATTCCCCCAGTCTTGATTTTATCACGGTCATGAAAATGAAGGAGAGTGCAATTACAATTTTATTTTTTCTATTTTTTATCATATTCTCTTTTTATGATGATCAAAACTGAATATCACTTCACTCAGTGAATATGTGTTGGACTCTGTCTAAGGCCGTGTGCCAGGTAGCAGAGGGGAGTGGGGAATAAGACAAAGTCCCAGTCCTTAGGAAGCTTATATTCTAGGGACGAAGCCCCAGCGACAGACAGCAAACAAATAACTAAGTGTATTGGGCATCAGACAGCAAACATTAGCGTGGAGAAGAAGCAAGCAGGGTAAGGAAGATAGGGAGCAGGGAGGAACTAATCTATAGGTTAATCACATGTATGCATACATATTAATAGATATGTTAGTGTGTAGATACCTTCACAAACACTGAACACTATCAAAAAGAATACGAATTTTTACCCATAACCCTACTACACAAAGATAAGCAGTATTAAGTCCTTGGCCTCTTTTCTTTTGTACTTTTAGCTCCGTATTGAATTGCGATCCCACCCGACCTGCTTTCATATTGCAACCTGCATTTTTTCCCTTGAATATGACATAATCATTCTCCCGTGTCATTAGCATGATTTTATATTTAAAGGTTTGCTAAGTGCCATTGTAGGAATGCACTACGATTGATTTAGTGATTTCCTCTGTCGTTAGTCCTTTAGATCACTTTCCGTTTTGTACCAGTGTAAATATCACACTAATGTCCTTTCTTATCTATAAACCTTTCTGGATAAATAAACTGTTTTTTCAGAATAAATTAGTGTGTTTTTGAGTCTGTTCTCTCAGGTTCTTCTTTTTTTTTTAATTTGTTATTATTTTAGAGAGAGAGTGTGGGGTGGGGGGATGAGGGCCAGAGGGAGAGAGAAAGAATCCCAAGCAGACTTCCTGCTGAGTGCAGAGCCCACACGGGGCCCAATCTCATGATCCTGAGACCATGACCTGAGCCAAAACTCAGTCAAATACTTAATCGACTGAGCCGCCCAGCACCCCTGTTCTCTGAGATTCTTGATGGATGTTGCCAAATTGCCCCCCAGAAGCTGGATGGAGACTCAGCCATCTAGCCATGTCAGGTGTAGTAACAATTCTTTACTAAACTCTCTCAACAGTTCTGTGCTGGGTTTGCTTTTAATTTGGCCTAACCTCAAGGGTCCAGTTCTCCCAGGTCTGGGGACATAATATGGGCCACTCCCCAGTGTGACATTCTAACAGGATCCTTCCTGTCTGCACGGTGGAGTAGGGGGTCTCTGGACACCTGGGTACCTTCCCCAGAATCTGAAGGGATGACCTTCATCTCTTCCCCCAACCTTTGCTTGAGTGAGTCTTAATCTATTCTTGGCCTCTCAGGGCCCCCCTCCAGGATGCTGTAATCACAGCACTAACCTGTGTTCACATTTCCCGTTATCGAGCAGAAATCCCCCTGTGCATCCACACAGCCTGGCTGCTTCCTAATGGCCCCAACTCCCAACTTCTAATGGCCCCATTCTCATGTCTCCCAAGAGCCAGCTCTTTCTGCTAGTGTTTTAAGATTCCTGGTCCAGACGAAATTTCCCCCCATGATGCCCATCTGGCCAAACTGCAGGTGATATAAGCAGTAAGACAGAGACGGGTGTGTCTGCATCAATAGGACAGAGGAACCTACCAAGGCTATCTGTCTTCTGTCCTGTGACATCTAACCGGGCCCCTCCTTGTCTGTGATTTGGGGATGAGAGACGACATCCTTAATTGCCAGTGCCACGCCCCAGAGACGGGGGTCGCGGTGCGAGTGCTGGTGGTCTGAGTACCGCCCTCCCTTCTAGACCGGACAACACTTTCCCGAGATGCTGCTTCTTTCTTGTGAGTAAAATCCACGGACAGAGTGATGTCCCACTTTGCAGTTCATCGCGTGGGAGATTTAACCTTCAGAGGAAATGTTAGCGAGGGCGCAAGGACTCTTCTGAATGTCAAATAATTCCGGGGTTTGAGCTGTCTGTGCTGGTCCTCAAGAAGGAGGCCCTCCCCTCTAGACCTCAACTGCAGCTTCCTCAAAATGGATAAATGTTGTGCTGATGTAGAGAATGATGACCAGAAGTGATTACGAAGCATGTGCAAGCACAAAAGTAATGATTGTTTTAAAAAAGGAAAATATTATAAGCACTGGACAATGCCAGCATCTCCATTTTTTTTTTTCTTTCTAGATCTTATGAAGCCACCTGGGGATCAGGTTTTCCATTTCTCTCTTCCTCGATTAAGGTGACAGATTATTCATACGGTTCCACAGCCAGCTGCTTAGTACCTGGGTTTTATGCTGGGCACCTATTTCTGGGAAGAGAGAGGGGTGGGTGGCGGGGGGAATAAGAGAAAAAAAAAAAGTTCCTCAGTTGCAAACATAAGAAGTTAGTTCTGAACTTGGGTTTAATTGTTAACCAGTAATCACATTATTAAAACAAAGAAGAGGGTTCTTTCCAACCCCCCACAGGATTCCTAGGGGAGCGGACTGGAGCGTCTTTGAGTGAGGACAGCACAAACAGCAAGGCATTCCCAATAGGTGGAAGTGGGCCTGGCTGCCTCCCGAAGACCCCGCTCACCTTCTCTCGGGTGCTTCTAGCATTCCTGCCTCACTCAAGCTTGAGGGGCAAGTTGTTCACCGGCTCAAAAAACCTGATAGGCTCTCCTTGAGTTACAGGAACTCGGCTAGGTGCTGGGGATTCAGACGTGAGCAAGCCAGGGAAAAGTTCCTGCCTTGGGGGAGCGTCCATCAAAGACAGACTGTCAACTGGTCCAGAAGGAAACAAAGTCAGGGCATGAGTGGTTCTTGCAGTAAAGAACCAGGAAAAGTGATGGCAAGCGTTAGCAGTATTCGCAATTGACTTAGGCAAGGCCCTCTTTCCTATCTCCCCTTCTGCTCACGGGAGCCACAGAGATTTTTTTTGAGGGGAAAAAAATGACCACGTGTAATCAAAGGCACTTCACATTTCATTGTGTGTCCTTTAGACATTATAGCTTTCCCTCCCACTAGACTATAAATGCGATGAAAGCAAGGAAAGGATTGCTTTGCTAACTGCATCCTCCCTGTGTTGCATAAAGTAGGCGCTCAGTAAATATTGTGGGATGGCTGGATGGATGCATGGATGGATGAAGAAAGGCTCTAACTGAGGAGGAGACGCACAAGCTAACTGGTATTAATCAGGGAAGTACCCAACTGGAGAGTCAAGAAGAAGTAGAGTACAGGATACCTGTTGAGGGGGGAAACTGAGTCCAGGTGCTCTGAAAATGGCAACTCCATTGTCTTTCCCACCAACCAGGCACAGAAGCCTGCAAAGGTGAAACTCAGAGCCTCACTTTGGTGTAGTTACTCCAGAAGGGTTTCCATTGAAAGATCACTGAGAGGAATGCTAGATTCAGTAATTTTAGCATCATAGTTGAGGCTCCTAAGAATGTAGGAGAGGTCATGAAGAGCAATGCAGTCGCCCCCGAGGACTCTTGGACACCTCGATTAGGGTCTTTAAGAAGGAACTCTGCCTTCTTCCTTCATTTGCGGGGCTGGTGTCATCACCAGGTAAGGAGCTTTGCTGTTAGTACACCCGATTCTGTTTATGCCCATCGACTTCGCTTAAACATTCCATCGATACCTTCCTGGAAAAGGTCCTATTTTCTATTTGGTCCAGTTGGAAATCTTGAGGCCGGAAGCTTTTTTTGAATAATCCAACATCTGAAAGTCAACCAGGCTTCCTCAAAAAGCCAGGAAAGTCTCCATTAGAGGAGAGATACAAATGGAATTTGGACATGTCAATCTATACCTACATCTATCTCTATCTCACTCTGGGTCATACTTCAAGAAGAAAACAGAAGTGGTTGCTCTGAAGTACTGCCCAAAAGGGATCTTCCATGAGCCCGTGGTGTGAAATATTCATCCTATCTGCCATCCATGAATACTTGATCCTATTCTGTGTCCGAGATACACACTTGGGAGTCTGCACCTAAGGGTTTTCCGGGCCTTGTTTTGTCTCATGGGCTGAAAGGGCTGAGAAGTTCTATCTGCCAGTGTTATTGCTGTGAGGGTTCCGGGGGAGGGGGGGGTGTCTTACTTAGCAAATACCAGGCTGCACTCAGTCCTTAATAAATCTTGGTGTCATTTGAATCTGAACCCTTCCAGTTCCACGGCGCTGGAAGTTCAAACATTTCTTAGTATAAGCTACACTGGGCCCAGGCAGAAATCAGTAGGACTCGAATGTTCCCACTCCCTGATTATGGAAGCAGTGAAAAATGTGTTGATTTTATCCCTTTGGTGAGCTGTACGCCCACCTAACAAAACCAGGCCTAAACATATGGTCCCAATTTCTTGTCTTAGGGGAAAGACCAATGTTCTTAGAGAAGTTAATTTTTACCAGTTTCAATAAAAAGTAATGTCCCGTCCATGGAAAGTGGATTGGATTGCCACAGTCTCAGCGAGCTGTTCTCAGTGGATACACAGATGCCAGAACCCAGGAGAGGACAGCTGTCCTTTAGGGCTGTCTTGATTGCTCCAAGTGACTTTAAGTTCCTTTATCATTCCCTGTGATTGCATCACACACGTAGGTCCCCTCTGTGACAAAGCTGACGGGTTTGTGGTGGGGTTTGAGTCACAGCGTTTCTCCCACTTGACTGTAAGCACGGGGGTGGGAGTCCCCAGTGCCTAGCCCAGAGGCAGAGCCCACTCCAAGAAGTACTGCGCAAGAAAGAAAGGACAGCCTCCGTGGCTCTTGGCTAAAAGACGGCAGAAGCAGGAGAGACAAAGCACCGGGTAGGGAGGTGGCTGGCCGTACTGGGCAAAGCTTGAGGGAGTAGAGGTTGCAACAGGAGGGATTTAGGTTAGTGCTCAGGAAGAAAGCTGCTTTGTAAACAGTCTCTCAAATTCAGGGCTGCCGAAAGCGTTACAGTGGGTACCATGGAAAACAGCCAACAATTATATCAGCCTCTGCAAACATAATAATCTGTTCTGCTCCAATCCCAATTTTTATTTTCCATAGGTTTTAAAGAAAAGTTTTAGCAGATAAACTTTATGGCAAAAGATTATGAGGAGGGTTTTGGCTAGGCTTTTTAAGCTAGGGGGATTTAAGGAAGGAGACAGGACTATCTTTCTGGGACCAAGAGAGTCTCTGGGGATGGGTGGAGCTGGAAAGGCTCCCACCGGCTGGGTAATACTGGGTATAGAGGTTCAAACACATCTCCTTTCAGTCATCAGAAAAGAAACACCCCTTAGGCTCCTTCTGTATTCGAGAGAGAGAGAGCTAAGCATGCCCAGGTCCCTCTCCCTCTGGAAAGAGAAGAGGGAAGGCTAGTTGGGGCCTTTCTGCTGAGTCTATTAGGCAACAGCAGACTGAGTACAGACACGCTTCCCTCTGGTGCCAGGCTCAGAAAAAGGGCTAGGGTGGTAGGTAGCCGTCTGCCAGGTAGAAACCAGCCTTGCCAGCAGACGCTCCTCCACCGGTCAATCCTGCTCCCAGCGGGGGGGCCATGTCCAGGCAGTTTCCAACAGAAAAGTAGAACAGATTTCATTTCTCACTGACTCACTCAGGCTTTTTTCTTTCTTTTTTCTCTTTTCTTTTCCTCTTCTTTTTCTTATTCCCTCCCTCCCTTCCTTTTAAAATTCTCAGTCCCTACATTTTGTTCTTGTTTTTAGAGATTTATTCATTTATTTTAGAGAGAGAGAGCACGCATGTGAGCCGGGGTAGGGGCAGGAGAAGAATACCAAGCAGCCTTCCCACTGAGAATGGAGCCCTCCGTGGGGCTCGACTCCATGACTCTGAGATCATGGCCTGAGCCGAAATCAAGAGTCTGATGCTCAAGCCACCCAGGCGCCCCATTTTTGTTGTTTTAAATTCATAATGGAATCACAGGCATTCTTAGAAAGCAGAGAAGCCAGCTCCCTTGCAGGGAGAAAAGGGGAAATCTGCACCCAGGCTTGGATCTGCTACTACAGGCCCTGCTTCTGTGCCTCAGTGCCCTCATCTGCAAATAGGGTTAATTTTGCACGCTGTACCCATCACTACAATGGTGAAGCCATAACAAGATGAGCTGGAAGTGTCTTGAAACCGCCCCCGCCCAAAAGGAAACTCTTTTGGAAAAAAAAAAAAACCACATTTTTACATATACCCAACTGGATGGTTGTCCACAAAATTTGAAAATAGGGGATCTCAGCATGCAGTTGAGTTTATGTAAATCTGCAGCCGTTTCTCAGAGCAGCATTCTTACAGGCTTTCTTTCCTGTGCAGACAGCTGGCTTTGATGTGTGATGGACTTGCCGGGTTATAAGCTGTGTAGCCTTGGTCAAGTCACTTTCCCTCTCTGAGCGGTAGTTCCTGAACCAGTTAAAGGGAAGCTGCGTAGACAGATGTGTCCAGAGGCATGAAGATAAGACATTCTCTACAAGAGAGAGAATACGTCTTTTCTACTACAGTCTTGAATTCTTAAGAAAGATCCATATAACATGCAAACACTAAAATTACGGACAGGCCTAGGGTGAAGACGTCCCCATCGGGAGCACCGCTAGCTACCCATGGGACTCTACTGAGACACATGCCCGTCTGGGGGACCTAAGGATCTCCATACCACCTGGGCTGTCCTAGAGCTATGCACCAACACCAGGAAGTAGCTAGAACGTAGGGTTCTGGAGCCAGAGACAGACTCAGGTTCAAGCCCAGCCTGGGCCTTGCCACCTGACTCAGCAGTGATGCGCTGCCCTTGTTTCAGTTCACTGGTCTTACCCAGCTTTAAACAGCGTGAAGCACGGTAACTGCTTAGTACAGCGTCTGGTACAGCAAATGATAGCTCTTCTTCTTAATACTTTATTAACTATTATTATGGATCCAAAGCACCCAGAGCTGCGCCCATCTCAGTTCTCTTTTCTCCCGGACGATGCCCATTTTCTCAACGGAGCCCTGCTTTGCAGCTAGGGAGCTCTTCAGTGCCAACCGCTGTATCCCATGAGTGAGTGTGCGAGCAGGGTAGAGGGCTTCAACCTTGGGAGGTGTCCCAGCAGCCAGTTACACGCGCGGAAGGAGGGAGGCAAGAGAAGCAGCAACAGCACTCGCGGAAGTTCACTGAGTTGATAAAGTTATTAAAACATAAAACACACACATGCACCAGGCCAGAAAAAAAAATGCATAAAATCAAACAACCCGCGCGTCCAGCCCTTTACCTCCAGGCTGTGCAAAGCCAGGAGGGAGAGGGAGCCGGGAGAGGAGGAACGAGTCTAACAGGTGAGCCACCCCAGAGGGCCCAACCTCCCCGGGTGAGGCTCGGGGAGGCGTCCACCCTGCCCGGGCTGTGCCCCCACTTCACTCCCGAACCCTCCTTAAAAAAAAAAAAAAAAAAAAGAAAAAGAAAGAGGAAAAGAAAAGGAGAAAGAAAAAAAAAGAAAGGAAAATAATAATAATAATAATAATAATAATAATAATAATAATAAAGAGGACAGGGGAGCCACCAGCCCAAGCAGAAGAGGAGGAGCACGTCCCGGGGCTCGCCCACCAGGCCCAGGGCGGGGGGGGGGGGGGGGGGGGGGGGGGAGAAGGAGCCCCAACTCCCGTCGCACGCCATTGGTCCATCCGCGTAGCAACAGCCGTGGGCGGACCAATAACAGCAGCACAGCCTCCGCCCCTCTCCTGCCACTTGGCTGCCAAAACATTGCGGGCGCCTGCCAAAAAAACAGACCTGGGACTCCAAACTCCAGCTCTGACGGACTCTGCGTTCTTTCTCTCCCTCCCCCAGCCCCTTCCCCGGGCAACTTCTCTCTCCGCGGATGCTGGCCTCAGCCCCTTTTCCCGAAGGCCGGCTCTTCCCACACAAGGGCGGGGGTGGGGGGACTCTCATTAGAGGAAAAAGAGGACAAACTTTCAGGTCCCGTTTGGACCTCACCACCAGCGACCACTTGCAAACCTCAACCACAGCAGCTTCACTCTTAGCATATAGTGTGTTTAGCTGGAACAGATCTGTAAGATCTGTGCCCAAACGAAGGGGCTGCTGGAACGCCTGTCGTGTGCCAGGTTTCATCCCTGGGGGAGGGGTACTGGTCTCATGTGTTCAGTCCTTGCAGTTCCAGGAAATGGTCTCTGGTCTCCCTGTCTCTTTTTAACAGATTGGAAGTTGAAGGTCAAAATGACAAACGGAAGGGTCCCCCAGGAGACTATTAGTACGTAGTCTAGCACCATTCAAACCCAGGCTGGTCCAGAGCACCCATTTCCACGCTGTCACAGCCTCCCCGGGCACATTTCACTGGGATGGATCCTACAGAAACGGAGATGTGGCAGGGGTCTGATCGGAACACCGTGCTTGTGACCAAGCCTGGGCGGGCTTGATGGGCGTGTGACCAGCACAATCACAAGGCACCTTGCACTCAGAAGTTCTCACACTTGGTTTCATGCTCTCCAGTGGCTGTTTGGACGTTCTTAATGAGTTTTGAAAAAGAAACTCTGTTTGCATTTTGCACTGGGCCTGCAAATTATGTAGTCAGGCCTGAATCCAGATATAAGGGCGTCTAGGACAGTTCTGTGAAGACAGCTTATTTAAATGTCTCAGAGGAATTTCACATTAGGGGGATTTAGACTTCAAGTATAGGAAGAAGCTTGTAAGTCTCTCTCTCTCTCTCTCTCTCTCTCTCTCACACACACACACACACACACACAGACTTCTGCACACACCCTGCGGATTAGTCAGTTTTATTACACTGTAACTGTAATTTGAATCCCTGGTCTATTAAATGGGAGTGTATATATTTATGGCTGTGTTTATGTGTGTGCGTGCGCCTGTGTGTGCTAGCCGGGCCGGGGAATAGGGGATTGGGGAATTTACGACACACAGACACAGCCTTGATTATTGACTCGATTCTTTCCCTTTGGAGACATTACAGGGGATTTGAACCAGGCCCTGCTTTTATGAAATACATACTTGGGAGGTTTTAGAGTGGCCGTAAACGCTGGTCTGTGTGAGAGTGAGGTTGGTGTGGTGCCAAGTCCTCTGGGAGGGGACAAGCTTTGAACGCACTCTCCACCCGGCCTGACAGAAAAAACCACATACTCTTGCATCTGTTTCCCTCCCAAATCAGAGTCTTCTTTCCTGTCAAGGAGAGGCCTGGTTTTTATTCTCTGGATTGTGCTGATTTTACTCTCTGAGTTAAGAGATTATCCATGAATCACCAATGGTGTGAAAGTCTGGAGTAAATGAGAGGGAAGTCTGGATGTGTCCCTGACACTTATTTTGCCAGCCAAGATGTAAACCATGCGCTGTAGGGGATGGAAGGGGTTCGGAGATAGCCAGTAACAGCGGAGTACTTTGTTTTAAAGACACTGAGGCCCAGAGAACTAAGCCTGCTTACTTCAGTTTAAGCAGCTGGGTGGCAGTGATATTTAGGTCAGAATCTACTTCTCCTGACTTCCATTCCAGGCCTCCTTCTTGCTTTTATTTTTGTATGAAGCATTATGTCATCAGTTTAAGTGGGGAGAGGTTGTTAACTTAATGAATCGCAATATGGGGTTAAAGGGTCACTAACATTTGTTGCTGTTTGGTGTTTGCCCCAGATTTGCCTACACAGTCTCATTTAATGGAACCTTCAGGACAACACTGAAAGAAGGTAGGGGATCTTTTCATTGAACAGATGGGGAAAATGAGGCACAGAATCGTGGTATCACTTGCCTAGGGTCTCTCAGCTTGTAAATGGAGTAGCCAAGATATGAATTCAGTTCTTCCTAATTCCTGAGTGGAAGAATTAGATTACTCAAGTCGTCATGGTCCCATGAAGGTTTGTTTTAATGACAGTATAAATTAAAGAAATGAATCTACACCTTCCAAACAGAAGTTGTCTGTTGTGGTCACGATTCAACTAACTTTGGGTTATTAATTATTCTTAATTCAGTTTTGTCTCAATTTTTGGTGGGCTCTCTGGTGATGACGTACCCCTTCCACTTTGAAGCTACAGACCAACCTGAAGTTCATTTGATGGGGACTGAAAATCTCAGTCCAGGCAAAATGTAAGTCTAATAATTTAGTACTTGTATTAGTTTCTTAGGGCCAGGATAAATCTTCACGAACTAGTTGGCCTCGAACAACAGAAATTTATTCTTCCACGGTTCCAGAGAAAAGCAGTGCAAAATGAGGTGTGGGTAGGGTTGGTTGCTTTTGGAGGACCTGGAGGGAGATTCAATTCCATGCATCTCTCCTAGTATCTGGTGCAGGCCAACGATCATCGGCATTCCTTGGTTTGTGGGTGCCCTGCTCCTGTCTGTGCGTCTACCTTCAAACCACCTGCTTCACTCTGTCTCTGAATCCTCTCTCTAATAAGGATACCTGTCACTGGATTTAAGGGCCTCCTTGAGTCCAGGATCATCTCATCTTGAGGTCTTTAACTTGTTTACATCAACAAAGGCCCTTTTCCCAGATAAAGTCAACTTCACAGGTTTTCTGGGGGTTGCAACTTGGTCATGTCATTTTGGGGGCCCTATGAATTTGTGTTTACTAGTTTGCACACGTGTTTTTACAGTTGTAAGTGTTGTGTTCCACTGAGTCGCTCTAGCTTGATGAGCAGGGGAAGGCGGGAGGAGGTATTGGTCGTGATGATGGCTGTCCAATATTTGCCAGTTTCACCTAGAATCAAATGCTTGACTCAGTGAGGCCATGTGCCAGTAAATGTCCTCTCTGAAACATTTGCCTGCCACAGGTAAGGGAAGCAGGGACATCCAGCAAACCTACCCTCGAGGCCCAGGCACACAGGCTTATCTTAGAGAAGAAATGGAAGTTTATTTTTATAAGGCTCTTTCACTATACGTGTAGGGTTAAAATGTTATTTGTAGGTTGACTATCATAATTTTAAGATGTATGCAGTAAACTAAAAATAGTTAAATTAGTATAAATACTGAGTTAATATTGAGGACAGTCTTATCAACAAATGGTGTTGGAAAATAATGGGGAATCCATATGTAAAATTAATGAATATTTGTCCATACCTTACACCACATAAAAAATTTACCTCTAAATGGAGTGTAGACCTCAATGCAAACCATCTGAAGAAAGGATGGGTCAGGCAGAGATTTTTTGATACAACACAGGTACAATCTATTTTAAGTTGGACGCCATCAAAATTAGAAATGTCTTCCCTCAGAAGACACAGCCAGCCACAAGGTGTGAGAAAATATTTACAAAGTAAGTGTCTGATAAAGGATTTCCATTGACAATCTATAAAGAACCCTCCAAACTCCATAATAAGAAAACAACATTATTTTAAAAATGGGCAAACTATTTGACACTTTACCAAGGAAGGCAGAGATAATAAATAAGTACATAAAAAGACGCTTAACCTCATTAGTCATTAGGACAATTAAAGTTACAACCACAATGAGACAACACTGCCTATCACAATGCCTGGAATAATTTTAAAAAATCAAATTGGCAATGCCAAGTGCTGGCAAGACCGGCAACAACTCTCATGCATTGCAAAATGATGCAGCCGCTTTGGAAAGAAGTTGGCACTTCCTTATAAATTTAAACATAAACTTACATACGACCCAGTAATTCCATCCCTCGGTATTTACCCAAGAAGAAGGAACATATGCTGTTAGACGAAAGCCTGCATACAAATGTTTATGGTGGATTTATACATAATCGCCAGAAAACAGAACACACAAATGTCATTCAGCTGCAGGAATAATAAACAAATTACGGTATATCCATATGACAAAACACAAGCCAGCAGCAAAAAGAAACGCGCTTCTGACACAGCCAACAATAGGAACGAAGTCTCCACTGCATTAAGCGGAGGAAGCTGGACTCAAAAGCGAACCTGCTGTGTGATTCCAATTACATGACCTTCTGGAAAGGGAAAACAATAATAAAGCAACAGAGAAACATACCAGTGAATGCCAAAAGCTAAGGATAGAAAGAGGGCATAAGAGAACTGTTTTGAGTGATGGAAATATTCTGTTTTGGGTATAATGGTAGCGACATGACTACATATTTGTGAAAGTTCATAAAAGGAACACAAAAGGTTAATTTTATTGCTTATAAATTATAGCTCAGTAAACCTGACTGGAAAAGAAAAAAAAAATCAAAACAAAACCTTGGTGATTAGGAGAAAGGAGCTTGAAGATACACAAGGAAACACTGTTAACTTGACCTTGGGAAGAAAGGTGACTGTGTCTCATCGCAATTATTTCTGAATTCGAAAGCTCCGGTGAAGGTCAGTGATTTTTAAACATATGCGTATCTTTAACTTCAAATTTTTACAAACTTGCAACCTACGTTCCTGATGTAGGGTGGGAATATTTCCCAGTGGAAGTACAG
The DNA here is from genome assembly GCF_922984935.1 of Meles meles. Lineage (NCBI taxonomy): Eukaryota > Metazoa > Chordata > Mammalia > Carnivora > Mustelidae > Meles > Meles meles. The sequence continues at coordinate 7,955,933 of NC_060084.1, read as the reverse complement.
GCATTAGAGGTTTATTCAACATGGTCATCGCTGCCATCCACATCCTCCTTGAAAACATCCTGCATGTTATTCCTTAGGATTACCAAGCTCCATGGAGCACAGCCTGGAAGTGCCAGGCCTAGCTGAGACTACCCCAGAGGGTGTCCTGTAAGATACCGGGCCCTGGAAATGCTCCATGGGTGAGAAGTTTCTGTAATGCTAAGTAACATGCGGCAACTCTACCTATCACATCCCTGTCTTGGCGATCCCCAATGCACACCAGCATCTAAGTGCTCTGAAAAGGACTGCAGGAAAGAAACCTGCTTCTGCTTCCTTTAATCTACCATTCCCCTCACTTATTTGACTTTCTCACATAAAACTATTATGCTGTAAGTTAACCTCTGGGAAACTGCTTCTGACTCACTCTGCAGAAGGGGAGAGAGTGATATCTGAGGAAGATCTGCTGTAAACTCAGGCCTGCTTTCGCTACTTTCTATTCCCCTATTCCATCTTTTCGATGATGAGATGAGGTGGACGCAACTATTTTTAGAAGGAATGGAGACTTAGAGACACCAAGTAATGTGTTCGAGTCTATACAGCTTCTGAGCCATCTGTCTCCAATGTCTGACCTTCGAAGGTTTGTGAACGATCAAACAGGAAAGACTTAGCAAAAACAGGACTGGAAGTGGCTGTGGAAAGCACAGGGGACATTTCTGGGACATGCACGTCTTCCTGGTCCTGCATTTTCAAACTGGACTCTGCTACTGGTGAACCTCACTTATCAGGCAGTTGGTGTCTCAGGCATCTTGTGGTGTGGAAAGAAAAACCCACCTAATCTAAAAATAGAAAGAAATAGATGGCAACACATAGAACACATTCAAAAAATAAGGAGTATTTCAGGAAACTAAGAGTAGAGCAGGTGCCTGGACCTCATGAGGATCAGGAACCAGGAATGGAAAGAAAGCTTTCAGGACCTAAGGAGATCTCTGTCTGTCTGTCTGTCTGTCTCTCTCTCTCTCTCCGTCCCTATTTCTTCTCATGGCATCTTCTCTTCCCTCAGTGGGTCTGCCCCAGGTTTTCCTTCCCTTCTTCTGCCCGTGTCACCGTGCAACGGGGAAAACATGGCCATCCCGAATCTACTTTACATGTTTTTCTTACAAAGAATACCACCGGCTGCCAAGGGACTCTCTTTCCAGTATTCCAGGTGGGAGAATGTGATTGGTCCGGCGAGATTAGGCAGGTGTTTGCCACTGTGCACAGGGGAGTGAGTTTCAACTGACCACTCGTATGAGAAATGGACTGGCCTTTCGGAAACAGTGCTTGATCCAGCCCCTAGACTATAACCCAGTATCTCCCAAATCCCTCCACGATGGTGACGATCACCCAGAGCGCTTTGCATGCATTCCCCACGGCCCCAAAGCAGACCCCGCTGAATTACGATCTTGACAGTGGTACTCAAGCCTGACTGCACACAGGAATCACCCAGGGAGCTTTAAAGCTACTGATGCCTGGATCCCACACCCCGAGCTTCTGATAGAATTGGTCTGGAAGACAGCTTGGTCATCAGCAGTTTTAAGAGCTCCCCAGCTGAATCTAATGTGCAACCGAGGTTGCCATCCACAGGAAGGACCTGGGAGGCTGTGTGCTTAGTAAGCATCCCAGGTGATTCTTATGATCAGAGGGTTTGAAAACTCTGTAGGAGAAAGGGGCAGGGAGCACTGTGGAGAGAAACCGGTGTTAGCCGAGCAGTTGCCTAAAACCAGGCTCACCTGTGCCATTTGAGTATTTTCTAGGAAACGGAATTTTGAGTCGTGGGATGAAGAGAGAAATAGCTAGAACCTTGGAACCACTTCCCGCTAATTCCATCATCCCGTCATGCAGTCATTCCTTTATCCTTTTCCACACTTGCTGGTCATATATCATAAACCAGGAGTCACACTAGGAAAGGCGCTAGGGACCCCGTGAAGAATAATAATAATATAGACACACTGGGATCTTGTAATATTTAAAATGCCTTTGGCAGGCTAAACGACTGGGGGAGGTCTTGACTGAACTGAAATAAAATAAACAAGATAGGATATTTGCATCCTGGCCCTTTTCATCCTATTTATTCTTTCTCAAGAAAAAGCCCACATACAAGGGTAGCAATATTCATTGAAATCCCGATTTAGAAACATTTCACTACACTTGTCAACCGGGCCGCATGCTATTTTTAGCACCTTACCAGAATAAAAACAAACAAACAAACAAGCGAAATCTCAACACAATGGGGGCAATCTCCCCGGAGGGAAAATTACAGCTTTCTGGCCACACTGTGCGGATGGATTTCTAACTGCCCACTGGCTGCGTGAACGCGCAAGTCCCAAAGCCGCCCCCAGGGACAGAGAAGTTTGCGAGATTTGGAAGGTGGCGTTCCATTCCAGCTCCCGGAAAGAGCAAGGCTTACCTCTGGCTCCCTTTGGCCCCACCTCCGTCTGTCCTCCAAACGTCTGTCCTCCGAAGGTCCAGTGCTTTCACTTGGCTCCTTAGTCCTTTCAGACTTCTCCCCTTGGTTCTTACGGAGATTTGCGTTACCTCCTAGGGCAGCCTCCCTGTCTTCTCCAGGAGACTGGAAGCTTCCTGAAGTTGCCACTTGCTCCCAAAATAGTCGTGTTCAACCTCAGCACGTCCCGCGTCTGATCCTTTCTGGTGGCGCCTTTACCCCGGCTAACGGGAAGAACTAAGAAGCACTTTTCCAAACCAAGCTTCTCTTTGCCAGGTCATTCCTGAGCTCCGGGTTTCACCTCAGATGCACGCGATTTAATCTTCTCCCCGGACAGGACCCAAGTGCAGACCCTGAGAATGTCACAGGCTCGCCCAACTCCGTTCTACCTGAGCCACGTCGCCGGACCAGGGCTGCGCACTGCACTCGGGGCGAGCGCGAGCTCCGGGCGTCCTGCGTGGCTCACGCGGGCCTTCCGCCTCCCGCTGTTCTCCGAGCCTGTATCCTGCCTCCCATTTTACAGACAGGAAACGGAACCTTCAGGGATTTCCGTCTCAGGGCTTGTGGGAGAGCTTTGGAGGACGGGAGGCGGCCAACCCAAGTAATCAGTTTTTCTTGCATTCGTACGAGGATTGCTGGGGTTCCCTTTCGGGTGTGTGTGATGTAGTGGGCAGGAACGGCTTGGCGTGGGGCCGGTAAAAGACTGGTTCCGCAGCGGAGCTTTGCCTTTCCTTTTCCCTGAGTGTCTTGTAGGGACGGCCATGCCTGCTCGGTGTCTTGATAGGAGAAGCAAGTGTGACAAGGCTGGCGGCTGCGGGACGCCGCTAGTGGCGCGGAGCTGGAGGACGCCGGTCGCCCCCAGCAAGCGTGGGCCGTGTTGCAGAACCCAGTTCACAAGGGCCTGTGCACTGTGTGCGGGGTCTCACTCCGTATGCATGGACCTGGTTCCCAAAGGGCGTTCTGTTTCTAGGAAGAAGGTAAAACAGGTCATTGAGACAGAGAAGGAGAGGGAGCATTTCAAACCCAGGAGCTATGTTTTATTGCGTGTGGGCTGGGGGGTGGGGCGAACAGGGAGGCGTGAAAACCCAACAGCACCGTATTCAACCATCTCACAAGAAACTGTCTCATCCCTCATAGGCCCAACTTCCCTTTTCGGAAAAACAGTTGTTCCAGCACTTTCTTCACAAGGAAACCACTTTCTTTTTAGGGAGGTAGCATATGTAGGATTTAGAAAATTTTCCACTAAAGTGTATATTCTGAAGCTCCTATGGTGAGCACTGATTTTATAGACGTGTATTTGTATAATTTATATATACTAATATATTATTTATATATATATTTGTGTGTGTTATACACCTATATGGATGATACCCATAAATCCGACATTCATATATATGTAACTGAGTGAATTCAGTCATTGCTTTTCTTCATACTTCCAATGAGGCAGGAGGAGTTATAATTTGCAAAGTAGTAATAATAAACTGAAGTTTTGCACCTCGTCAACCTTGTGAATGTCTTGCATGGTCCTCATTTCTCTCCTTCCCTCTCTTCCTCCTTTGTGTCTCCCCAAGCAGGGCCTTAGTGGCCTGTTCTAGCTCTTTCCTGCCTGGCTCTGCCCACACCGACTTAGACTGGAAGAGCCAATTTCTCTCCTCGCCTTTACTCCAACACTGGAAACTTAAAACACGTGGCCCAGGACAAGGTGCTGTCTTCAGTTTCTGTTGCTTGCTTCTGATCCTTTCTTGTTGGTTTTGGATTCTGTCCCCCCAAACCCCAAGAGCACACTTTCTAGGTATGGAGCAAAATAAGATTTTTTTTTTTTTTTTAATTCCTCCACTCAGCAGAATCTTGCTGAGTGTGTGGGAGGCACCAGCTCAGTGGTGCAAGATTTGATTGGAAGCAGCTGACAAGCCCCAGCCATCTGGTAAGTGCACTCACCAAAGAGGCTGTCCCTTGTGGTTGCTTAACAAAAATATTTGTAGTCTCTGGGTCACCACTGCTTCTCCTTTGTTCTCCTAAATGCTGAACTGAGGCTTGCCTTTTCCCCATCGGCCTGGAATGAGGCACCCCAGCTCTGTGTTCCACCATGACCCCAAATGGGAACTGTCTTTCTAGACCCTTCTCCTTGGTCCTTAAGGGGATTTCTATTTCCCTCCTGTCCTTCCCTGCTCAGTCTCTTGGCCTCCCTTACAGATTAAGACTTTGGTATTCACTAGTACTGCGGCAGCCTCCTTGTCTTCTCCAGGAGGCTGGAGGCTTCCTGAAGTCGTCCGTTGCTCCATAGAGCCCGGCACAGAGTAACCACTTAACAACTATTGTTATAATACTTCATAGATGAGTATGGCCTCTTCCCTCAGCCTCTCTAATCCAGTGCTGGGGAGAGGCACGGCAGAAGGACACACACCTGGAGAGAGGGTTGACTCTTTTCTTTCAAAAAAGCCAGATTTGCTCTGGGGACCCTAAAGCTATGGATGGTCCCACTGGCAAAATGGGCTCGAGGGGATAGAATGTGGACAGATCGAGGGAGTGAACATGAAGAGCACTGTCAGCTCGAATGCTCATCCTCCTGTGTTTGGGTGACCGTGGTCCCCCACCCCCTTGGTATAGGCATGTTGGCGAGAACTTGCCACATAGTCAGTAAGGCAGGGCTCTATTTGTTAGATGCATTTTCAACATTTTAAATTTATTTTAATAAATCCTTATTAATAGACTCTAAGAACCATTTCAGAAATACAGAACAATTGAGCAGATAGCACAGAACTTCCAGATGACCCTTTCCTTGTCTCTTGCGTGCAGTTTCCCTATTAGCACTGCACACCAGAATAACCCATCTGTTACAATCAATGAACTGTTATCTATGCATTATTATTAAGTAAAATCCATAATTTATTCACATTTCCTTGGTTTTTACCTAACCTTCTTTTTCTGTTCCAAGATCCCCCGTTATATTTAAGTATCACTCTCCTTGGGCTCTTTTTGGCTATGGACCATTTATCAGACCTTTCTTTGTTTTCGATGACCTGAACAGTTTTGAGGAGTGCTGGTCAGGTATTTTGTAGAATGCTCCTTGGTTGGGATTAGTCCGATGTTTTTTTCATGATTACACTGGGGCCATGGATTAGGGGGAGGAAGACCCCAGAGATGAAGGCCGTTTTCAGCACATCGTATCACACCAAAGGTACATGACTTATGTCTGCTCACACTGCCGTCGACAACCTGGCTGACACTGTGTTTGTCAGGGTGCCCCCCCTACAGCTGACTTGTGCCCTTCTTTCTATACTGCACTCTTTAGAAGAGCGTCCCTCTGGCATCTCTATTCTTGTTCTCCAACATGGGTGTGGTGAAGTCCTTTCTGGAGGGTGTATATGGCAGCAATAGTTTTGTGGTTCTCGGCGTGTACAGATCCACACACAGAGGACAGATTCCCTGTTTAACTACTCTGATCCTCTGTAAATTGGGTAAAACACAGAGAATGTTATGAGAAGGATTTTGAAGTGTGTGTGTGTATGTGTTGGGAGGTCAGAATTTTACACAAGGAAAACAAGAGATTTATTTCTGTAGCTTAAAAAAAAGGTGTAGTTACCATATATAGACTTTTGTTTTTCTTCTCTCTCCCTCCCTCTCTCTCTCTCTAGAAAGAGAGAGTATTAGCTAGGGACACGTTGGCTAAATTGACATGCATCATTAACAATGACAGCACCCATTGGCACATATCAGCTGTTCAGACTGGTTCAGTCCCATACCAAGGATTTTACCGACATCTTACTTGATTTCATATCAACCTCTCAGATATCCGTGTGTCTTCTGATAATTTACTGAACCTCTGTGTGCCTCCTTTTCCTCCTCTACTGTATGGAGAAATACCTGTGTCATCAAATAGTACATGGAAGAAATGAGATCATATGTGTGTGGGTCTCTGTGAGCTTCAGGACTTGCCCACAGTTACTCAGCTAATAAACGGCAGAGCCATGGCATGAATCCATGTGCAAACCAGGCCAAATCCATGTTTGTGACCACTAACCTATATGCTCTATGTCTTCCCAGATAAGGTGTCATCTGGTTTGAGTTATTCTGGAAGCCAGGGGAAGAGGAGACAATAAGATGACCAGGCAGAGGTGTGGCTTCCCATCTCCCGTGGCCAGCTAATACACAGGTAGGGTTCCTTAGAGCATTAGAAGCCCCTACTGAATAGGGTTTTCATGCACTTTTTGTGTCTTCCCAAAGGAACACTGTAGAACATTCCAAGATGCTGGCAATGATGACGGTTCTTCCTTTTCTTCCCTACTCAAGGCTGGATGAATCGAGCTACATGAGTGGACGCTCGTGTCTTTCTTTTGCTTGATGATCTGTTGGTCGGCCTTTAAGGAGCCCCGCCATCCCTGCCTCTGTGGGGTGCCTCTGTCCCTACTACTTTGCTTTTGAGAACTACAACCACTGAGCATACACCTTAGTAGACGGACTCTGAAATTAAAATTAGAGATAAAAATTCCAAAATACCACCACCACTGCCTGGTTTGTGGAGTTATCCTGCTGACTTACTTCGAGTCCACCAAATTCCCTAGGGAGGGGGAAGGCACTCATTCTTTACCTCCTGCTGCTCAAAGGTATGCCACAGATTATTTGGAGCTATGGCAAAAGAAAAGTGTCTTGAGAAATTAGCTGAAAGGAGGGAATCTGCAAACGGTTAAGTTAGGGGCTGAACGGAAAGAATAGCGATTATTGCAGAAGACTCCGGGGAATGAAATTTCCCCTCAGAAACCCCAAGGAGTAGGAGGCCTGACTCCTTTTGGGATGATGTCAAGGTGGCTTGAACTGTAAATGTGAACTGGTTTTAACTGGCCTCCTGAGCGGCCTGGCAACCCAAGACCAGAACTGGTCAAAGATCTGCATTCCCTCCGACCACAGGGAGGGACACGAAGGTGTGATCACTTGGGGCTTCATCAGCAGACACAGCCAGCCCTTTTGTCTGTTGTATACCACAGTCAACAGAAAGCTATTGCTTAATTAACCCCTCTGAGTGAGTACCTGATAATTAATAAACCCATGAAGTACACCCTAAGGCGTTAAGTTGAAGAAGGCTCCTGTCTTCAAGTGGAAAAGAGGGAGAGAGGAGAAACAACAACAACAACAACATACACACACGCACACACAACTATGCTGAACTAATGAAAAAAAAAAAAAAAAAAAACTCTGGTAGAAGGCAAAGCAATTAGGATTAGTGAATTCCATTTCATTTAAAGTTCCAAGATATAGAAGCCATTTATCTAACAAATTAATAATGGCAGTGACTTGCCTAATATAGTAACAAGTCCTTATATTTTATTAGTGGAAATTCAAACTGAGTAATTTAATGATAGACAAGCTTCCATATATATAATTTTTTTGCTACACTTTTTTAAAAAATGTCACTGCACCAAGATAGTTTTAGATTTATGTGTCCCTTCTAAATTAGTGCCCACTTCAGTTTGGAATGATACATTTAATATTATGGCTCTGTAGAAAATCAATATTTTTTAGTGTTTTCTTTCATTTTAAAGAGCTTTATCATCTGGCTAATTGTGCTATCACAGAAAAGAGAGGGGTAGATAAGGTGGTTCGTGTTTCACAGGTATTATTAGATTTGCTGGAGACTATAAATGGGGACCAGCCAGGGGGCTGTTCGAATGTCGAATGGACCAAGGACAGTGTTAACTCTGGGCCACAAAACTGATCTTTCTCTCTAAGTTGATAGGAAATATGAGATACCTCCTCAAAAGTATTTATGGTAGCCATAGCGTAACAAACATCTACTTTGCTGGTTTCTTATGGAGCCTCTGAGAGTTTGTGTGGGGACCAAGGAATGTGACCAGGCCTTAAGACTGCGCCTCTGACACTGCCTCTGAGGAAGGCTCTATCCACTCATTCAAGAGACACTTAGCGAGTCCCTGCTGTTTGCTGGTTTAGGATGCTGGTTCCTGCCATTTCCTCAAACCAATGGGGAGGCAACTAGAGTAGTACTCACATGGGCCTTTGCACTCAGAATTCTCTCTCGCTTTGATTCTAGAGAAAAAGGATGTGGTAAGGGACAAAGTGATAAGGGACAGAAGTGACTAGCTGAGCTGACATGTGGTCTGAAAAATGTGAACACACTAGAGAAAAGCAGACTGGCACCCCAGTCCCACTGGCCATGACCTTGTAGAGGTCTAAGCCTCAGTTTCAATGACTGGCAAATGGGTATGTAAATGCTCTTTACATAGGCTGGTTATTGCATTGTAGGTTAAACTTGTGGCATATGGTGAACACCTAGGAATGCTATCAGATTCTTCCATTTTTCTGCTCATATGCAAAGTCTCGAGGGATCCCAGAACATATAAATAATAATCATAATTAGAGCCTACAGCAACACCAAGAATAAATACCATGCCAGAAATCCTTCACAGATTTGTCTACAATATTCCCGACAATCCTCAGAGAGCAATACCTGTCTGTCCATTTTAGAAATGCAGACACTAGGTCTATCGCTCTGATATAATCTATTACTAAAAGTCTTATTACTAATAATGAATGTGTATTGAGTATTTATGACCATATGCCAGGCACTTGACATTTTTATCTCATTTATGCCTCATTCATTCATTCAACAAACATTTCCTGAGGGCTGGGTATTCACAGTGGTCCAATCACTATATACTGGTCAACAGGAGAGACATCACAAACCCGGCAGGAGATAACATACAACAACCACGAAGCAGATGCTGTTGTTATCTTCAGTTTATAGCTAAGGGAAAGGGGGGACTGAGATGTGGCTCGTGAATGGCAAAGACTGGATTCAAATTCAGGTATTTTTCACTTTCAACCTTGACACCGTAATGCTCCTGAGAAAATCATGTGGGCTCAGGGGAACTGACACACCGGGGATGCGGTGGCTGAGATGAGCTGCCGTCCTCCAAGACTGTGAGTACTTGGCATAGATGGTCAGTGTGACTACAGTCATTCCTTAACACCAGTCAGATAGCTACCAAGGCAGAGGACCCAGGTAAATCCCAGGCTCTGAGCCAACAGCCTTGGTTCTTCTGTTTGCCACTAATAACCATACTACCTTAGTAAAGCACTATCAATCAAACAGAGAGAGCCACACTTGACTCGGGAGGAGCCTTAGAGAATAAAATGAAACCATAATGAAAATGTGTACTGAAAGCCAAAATACACAGCATCCATTTAAGATACTCTTAATTTTAGCAAACAGTGGGAGAAATTTATTGTTTGGAATAAAATTGAAATGTATTTATTCATTCACTGCTTACTCTACTTTGACACGCTCTCTTTTGTTTTGCCCAGTGACTACTGATGACGAATATATAAAGGAAAAGTGCCAACTGAAATGGAAAATAGGAACTTTTGACAGGTGCAGTATGAAAGTCGAGGATTGTTCTGGGTGATCCCACTATCTTTGCCTGTTTCTGCTGGCAATTAAACTAGTCCTCTACTGCTAAACTTCTTGGTGAAAACATCTTAGCAGACACGTTCTTACCCTTGCCTAGTGCTCATGCCTTCCTGCATGGGGTGTCTCTGATATTCAAACAAAGGAATCAAATGCATATATATAAATGCAAGCGTACTCAAAGATCAATTGTATTCAATAATAATGAGTGTGTTTCTCATCTTTAAAATTCCTGCAAGAGTAGTTTTCCTTTGCTGTGTGAATTAGCAAGGTAGGAACAGATGAAGTCAATTGTCAATTGTTCAAATGCAGGTACGTATTATAGAGACGGATCGCAACCTTAGGGGCTGCTAAAGTGGAAAGATAAATCCCTCCTCATAAAACGGTATTAGTAGCAATCTGCACCAGTGCATTTAATTTTGCATATCCTTGTAAATCTTCAGAGCTCGAATGAGATGCTTACTTCCCATTACCTCTCTCAGATCAGAAGGCTCAGGATCATCCTAAGAAATCCCTCTTTATTTTCCAAAACTGCTTTGCTTCATTCTCAAGAACTGTAGTGTCAACATTTAGGAGAACTAGTTAACAGGGGTTTTAAGAAAATGAAAGGTGCAGCCAAGTCTAGACATCCCCAAATAAGTGGATGGGGCGTACATGTCTTTGGTCCAGTTGTTTTGGCCACCTTCTTAATGGACAATTTGGATCGCTGCACGGTCAATCCCCTTAATTGCCTCTGTGTTGGCCATTAAAACAAATTGAATGCGCTATGGCCAATTTGGTCATGTCATAAAGAAATGGCCTATAGGGCCCATCGAGAAGCAGAATTTCAGCCATTATTCGATTATATCTGATCAATGGAGACAGCCTGTATGGGAAATCCAGGAGCCAGAGTAGATCATATAGGAGCCCCCAGCCTACTCTGCTGACCACATTATTAGGATCAACTGTCAACAGCAATGAAATTAGCCAGGTGGTTGACAAAGCATCACCTTATTCCGTCCCAGGGAGAGAAAAGTCAGTGCCTCATGACTTTGTCTAAAATATCTAGTCAGCAAACCAACAGGTCATCTTTTCCACTTTGAGACCTGAGTAATTTGAGAAGGAGAAAAAAATTCAAAATCTCCACTGGCTTTGACCTCTAATGTTGGTATAAAAATAGACCAGATGCTGCATTCATCGTGATTAATGCTGGGTAAAGGTAATTTAAACGGGGCTTAATTTTCGTATTTTTCTAGCTTTCATCTCCATGTATTGTACCTTTCCTTGCCTCTGCTTATCACAGAGGACTAAGGATCTTCATTTGGGGCCTCCACTGCTGGGACTGTCATCTGAAGTCACCTTGGGCTTCAGCATCTTTGTGAAGTTAGACAAAAAGAATGACCTTTAATGAGGTATTGCTGGATTATACTTTCAATTTTTAAGCCAAGGAGAAATAACTGTGGGCAGTATTTACTGGACATTTGTTATATGCTAGATGCTAACGTCAGCATTTTAAATATATTGTTTCATTTAATTTTCAGTTGACCCTGAAAGGTCGGATCTCGTATCTCTACCATATAGATGAGGAAACTGTTCCTTAGAGTTTAAAACTAGTCAAGGTCAAGGTCATCCCATAGCATCAGGGTCAGAATGTAACTCTTGGCCTGACTTCAAAGCTTGTACTCTCATATACCGTATTGTTCTAAATACCATTGGCTGCTCTCAGCCAGGGGTCCTAAGTTCATAGGATGCTTATCAATGCAATAGGAACCAAAATGAAATGACTGCCACCAGCAGATAGTGATTGTTACTATTCTAGTTGGGCTAGAGACCTGTGGAAATGTAAAATGCTGATGTAGGACATCCAGGGGTCATCATGCAGGTGGCCCATACCAGGATGTAGTGGGTCATAGTACATTGTGAGACACCATTAGGGCATAGCTAGAACTACCTCTCTCATACCAGCTATCTCCTAGGGGTCAGTGGCATGATTTGATTAGAAATGAAAAGAGCCATAGTGGCTCTAAAAGAGGAAAAGGAGTAGAAAAATGGTGACACATGGCAGAGAAATAGAGCTACTAGTATAATGTCTGGGCTTAGTGGGGCAAATAGAGAGGGCCTTGGGTTGGAGAACTCAACTTGGGAAGAAAATAGGCAGAAAGGGAGATGGCAAGATAGACATATTAGGTGAATAGACATATGTAGGCACCAAGAAAAGAATCATGGTTAGAGATGGAGTGGATCTAAAGTTTAATGGGAGAGTGAATACTGAATCAAGGAAAATGAATGAGAAAATGTCTTAGTTCGAAGGCTGTCACAGTAACAGCTTCTGTCACCATGACTACCACCACCATCACCACCATCGCCACCACACCATAACCATCAACATCATCACCGTGACCATGATCGTCACCCTCATCATCACCACCGCCATCAGCACCATCAGCACCACCACCACCATAACCATCAACATCATCACCGTGACCATGATCATCACCCTCATCATCACCACCATCACCATAACCATCAACATCATCACCGTGACCATCATCGTCACCCTCATCACCACTGCCATCAGCACCATCAGCACCACCACCACCATAACCATCAACATCATCACCGTGACCATGATCATCACCCTCATCATCACCACCACCATAACCATCAACATCATCACCGTGACCATCATCGTCACCCTCATCATCACCACCGCCATCAGCACCACCCTCAGCACTGCTACAACCAAGACCACAAGGGCATCCAAATTATGGTGAGCTTTCTGTGGACCAGATATACTATTTGCTGTGTACTTATTTAAGCCTCATACAACAATTTGCTTTCTTTAAATGAGAAAAGGGAGGTTTAGAGAATTCTAGAAATTTTCTGAAGGAAATATATTTACTAAAGCATGGAGTTTTCCTTTTACCATTAATTTTAACTATTTCAGGGAAGACAAATACAGAAAAATTGAGCACAGCTAAAGAATTAAATAAAACTTGAGCCTTCACTGTCTGGGTCAGTCTTTGGTGGAGCTGATCAGTCTTTGGAGTCTCATCCAGGAATCCTAACCAAGTCTGATATTTCATGTGTTTTGCCCAGTGTTTGGGTCCTGGTGGTAAGCTACCAGCATCTGGGAAGTCAGTCTTCAGTGTGGAGCCGCTTGTAAGCCAACACTCCACTGGGTGTGGTCTAGTCTGTCTTTGGGAAGATCACTCTTTCCTCCCCCCAAAACCGCTCCTTCAAGTTGTCCACCACTTCCATCTGGAGTCAGGTCAAGTATAGAAAGGGGATTATCTTTTAATGGCTGCTATTTGCATGGATTCATTGTCCCTCTCTGGGTGTAGCTGAAGTTCTCAGTGAGGACTCCAATGAATGACGCCCATACAGCTTGACATACTGGTCAGTAATCTGTTTATTTTCTTTTCTCTTTCCTGCTAGAATTCATTGTTTTCGTGTGTTTGGAAAGAGGGACTCTCTTCATCATTTCTAGCTTAATGCTAGACTTCCACAATCCACAAACTCTGTCTTAGAGAGCCTGGGAGATGGGAGAGTGTTCGATTTTCAGAAGCAGAAGGCATAGAGCATTTAGTTCAGTTTGTTTACATGAGAAAACTGAGACCCAAACATTTGGAATGCACAGACCTAACTGAAGGTGAATTTTTTAGCTTTTTTTTTTTTTTTTGAGATTTTATTTTTTTACTTGAGAGAGAGAGAAAGCATGCATATGTGAGAAAGCAGAAGAGAGAGACCATGAGCTGGGCATGGTGGGCAGAGGAAGAGGGGTAGGGAAAAGCAGATTCCCTGCTGAGCAGGGAGCCCACTGTGAGGCTTGATCCCAGGACCCCGGGACTATGATCTGAGCTGATGGCGCTGCTTAACTGACTGAGCCACCTGTGTGCCCATGGAGGTGAATTTTTTAGAGAGTTTATGTTAATTGTTTGGTAGATTTAGAAGCTTTACGTCTCTTAATCTTTGGGGATTGATAAACCTCAAGTCAGAGATGCATCTTAGGAGGGGAAGGAAAAAAGAAATGATCAACCCCTTTTGGTAGATGGGTGGTCACAACTTCCGTGCAACTAAGGTTTAAAAAAATTATAATTTGTAAATGGATAAGTTACAAAAGGACTATTCATTATATAAACCAAGATGCTGCAGAATTACTGGACTCAGTTGTTTGGCAAAAGTGGGGGTCAGAGGACCAGGATGTTTTGAGGGGGATTTCTCCCTCTCTAAGCCAACAAATGAACTGAATATGGGTCTATTCTTTTATGGTCCTGGAAAAAAAGGACATCATTCACCTTTTTGATTTTTGGAAGAGTAACATGGGTCACAAAACAGGGGTTGGAATCAAGAGACCGGTATTGGAGACCAACCCATTAGTTGACCTTGCAGGAGTCCTCTGCCTTCACTGGACCTTAAGTTTCCTTATCTGCAAACTGGGGATCATAATACTGGACACTATTAGGATTAAACGAGATGAGATACAAATGTGCAAAATCATGTAAAAGTCTAAAATTTTCATAAAATGACATAAACCAGACATTCAATAAGCATGTTGAAAACCATGGAGATTTAACTATTTACACGAATTGGTGCAAGACTTAAATCCAGAATAAATCAGAACTGCAACACGCAATGAGGAATGCACTTTATTTGCTAGGTGAATATTAAGACTTTAGAGAATCCTAAAGAATTTTTTTATGTGAGAAAAATGGTTCTTCATTCCTGAAACTCGCTACCCAGAGTTCCCCATAGGCAGGGGTGTGGTTTCTCCTTAGCAGGATTTTTCTTGCCAAGTGAGATATTGGAGCACATGATCAAAATGATCTGTGTTGGTGCTCAGGTGGTGTCATGTCCCACAAGAGAATAGATATATCAAGACTTGGGGGCCCACAGGCTTAGCTACATGATAGTGGAGACCCAGGACCCAGACTGTCTAGACCAGTTCTAGAGAAATTAACTGATCTGAGAAAGCTACTGCCCACGTGGGAGTCTGGGCACAGCTGTAGGCTGCTCGAGCTCCTCTCTCATAGGGTTAGTCATTTAGAACCAGCCAGGGCACCCTGTCTGTCTGTCCTCTCTGCCAAACCTGCGGTGGACTACCAGAACCCTGCAGAACTACTCACACTGCTGTTCAAGGCCTTCCTCGAGGGAGGCTCAAGGCTTGACCTTCTTGCCAATGCATGGCTTCACACCCGCTAGCCTTTCTAGCTGGTGTCAGTGCTAGCTAGAGCGTCATGCCCTCTGACTTCCCCAGTGTGGACGTCACTGCCAGTGATCCTTATTTGGAGCTGTTTCTCAGTTGCCACCCCTTCTTCTCCCTGATAAACCCCAGATAGCCATTGCACACTGCTTTCAACACCCCCTTATTCTGAAAAAAATGTTGGGCATCCGAGTTCCATTGATCTCCTTCACGAATCGATCTCCATTCTTAGGGACCTCAACTGTACGTTGGGGATAATAATGCTAACATCGTTGGATCATTGCTCCCCAACGCAGGGACCATGGCTGACTCATCTCTGAATCCTGGGCACCTGGTAGAATGCATGGTGTGGAGGAAACATTCAGTCCAGGAGGAGGAATTGGAGGCAGGCAGGGAGTTCCTCACTTGTCCCATCCCCATTTCGTGTTTCCCATTTATCTTTGGGATTCTTCAACATGTGCTGGGACTCCCACACAGAGTATTCCTCTTTATCACTTCCTGTAAAGGATTTCCAGCCACGGGAAGGTGTCCAAACCATATTAACCCTTCATATTCGTACCCCAATGCTGCCAAAGCAAATTCCCACAAAGTGGCTTAAAACAACAGAAATCTATTCTCTCACGGTGCTGGGGGCTCGAAGTCTGAAATCAAGGTGCTGGCAGGGCCCTGCTCTCTCTGAAGGCTCGAGGGCTGGATCCATTCTGTGCCTTTGTCTTGGCTTCTACTGTGGCTGGCAAGGCATTTCTTGGTTTCCTTTGTTCATTTCTGCCTCCACGGTTCCATGGCCTTCTCTCTGCGGGTCTTCACGTCGTCTCCCCTCTGAGGGTCTGTGTATTCAGGTGGCATTTGTTTGTGTGTCTGTCTCTGTGCCTCTTCTCCTTTTTCTTGTGAGGACACCAGTCATGTTAGAGGAAGGGCCAACTCTACTCCATTGTGACTTCATCCTAACCTGCATCTTTTTTTTTTTTTTAAAGATTTTATTTATTTATTTGACAGACAGAGATCACAAGTAGGCAGAGAGGCAGGCAGAGAGAGAGGGGGAGCAGGCTCCCTGCTGAACAGAGACCCCGATGTGGGGTTTGATCCCAGGACCCTGAGATCATGACCTGAGCCAAAGGCAGAGGCTTAACCAACTGCGCCACCCAGGTGCCCCATCCTAACCTGCATCTTAATGACGTCTGCAAACATCCTTTTTCCAAATAAGGTCACATTCTCAGGTACCGGACTGAGGACATCCACATCCCTTTTGGAGACCCAGTTCAACCCGCTACAGTCTTGGACTAGCTGCTCCCTGACTCAGAGGCTCAGCTTCTGCATCTGTGAAAGGGGGATAGTCTTGTCCACCTCACTGAGGTCTGCTGGGGATCAGGTGAGATAAGGCTCAGTGCCTTGTACGCCCAAGGCTTACCTAGGACCTGTCTCCCTCTTCCTTTCTAGCCCAGCTGCCTCCAGCGTCACATGTGAACAATGCAGGAAGTTCTAGTAGGTAGAATTTGGGTCCACGGGACAAATGGAGGCACAACACCAGATGCATTCTGGCAGAACCACGTCCTCCCAGCTGAGGGTTAGGACTTCTCTGCTCAACTTACTCTCCTCTATGTAGGACACAGGGGCCAGACTCTGTCAACTGACTCTAATAAAACTTTCGGGTGATCCTAGGACACAAGGCCGAGATGTGTGTGTTTGGCTGGCTACCCTTGTCATGAGTGGTTATTTTTCATGGTCAAAACAAATAAATACATAAAAAGTGCCTAAAACCTATAGGGAATCAAGTTTCTAAACTGTGTTCTTGTGGCCGGCTGACTTTCGAATCACAGTTTAGTAATTAAAAGAAGAAAACACCAAGTGGCGCTTGGCAATGAAACCTAAATTGTACCTTTGTAAAGGTCAGATGCCAGCTGCGATGAACCGGAGGAGTCACACTTTATCCTGGTTAAAACAATGCTGGGTTTCGAGACTATTTATAGGATTCCACACCCCTTACCCGACCCTCTTCCTCGCAGCAGTTCACCGCTGGAATCTGCAGTGGGGTTTGATTATTTTTTCTTTCCTTCAATTTGTGAGATGACTTCCATATACTGTGGCTTGGCAGTCTGCACGCGGACGATACTAGAGCATCATCAGGGTGCCGACAGTTGCTCTAGAATAAACAAGCAGTGATGCATTGAGCTGGCAAGTCCATATGGTTTGGGAAATAAAATAAAAACATTTGTTATCGTTTTTGGAGTTTCTGAACACAACCAGCTTCAGCACCACACTAGTGCCTCGCATGACTTTCTTTAAAAAAAAAATAAATAAATAAAATAGATAATTATAAATGGGAACATTTTGTTTTGCTAGGGAGAGTGGTTTACTGTGTGGACGGGGCGAGAAGCCTCGATTTCTAGCAGATGTGCCTCATCTCTTGTTCAGGGTCCCGTGATAGCTCTGATTTGGCTAAAGCCCAAGGGCTGGATTCCGGAACCAATGAAATCTTCTCCGGCTTATCATCCCAGCCGCCGCCTAGCAGTGGTACTCGCTGTAAACCTGGGCTCTCCAGCCCCCTGGAGTAGGAAATCCCCTCTGGCCCCACCCGGCTACCCTGGGAGACAGTCAGAAGGGCGGAGAAGGGAAGGGGACACCTGAAAGGTTACAGGAGCTCTTTCTACCAGGAAGGGAAGTCCAGGATTGTGTCAGGTATTACAAGGTCATATGCTTTCACTTTTTAAATGTAGTAGTAATAATAACACTAAAGACTAATAATGATGGCAGTTAAGGCCGGTTTCTGGAAAGCACTTCCTTATTTACAAAGCACCTGGGACTACATAGTCCCATTTGCACTTCCGGGCAGCCATGTCTACTCTTACCCCATTTCCTGAAGAAGTAACCTTGCCTCCTTCAGTTCACCTCTGCAGATTCCTCCTGCATGAAGGGAGCCAGAACTCCTGCTCCAGGCGTGGACTTACGATGCTTTCTGATAATCAGCGATATGAGTGGAAAGCAAACCTACAATGAGACACTTCCTCCTCCCAGTGTCATAAGGAATATGCCTTTGCTTTGGGGGAGGGGCCATTAGTTCATCGTAACCGCACGGCTGCTTCCCACTGATCAGAAGTTTTGATACAGTTTCGCATGCCTTTACGTCTTTTATAAAAGTGGAAAATGAGTAATTATATAATACACACAGATTAAAAAGTGGAAGGAATATAAAGTCTTCGAGGGCAGGGACTTGCCTCTCTGTTGGTCCCTCATTCCCTGGTGCTGGGCAGAGAGCCGGTACAGAGTCTTTCTGCCTGAATCGGCTCACTTCTCTGACCTTCAGTTTTCACACCGATAAAAAGGAAACTGGATTTCCTACTCCGGAGTGCTGGGACAAAGAGAGCTCAATAAATATGGGTTTGGTGAATAAATAAATCAATGGGTATGCAATTTGGGGAGAGAGAATGGGTAATAGTGTGGCATTCGGCATCAGTGTGCTGACAAACTGAAGAAGGAAAGTCCTGATTTGTAGCAATGAGCAGTTTTCCTGGTGAAAATGCTCCCTCCATGGGCTGACTTCACATGGAGTTGGGAAGAGATGTGCTCCACCAGCCCCAGGGGGTGGGGCCTTCCAGCTCCAGGGTACCTTTGGCCCAGGGGTAAAATGGTTGGAAACCAGACTCATTTCCTGTTTGTTTTCAGGAAGCTTCTTGCAACTGGACAGGAAGGTTCGGGGACTTCCAGATTGCTTAAGTTTACACAATCCTCATTCTCCAGCCTAAGTCCCGATAGGTCCCTTTATTTTGGCAGAGGAGGGAGAAGGGCATGAGCTGCCAGGCAGTAGGTGTGGATGGAAGACCCCATCGCTTGACCGTCGGTTGGGATTATCCTGCCGAGAAAGTGTGTCCTATGACCGGTTCACTGTCGTCGTGGGACACCCTCCTTCCTTGCTCCCCCAGGCAGGCAGTGTTAACCCAGGCCCTTCTGAAGGGGCCACCCCAGGTGGCAGCTTTGTGATTCCTGGCATTTCCTAGGCTTTACAAAGGCCCCAGACTTTTTGTTTTCTTCCCAAGAATCATTTCCTACCACTTAGATCTACTATTTCCCATCCTCTCTTGCAAAATCGCAAGGAGAGGCATCAGCACATCTCGGTAGAGTAGGTGAATATATTTGGAATGCTTATTTCTGAGGGCTGTTGAAGACGAGGACAAATTTTACACCACACAGAAGGACTGACAATAAATTCAGGAGTGGCAAATGCAACCACTGTTCTGTTTCCCTCTCGGTAAATAAATAACTGCAAAACCTGTCCTCCACTTCCAGAGCGTCAGATCCATGGCGCCCCGTTGATTAACAATGAAAACGTCTTTGTGAAAACAATACATTTAGAAGAGCCCTAGGGCTCACACCAGAAGCTGACTCGGAAGGTTTGCTTTAATGTAGCACAAATCAGAGCGAACTATGTGAAAAGAGCCCAGTGTCTCCCTGAAGATGCCACTAGTTTCTCCATCCCGGGAGCCGTCTTCCAAACTCCTCACCCAATGTGCAGGCGGAGCCAGACCCACGGTGGCTGCAAGGCCGCCCTGGAGACCCCGGGGCCCACCAGGAGCCCGCAGAGGGCTTGGGGCTGTGCAAGGGCAGGGCCATCAATCCTGTTCTAGAGTGATTTGCAACAGAGTGAGGAGTTCCCCGGGGGCTTTTGCTTTTCTTTCACACCACAGAACCCCCGCATTTGTGTGGGGCCAGCTAGAGATGGAAGTCTGGAAGGAAAGCATACAGCCCTTGGGTGGTTTGGGAGCCTGTTTCTAGCCTGGGGAATGATACCTATTCCATAACGGCAGCACATAGATCGATACACATAGCAACCACATTAGAAGGAAAATCAGACAAGTATTAGAAGGAGATGAAGGAGAAGGGGAGAAAAAGATCGGGGGAGGAAGGGAGGAGAGTGAGAAAAGGAAGACAAGAAAGGTTACACTAGAAAGTTCTGCTGCCCTTTGTAAACACGTGTTTGCCCATGTTGTTCTCTTGCTTTAGGATGCCATTCCTCCCTTTCTTCATCTGGCTAACTCTGACTCAACCTTTGGATCTCAGCCTAAGTGCTATTCCTTCAGGGATACCTTCCATGAACCCCAAGGCTGGGCCACATCCCCATGTTATAGGATCTGACAAAGCCCTCTTCTTTCCTTTGTGAGTTCTCTCATGACTGTAATGACTGCAATTCTATCCTTGTGAATGTGATTTTTCAATACATGCCTGACTCCCCCCCCCCCCCCACCACACACACACACCTTAAGTTCTAAACTAATGAGATCCTCAAAGCCTGTGGCCATCTTTGCCTCTGAACAGGAGCACAAGACACCTATTAAGTAGGTAAGTGATGAATGGACAGATATTTATGATAAAAATATATTTTATTATCTGAGCCTTGCTGCCTCTGCTTTGCATAGCCCTGTCCACATGCAGGCACCTCAGGTCAGCCCGATGAGATATCCAAGAAAGGGGCTTGGCTTGGTTATATGCCATTTCTCAGGTCCTAACAGTGTCACCGACTTGCCAAGGAGTGCCACCAACAGATGGGAAGCAGACCCTGGACAAGATGTCAGAATCTGGTCTTTCACCATCAGGGTGTCTCCTACAGACCCCAGAGCCCAGTGGGTAGGTCTCTCTCAGAAGGGGAAAGGGACCGTTGTCAGTTTGGGAGAGGACAATAGAAAGGCAGAAAGAGTAGCCATGACAGAAAAGATTTACTCCTGCTTCCTTCTCCTTTCTTCTCGCATTAAGGACAAGCGTCGCCTGAACACGTAAGCAAAAATAGGAATATGATGAGGCATCACTTTTTCCAGGGCTGTGACTAACTCCTCAGAGGAGCGGGAGAAGCTGTCCCTCTGAGTTAGCCCTTGATGATTCCCTCAATTTCCCAGCTGCAGGAAAGCCCTGCCAATCAACCCTGGGCTTCTGCTGTGAGCTGTGTTCATTCATTCACTCCACAAATATTTTTCAAGGGTCAACCACGTGCCAGGCATCGAGATAGGAATGATGTATGTGGACTGAGTGAGGCATGTAGGCTCATCGGCTGTCCTGAGTTCCTGGGGTGTGAGGGACTCTGTATGTGCAAACCCAGACAGTTGGCCATCGTATCCTGGATGTGAGCTTAGGAGGTAGAGTAACTTACGGTATAGAGTGTCATTCCCAAGAACCACTTGCATTGAGATCACCTGGATGAGCTGGCTAAAATGCAAATTCCCAGGCCCTGCTCCACACCCGTGGTTCAAAACCATCTGGAGGCTGGTCTAAGAATTTGCATTTGATGGACACCCCCCCAGGTTCTTATTATGCGTATTTAAGTTTGAGAGTAGCTGAGCTACTTCATAAAAGCATAACCTTTGAAGTCACTCAGACTTGAATTCAAACCCGTCTTCTGCCACTGAAGACCTACGTGAATTTTCATGAATTATATAACCAATATGGGCCTCAGTTTCCTTACTTGTAAAATAGGTCTGATAATACTATCTTCATAGTGTTCTCAAAGGGATTGAATATTAAAAATGGATTATAGTCTTATATGGTATCTCCATCAGAATTAACTGTGCATCAAATTATCATTATCAATGCTGAGACCTTTGTCCTGGTAGCTTGAGCACGGGTTTCCTACCCCTGGATTTAGGATGGTTTTATCCTTTTTGACACAATGGGGAAAGACAAGAACTTCATCAGTCTTGGTACAGAAATGCACTTGCTACAGAAATACCTCTTTCTTTTCTGCCGTCTTTCCAAGTGCATCAAGAGCTTCTTCTGGCCCCTAGAAGAGGTCATGCTCTTTCACACATTTAGACCCTCATTTAATGTTTTTTTTGTGTCTCAAGTGTATTCTTTCCTTAGCCTGGTGATTTACTATTCATTCTTCAGAACCCAGCTAAAGTATGTCCTCTTTTGAGAAGCTGTCGCTGCTCCTCCTGCTTCTTAACTCCCTCATTTTTCTACCCACTTCTGCACACGACAAATTATGGCCAGAAAATAGGATGTCTTCCCCAATTAATATGGGCCCTAGCCTACTCATGTACATCAGGGATTGCAAATTATAGTCCATGGCCAAATCCAGTTTGCTATGTATGCTTATAAATAAAGCTTTATTGGAACACAGTCACCTTCATCTGTTTGCGCATCCTTTCTGGCTGCTTTGCACTACAATGGCAGGGTTGAGGAGTTGTGATGGAGATCTTATGACTCACAGACTAAAATACTCATGTTCCAGACTTTTACAGAAAATATTTGTGGATCTCTGACCTATACAATGACCTCAGAGTCCGGCATATGTCCTGCCCAACAGTAGACACGCAGT
Organism: Meles meles; assembly: GCF_922984935.1. Classification (NCBI taxonomy): domain Eukaryota; kingdom Metazoa; phylum Chordata; class Mammalia; order Carnivora; family Mustelidae; genus Meles; species Meles meles. The sequence goes on along the minus strand of NC_060084.1, from coordinate 7,933,570 downwards.
AAGTATTTTGGATAGACGGGTCAGTCTATCAGTGGATAGATTATGACTCTGTCACTAGCAGGACAGCCTGTCTTCTCTAAATGCCTCCTTCTCAAATCCATGAGAGTTCTAGTCACCCTGGCCCCTTGTGCTTCAGTCCACAAAATGGCAGAGAACACTCAGCCCAAAGGGATATCAAGGAGGTTCAGCTACTATTACCTGCTTCCTTTCCCCCATTTTCTTTTCTAAGCAAATACCAAGCGGTAGCTGGAATCAGGCATCCAAGACATTTTTCCCAGGCTTGCCCACGCAGCCTTCCCAGTGTGCCTTGCCTAGGAGGGTGGTGCCGTGCATGGCAAGAGCAGTTATAGTGACTGCCTTCCAGACTCGACCTTCGCCTTCACAGGTCCCTTCTTTCTTCCACGGGATCACTCTGCTTATTCCAGAGTGGCCGATTCTGTATACAGAGCGGATAGTCTACTAACTCCTAATGATTGAGGAGCAGCAGAGCCACAGGAGATGGGGAGGCGGTGGGGGTACGAATCATTTTTCAACTAAAAATAAAATAGAAAGTTCCAAGGTGGAGATGAGGCAGCATATGACACTTGCCGGAAGAATCACTTGTCAGCTGTCAGAGAGCCCTGAGCTCAGTCCAGGGACGAATGTGCTGTTGTTCCCTCACAGCAGCTCAGAGACCTGCACCTGAGGAGGACCGGGGGAGCTACAAGAGACTAAAGTATCTTAGCAGGGTCTCTGGAATAGAATGCATTGTGCACTAAGTCATCATGATCAAGGCTGAGACAGTTCCTGGCAGCCGGCTCCATCCCCGGTTCCCGCCTCTTGTTGAGGTCTGGTAAGGCCAGGCAGGTGAAGTGTGGGAGAGCAAGGGTGAGTACACTGTAATACAGAGTCATCTCAAATATAGAGAACGTCCATATCCTACTGAAAAGTAAAGTTCTCTATCAACGTGACCGTGAGTTTCTTTGGATACTGAGATGTCTACAGGGAAGAGAAAAGCAAAGAAGAAAGGCCTGTGGCCAGCAGGGCCAGACAGAATTGGGAGCCAGTTTCATTCTGAGACACCAGATTGCTTCCTGTTGGAGATACCACAGCCGTGAGAGGTGGGGGGGGGGGAGCCACAGCACGTTGGAGCTGGACCAGACCTCAAGAAAACTCTTGTCTAAGTCCCTGGTTTTTACCTGAGGACATGGAGGCCCGGAGACCTGGAAGAATTTGCATCACACCTCAGTGACAGCCCCAAGAATGGTGCCCAGATGGCCTGTCCCAAACAGCATATTTGCTTCTTTGTTTGCTTCCCTTCTTCTTTTTTTTTTTTTTTTTTTTTTTTTTTTTGCCGTGGTGCTACTCACACAGACTTTCAAGGACTCATCTCAAATTAGAGAATGTTCTGGAAAACATAAATTCTGTGCTAGGCCTATGGAGGATGTAGAGAAAATGTTTGTTGGCGATTGTGCGGAAGAAGGGGAGGGGAGTTTTTGAGCAGCATAAAGAAAATGCTTTATAAGTGAGCATCACACAGTCTTACACAGTTAACCAAGCATTGACCAAATATTTAGCACTGGGTCTTCTGCATTACTTGCAACAGGCCACAAAGAACTGTGTTGTCTGGCTTTTCTCTGCACAAAGTCACAGAGAATGGGTGTCAAAGGCACACGGACCTGGGCTCAAGTGCTCACAGCCACTCATCAGATGGGTGAGCAGGGGCAAGTCCCACAGCATCATCAAGCCAAGCCCTCACTCCCTCTCCCCTGCAGAGTGGGTATAGCAACAACACTCACCCCACGTGTTTATCGTGAGCCCCCAGTGAGATAATACACGAACACAGTGAGCACAAGGGTCACCCAGGGGCTCCACTTACTACTTCAATATTCCTTTTCCTACTGAGTGACCAGTTCCTCCCTTAGCCCATCACCACGCCCCTCAGTAACTTCCGCCGCAGGCTCCCAAGTGGGAGTGTGTTGAATATGGATGTTCCCACACATCCACGTCCACCTGAAACCTCAGCATATGACCTTATTTGGAAACAGGGTCTTTGCAGATGTAATTCGTCTAGGGTCTTGAGATGAGATCAGACTTGATAAGAATGGGCCCTCTATCCAATGAAGGTTCTAAGGAACCTTCTTTCTTATCAAAGAAGAGAGGACACAGAGGACACACGTAGGGAGGAGGCCATGTAAAGATGGGGGCAGAGACTGAAGTTATGTGGCCACAAGCCAAAAGATCCCAGGAGCACCAGAAGCCACCAGGAACACCAGAAGCCGCCAGAACTGGCAAGGAAGGACCCTCCCCAGAGCCATCTAAAGGAGCACGGTCTGCTGACTCTTTATTGTCAGCTCTCGTCGCAGGGTCCCCAGTTGGCAGTAATTTGTCATGGCAGCCCCGGGAAACAAATGCAGGAGTCCAGCCCGGACTTCAACACCCACTACCCCATACACGCTCTTGAAGACTCCTGACAGATGGCCAGTACCCATTTTTTTCAGGCCTGCGTGCCAAGGTCTTGTGTAATGTAAATAATAGAGAGGACTGCCTATCCTTGAAAAACTTGTAGGCCCAGATAATAGCAAAGTTCTGTTAAAAGAAAAATGAACCCGCACAACTAAACCAGACATGCAAGAGAAAAATGAAGCAACCAAATTGCATAGCTGTTTCTACTTTTCCCTGAAGGTATGGCCAACATTTCATAGGTAGATCAGTGGCATTTTGTGGCCATGTTTTACAAGTTTGTTTTGGCGGCAATCAGGTCCCTTCCTTTTGTATGTGACTGTTGGGCCTCAGGGCTGCTTCTGTGCTCTTCTTTCTTCGTCTTGGCACAAGTCCCAGCCCCTTGGCCTGCTTTCTTTCCATTCCAGGGCGGCCACCACTGACTCTACATCGCAGGGTCCCTATTCCCCTCAGTTGGGGTTGGGGGGGCTCTGTATTCATTGCCTTGGAATAAGATGATTTTAGTGTCTAAGGGCTTCAGTGTTCATCACTATGAGAAGACAAGAGAATCAGAAAAATAGCAAAGAGATCTAATGCCCAACATTAATTGGAGGCTTCTAACAGGTCCAGGGTTTACACCTATGGTCTCATTTCATCCTCGGGAGATTCACACAGGCGGATGCTACTGTTATTATTATATTGTCCTCACTTTAAAGATCAAGATTGTGAGGGTGTAGGAAGTGAAGAGAGTTGCCTAACATCACACCATAGTTAATAAGGAAGAGGGACTTAGATGTTATTCTAAGGACTCCAGAGCTCAGGTCAAGAACCAAGGTCCTGCCTATGACTTTATCAAGGTCAATATTGGTCTCCCTCCTGAACTTTTGACTTAGTTTGCAAGAGATTAACTTAGATGGTGCTATGGACTGAATGTGTGTGTTCCCCTAAAATTTGCATGTTGAAACCTAATCCCCGAGGTGAGGGTTTTAGGTGGTTGGGGATTTTGGGAAGTGATTAGGCATGAGGGAGAAGACCTCGTGAATGGGATCAATGCCCTTGTAGAGGACACCCCAGAGAGCTCTCATACCCCTTCTGCTGTGTGAGGACACAACAAGAAGATGACCATCTAAGAACTAACAAGTGAGCCCCACCAGACACCAAATCTGCCGACACTTTGATCTTAGACTTCTTAGCCTCCTGAACTGTGAGGAATAAATGTTTGTTGGTTAAGCCTTCCAGTCTGTGGCATTTTGTTATAGCTGCTCAGATGGGCCAAGACAGATGGCCATGAAGAAAAGTCCAGACCTTCTTTTGTATTTGTGAAGGTGATTCTTGTCCAGCCTCTCAGCCCTTTCTCTGAAAATCTGATCAGTGTTAAATAATTATGGCCAACTAGATTCTATTTAGCAGGACTCTGTTTGGGAGATCTCTCTGAGGACCTGGAGATCAAGAAGAAATGTGCTCCTGGACCTCTGCAACAGTGGATGCTTTTTTGCTGGCTGGTTATTTCCTAGAACACATTCCAGGCACTAGGTGATCCTTGTGGGGGGGGAAATGTTTCCATGAGCAAAGACTTTCAGAAAACCCTGAGATAAAGGTTTTGTGACTTTAGAAAGTTTTGTTTGCTCACATAATTAAGGAACCTCTAAGAAGGGGCAATAATATACATCCATTATTTGGTAAAAGAGCCCTCTTTTCATGGAGGGTTCCACAGTGCACACTCTGGGAAACACTACCTTGGCTACTACCCTTACACCAGGCATTTTTTTCTTTGTGACTTTTGAGGCATGTCCACTATATATTTCCTGGGAGTTCATTATTTTCAAAGCCTGATCTATGTAAATATCAAGTCACTTACAAGACATGGCAGGCCTTAGTGGTGATGAAATCTACAACGACTTCATCTTTTCCATAATCACTCAAATGAGTTCTGAAGTGTGGGCCTTTTGCTGTTGGAAAATAGGAAACAGAGTCAAGCCTGGCTCTATCTCGAATTGTATGTGACAGCTCCGGCTCAGTTTCAGTAACAAGAAATGTGTTGAGCTAAAAATATTCTAAGCAGATGTAAATCTGGGAGATGTGACTGCAACACACCCAGCTTCTCATTCGTTCTGCTTCAAGCGTGTCCCAGTGCACCATTGCCACAAGTCCAGGCAACCACAGTACCCCATACAAACAGTTTGTTGTGTAAGTGCACTTCTGATTCACCTGGAGATGGTTTGGTGGAGAACTCCCAGCATCAGCCAGGCACCATGGCTCCTGGCAGCCCCAGAGTGGGCAGGCAAAAATCAATTCGACTGCAGGAGAGGTGTTAGCTTCTCATAAGCAAATGCTATGCAGGGGTCCAATTTTTCCAGTATTCTTCTCTATTATCAAGATCTTGATTCCATCCTGTGTCCCAAGATTCCATGGGAGATCCGGTCCTCCACTTGGTCCGAGAGAATCAACAGCCTGTGGGCAATGGTAGAATCTCCCCTTCATGCAAAACAGTGGCATTTGGGATGCCTTTGGGGGTTATGGTCTTGTTCGGAAGCTGAATCCTTGTAAGAAGTATCTCAACTCATCTATAAGAGTTGAAAACTAATGCCCATCTTTTACAGAATGAGAATAAAAACGACTGTAGTTCACTGAACATACCCTATATGTCAAGCATGACAGCCAATAGCAGCTAATCTCATTTATCGGCCTCTGTTATCGAGCTTCCACCAATATGGCACCCTAGTGAACTGGAACATGTTTTCACATTTTGGTGGAGACAGTATAAGATTTCACATCTTTTCTTTTCATCTTGGGGTCTTCTAGGAATCTGATAACGTGTGAGACTTACCCTGAGAAAACTGAATTATTCTGACTCCAAGTTTTCCTGAGGATTACTCCTCATGGGATCAGATTCCTTGGAAAAAAGAAGGGCCACCATGAACTTACAGTGCTTTCCAAATGGATATGATATGTGGGCTGGGGACTGGGAGCTGGCAAGTAGGATCCCTGGCTTGATCCAGACACAGGCCTTTGAGGAGAGCACTCAGATCATTGTAAAGGAGAGCCCGAGCATAGAGCCCAGTCACAGCCGACTGAAGTCAAACTCTCAAATACTCTACCAGATTCCACTGGGGAAGCCCAGACTTGGGAGTCAGGCATGAAAGAATGTGATTTCCAGCTCTGTCACTCACAAAGTTGACTTCAGTGCCATAAGCCTACTTTTCTTCCTCTCTGAAATGGGGATGATCGAGTCTAGACAGTCAGAGTTGGTGTGAGGTCATAGCAACACACCGCACATAAAGCTCTTAGCTCATAGTGGAGGCTAAACACTGGGCAGCTTCCATGGCTATTGACAATGGCAAGAGTTGCCATGAGCATTATCAACCTATCTTTTACATTCTGAATGAATTCATGGCCCTCCTTGTCTCTGAGTGTTAAAGGCCTTGCCAGGAAGAGTGGCAACATCTCAGACTAAATCAGTCTAAGCAGGGACTCAGCCACACTGCATTCCCGGAGCTGGGCCTGGACCTGTGAGTCACACAGCCTTCTCCATGTGGACACCGCAGCAAATCACTTTTCCCATTATGAACAACCAGACACACTCCACTGTGGTGATGGAAAACAATTAGGAATGTAAATGATCTAACCAGACATGGATTCCACCAAGGTTTAACCCCTGGTTTCCTTTTTTACACAGTAATCACGCACTGTCCCATGGCAGCCCGCTGAGGGAGAATCATTGCAGAGAATTATGTGATCCATCTGCCCATCGAACCACAGGCTGGGGTTCAGACTGGGGCATGGCACATCTGGCTTTACTTTGGGCTCTGGTGACACCAGGAACATGGATAAATGTCCTGCCTTAAGTATGGGGTATTCCAGATCCAGGAACAAATGTCTTGTAGGCTGTGTTCTCCTTTTTCCAAGCCAAGATCAGAGGTTTCCATTCTGATGTGGATATGGCCACAGTATCATTACTACTCACAGCACTCATATTTCCCCCTGCCCCTCCTCGATGCCTTCCCCTCAAAACCCAGCAATCTAAGCTCTGGTCTGGACAGGCCAGTGTGGCTCCAGGTATAATATTACTCCCTTTGTGATTGCACTTTATACTATTACAACCACTACTTCTAATACTACTAACAGAATGATTAGTTACCCTTACACTGTGCCAAGCACTGAGCTACCCACATACATTTTTCTCATTCGATCCCTATGAGGCCACACCAGTATTATTCCCACTTCCTAGGTACGTAGACTGAAACTCGAAGAGGTTAAGATAATGTGTCCAACACTGTGTCTCACAGCTAATACACAGCAAAGCCAGTTCTCATGGCTCTTGAGTTTAAGCTTATACTGCTCTATGGCAATTGTCCTCTGAGCTGAGAGGTCCACATGACAAACACCAGAGTAGCTGAACTGACTTTATTAATGTAGTACCTCGAAAACACACCCAAAGATGCTTACTGATAGTTCAAAAGAAGTAAGAAGATTGTGCTAATGAATAAAGAGGGATACAAACTTTCATTAAAAAGTAATAAATAGGGGCGGCTGGATGACTCAGTGGGTTAAAGCCTCTGCCTTCAGTTCAGGTCGTGATCTCAGGGTCCTGGGATCGAGCCCCGCATCAGGCTCTCTGCTCGGCAGGGAGCCTGCCTCCTTCTCTCTCTCTGCCTGCCTCTCTGCCTTCATCTCTGTCAAATAAATAAATAAAATCTTTTTTTTTTAAAAGGAAAGTAATAAATATGGATATAGTTAGACAATCCTGACATTTGCTGCCATTTAAATTTTTAAAATGAAGAATAATATACATACAGCCAAGTATGTCAAGTGTACTAATCTCGTGTCCATGGCTTGATGGCAGGTACTGCTTAGGCACTCACCATTGGCAACCAGATATGACGCATCTCCAGATCTCCAAAGAGCTCCCCATGTTCCTTCTCAACACAGTCTCCTGTCCCAATCACTCTTCTCACTTCCACTATCATTGATTAGTTTTGCCCGTTTTTCATCTTTCTGTACCTGGAATTATACAGTTTGTGCCCTTTTGTGTCCACTTTGTCTCACTCACCAAAATATCTCTGAGACCCTTCCAGATGAACTTGAAATGGATAGTACTGTTGTACCAGCCATTCGTTCTTTTTAACCACTATATAGTATTCCATCAAGTGGAGAACACACACCTACTTATCTTCTCACTAAGGTGAGTACATCTCCTAGAAACATTCTGTATATGTCTGTTTTGGACATATGCTGCCATTTTTAGTGGGCAATATTCCTAGGAATATAGATCCTGGATTACAGGACAGGTGTGTGCTCTGTTTTCATAGAAACTGCAAGTGCATTTCCAAAGTAGTCTTACTATTGCATATCTTCACCAACACGGTGTGAGAGCTCCTTTCACATCCTTGCCGCACTTAGTAATGTTCAGACATTTATTTCTGATGAGCCCCTTGTGCTTTTTCCACTTTATAAAAGAAAGGCAAAATTGTGTCTCTGAAATGAATCACATGCAATTTAATGTTCTTTTTTAAAAAAATCGACAACAAAGTCTGCTGGCATTTATAGGCCTGTCCCTGAGGAGGGTGAGATGAGAAGATAGGGAATGAAGACAACAGGCTTTAAGGAAAAGGACCTTCAAATCAGAATGGAACATAGATGAACAGAATCATTATGGAAAGCCTACAACCAAAGTTTTATTTCATGCATGCATAATCCTAGGTTTATTACAGCCCCCAAATCATATTTTACAAAGAGACAAGTTCAATGACTGATTCTTTGCCATATACTTAATGAGCTGATGCATATATCCCAATTTACCCAAGTCATCAGATGGCAAATGTTTTATTTAGCCTGAACCATTAAATATTCATTGAGCCACTCTGTGGTTTACTCATTTACTCATTCCTTCATTCATTCACAAAACAAACATTTATTAAGCACCCAGGGTGTGCCAGGCACTGTGTTCTGCCTGGGGACATGTCACCAAGTAGAACCAGCATATAGGTGCTGCCTGGAAAGACATGACATGAAGTCAGCAAATAGAATATGGCTTGCTATGTTCAATGACGGGGAAGGCAGTGTTCTATTATTCATTCCTCCAACAAGCACCTAATGAATGATTCCGTGCATGTGTACACACTGCTTGCGTTCTGAATGCTGGGGGTGAGGGAAAAGCATGAGCCCTTTAGCTGCTCCTAAAAGCCCGTAGTCCAGAAGGTGAAGGGACACAGGCCTTAATGCTATGCTCAGAGGCAGCCACAGTGTGGCATGGAGCATTACGAGGGCACAGATATTGGTGTTAGGCCCCCACTCCAAAGGCCCCCTTCTCAGGAAGAGCCAGGTGGGGTGAGCTGCCCCTGGGCCCCCTTCCCACACTCCCAAAGGCTGTCAAGCCACAGATCCTGGATATGAGTTCACGACAAGGCTGGGCAGGGAGACAGGACCTTGTTGACCATGCTGTCTGCTAGCGAACGGACTTGCCATTTACATAGACGGTTCTGTTTATTTTACACCCTACCTAGTCCCAGGCTATAATATAATTATCTAATATAAAATATATAATATAATTATTGCTTTGTTAAGCTAGAAACTGAGATTCAGTCAGTTTTAACATGCCCGCTGATGCATTTGAATATGAAGATCTCGGGCTTTCAACACCCTGGCTTTTTTTTCTTTTTTTTAATCCCAATGTCTAGGATCTTTGTACTTTTCAACATGTATGGATTTTCATATCAGGATCATTACAGTAGCGACAGGGAAATCTCTCCTTATAATGATCATGGTGGTGTGATCGTAATGAGTATAGTGTCACTTTGTGCCAGGAACCACACAAACCCTGACAAAAATCCGTTCTTATCCCATTTTACAGATGAATGAAGGGGGTTTGAAAAAGTTCCTGTGCAAAGCCATCTCTGGGTAATGAGTACAAGTAAGCTCAGAGTGGGCAGCCTGACACCAGGGGCCCCTGTTCTGAAGCCACGAAGCTGTATTACCTTCTGAAGAGACAAAAGGCTAATTTGAGCTGGACAAACCCATAATTTGAGTCAAAGGCTGCGTGCGTTGTAGGGTGATGAAATTATTCACCGTATCCTCAATGATAACTTGAAAACTCATGGGCTTCGTTCAGATTTAGGTAAGGTACAAAGGCACTTTTCAACTCTGCTCTCCCTTAAGCCCTTCACATTCCAGAATAATGAGGTTGTCTCTATTTTGTGTGATGTCAGGATTTCCCTGCTGGGCCGCATCCACTCTGATGAGGCCCCTTTGTCCTAGGAATCAAATGACTTGGTCTCTTCAGGCAGGCTGGGCAGGGAGCCCTAGCTCTCACGTGGCCTCTGGACATGTGAAGTCAGAGAGCCTGGAGACCCCAACGCCATCCCCACTCTTAGGGTGGGGGTCCTTCTGTCCTGCAGGCGTTCTCTGTGAAATGGGGGATAACTATCTTTCAGGAGTGTTTCGAAACTGAGCACTCACAACCCGGGTATTAAATGAGCCCTTTCTCTTAAAGCAACCGCTGGTAACTTTTTTTTTTTTCCCCTAGCTGACTGTGTATCTAACACACATCACCCTGTAAAGGAAGCTGCTGACTTCCTACAGTTTGGTACCTTCAGCAGGGAATGGTAACTTCTCTCAAATAATTGAACTTTCTCTTTTTTTCAGAAGTGACAAGAGGCTACTAAAAATAAACGTCTGCTTGGAAAGGCTACGAACTTTCAGATGTTAAAACACATTTTTGTTCTTTGTTTTTCCCTACCGTTCTTCTTCTTTTTTCCTCCCCCCTCACTGATAATTTGAGAACCATCCCCTCTGAGATTAGAAATTGACTGTTTTCAAGGCTTTCTGTGTATCTCATGATCTAGGGAGCAAGCCCCAGTGAAAAGGGCAGTCTCCACGATGAATCTCAGCCCTCCCAATCCCTCCTCTTTGTGGTAAGCCTATGAGAGCTGGCTTCTCGTAGCTGCAACCCCGAAAGACAAAATGCAAACCAAACCAATAATCCATTTCCAAGGTTTGCTTACAGAGAGAGGGATCTATTTATGAAACATATATTGTTCAGTTTCAGGGGAAAATCATGTAATCATTGCAAGGGAAAAAGCATGGAAAGTGCTTTATTTTGCATAAAAATCTCCTTGCTCTATGATATATGTGGCTGAGAGTTTCAGGCTGGGGGAACACGGGTCTCAGTGTTCCACCAAAGGAAAATGGAGTTTAAAATGCAGAAAGAATCGCCGGTCACAACAGAACATTGGCGTTTATTAACCTGGGCTGGGGTGGGGATGGTGGGTGGGGAAGGGGGAGTCATGGATGAAAGAGAAATATAAAATTGTATTTTGCTTTGGGGAGATCTTAGAGAATAAAGATTGACCTGCGGCTGTAGGCAGTATTACTACCTAGGGCAGACAAATCATTTCCTACAATTAATATTTGAGGACTTGGTGAGGCCCTGCCGAACTCATGCGGGGGGGTGTACGGGCCATCAACATTGATTTAATTTACCAGTTACTTAGCTGCTGAGAAGGAGCCATGTCTTTCCCCCTCCCTGGTGGAGAATGCTTTATGCAATCAGCTCGTGTTTATGAAGCGCCCTCCAGGCATATCTCCTGCTTAAAAGGTATAGTCTCCTAGGACTTCTGGGCCAGAAGGAAACGAACAAGTCTTTCAGCCCAAACATTTTCCAGAGATCCTACTACATCCCAGAAAAGCCGTGATAAGCTTCTGCTTCAACACTTTTGGAGATGGGGAGCAGAAACCTCCCTGAGGTCTCTTCTACTGTCAGCTGATTGGGACTGTGATCTCTTTATGTTGAGCCAAAAATCGGGTCTCTCTTACCTCCTAGTTTTTCTCCTTCTGCCCAAGGATTGCACTTTAGATTCAACCCCATGTGTGGCATGAAGTGTGTCCAAATTGGAGCCATCCTCTTTAGAATTCACATCACAGATCCAGCACTGACTGAACATAGGATTTTAGGTAAATTATTCCTCATTTGAAATACTAAGATACCAATTAATATCCGTATCAGTCAGGGTGAGCTTTGTCTTGCTGCAGTAACAACAGCACCCCAAACTCAGTAGCTTTAGATAAATAAGGTTTCATTTTTCCTGTGGCTGTGTGGGGCCTGTAGTCTAGCTAGGGACAGGTTCTGACCTAATGTTGTCCTGATTCAGCAACCCAGCTGATGGGCCTGATGGGTCTGAACCAGCTGGTGTATGCTTCCACCCAGAAATTATATATACCATTTGCACTCAGACATCAGGGCAAAAGAAAGTTACATGGCTATGCCTGATTTTGAGGTATAACCCTTCCATATCCTTCAAAGATGGAGAGTTAGAAAAAATTGGTGAACACAGTGAGCCTACATCTCCTCACAAGCTTGCTCTGCCTGCTGCCTGCCGAATTTCATTCCCCCAGGAGCTGGCAAATCACTGAAGGTGCTCTCTAGGTTAGACATTTTTAGCTTCTTCCACTGTTCATTGGGCTATATTATCTTTACTATTTTCACCATTCTGATTTGTGTCCTTGAAAAATCCTACCCAAGGGGAGCCTGGGTGGCTCAGTCACTAAGCAGCTGCCCTTCTTTGGCTTATGTCATGATCCCAGGGTCCTGGGATTCAGCCCTGCATCAGGCTCCCTGCTCAGCAGGAAGACTGTTCTCCCTCTCCCACTCCCCCTGCTTGTGTTCCCTCTCTCGCTGTGTGTTTCTCTGTCACATAAATAAATAAAATCTTAAAAAAAAGAAAAGAAAAGAGAAATCCTACTCAAATATCCCTATTAGAATGTGATCCACCAAAAACAAAAAAACAAACACAAATCCCAGCAGGGTAAAGAACTCAGAAGAACAAGACAATCTCCTTCCTTCTTCTAGAGAACACATCCTAAAACCATGCTTTTCTACCTTTCCTTTTTGGAAATCACGGTGCACTGTTGAATTTACAGTCAGTGAAATGTCCTCCTTCTCATCTATGCAATTGTCCTGTGAAGTCATTTCTCTCTAATCCCATACATGTGCCATTAGCTTTCCAGTCACAAGGAAGAAGTTCCACATTGTTCCCAATTAAATAGCATGTGTTTAATTTGGCTCATCCTTCTGACCTAGTTATAATTACTTCAAATCAATATCTTTCTCATCTAACTTTCAGACACCGTGGATTGGGAGGTTGTAAGAATATCCCTCCCTACCAGGGATTGTGAGGAAGAGCCAAGCCTTGGAAACAACTGTCTCACCATTTTGAAGGACATCTTTTTACTTCATTTTTAACAGCTTTATTGATATATAACTTCTGTGCAATGAATTACATATATTTAAAGAATACAGTTTGATGTTTTGGCATTTGTATACACCTATTAAGTCATGGCCACAATCAAGACAATGAACATATATCCATCACTCCCAGAAGTTTCCTTAGGGCTCATCCTATTCCTTCCTTCTTGCCTAGGAGACATCTTTTTTTTTTTTTTTTTTTTAGATTTTATTTATTTGACAGAGAGAAATCACAACTAGGCAGAGAGGCTGGCAGAGAGAGAGGAGGAAGCAGGCTCCCTGCTGAGCAGAGAGCCCAATGCAGGGCTCGATCCCAGGACCCTGGGATCATGACCTGAGCCGAAGGCAGAGGCTTTAACCCACTGAGCTACCCAGGCGCCCCAGCCTAGGAGACATCTTTAACCACTCATTCTATTCTAGTGATGTCTATGGAAATTAGCTCAGGGTTGAACACAAAACAGATGATTAATACATATTTGTTGCTGTACCAAAGAGGTGTCCAGAACACTTGAGTATTTGTATGCCTATACACAATCACATGAGGTTGGTCCTTAGGCAGAAGTTGTCATTTGATGTCTTGTGTTTCACTCATCAGGCTACAGATGATTAGACAAGAAAAGAGTCCCATATCCAAAGGAGGCCAAGCTATGGATGATGTAGGGGGTCTATGTAGTAGCATGATGTGAGAGCTCTGTGTAGATAAGACAGCAGTGCCTAACTGAACCAGCCCAATCCTTTTTGGGAAAATGCATGTTATGAGAATCAGCCGATGCAGAAAGGAAGACACACATTATCATTCTGTAGGCATTTCATCTAATCCCAAATATATATTCAGTTCATTCAACAATTATTTACTGAGTGTCTAATATGTGTCAGGCATTATTGTAGGCACAGGGAATTTAGTGGTGGAAAAATCTATGAGAGCCTAGGATAAGAGTCTCTGAATATAGATCAAGAGTAAGATGATGCAGAGATGATTCAGAAAGGAGACACAGAAGAGGTGGAAAGTAAGGAGCAGAGAAGACCTGACCATTTGGGGGAACTCTGGACGTGCTTTACAAGGGCAACATTCTCAGCTTTATTTTCCTGGTGCACTTTTGATTTGCTTTTATTTGGTCAAAGACGATGCTATCTCATGTCCTCTTTTCACTTGAACTTGCTCTGCCCATGCAGCAATTGGAGCACATGTTCTAGCAATGTGACTGGAAAACAAATCCTCATCAATTAATTAATAACTATTGTCTGACGCTCTGAGGTGGGATCTTGGACACAGAGGGCATAATCCTGAAATGAGGAGGCATTGCTGTTCTGTTGGCATCAAACAAGGTAACTGAGCTTGCCTGTTATCACAGTGCAACTAACCTTGCAGAAGGATTGTCTTCTCTGTGAGATAGCAAAGGGAAATGATTTGGAGAAATCCAAATTCTATCGACCCACACCGCACAAGCCCTGCATTATTCAGCTTCAAGAACTAATGTATGATGCATGCTATTACCATCAAACTTGTGTTGCAAATAATTCATGCCTGGAACTTTTAAAAGATATATTATTAACATTATCACCAGCAGAATTGGACTAGGTGAAATTCTTGGAATTTGATGGCAATGATCACTCCAGTGTTCAAGATTCTCTTTAAGTGTTTAAGTGTTTGAGTCCCTGTAAGGAGAGACAATATAATAAGGTGAAATTTGGCTCTTTAACATCAAATAAGCCTTATTTCTTTCTTTCCAATTTCATTTTGAAAACCCTTTTGAATCACGATTTGAAATAGGCAACAATTCTCTTTACAAATAAGACTTTGAAGCAGCCAAATGGAATTTGAAATCAGAAACAAAACAACAACTTCTTAGCTGCCTTTTTGGAATCTTTGGGCACATAGGTATCATGCATGGTCAATTATATAAATTATCAAAGATATTTTTGTTGAGTCACCACATGCTTCAAAAGATTCACCAACCCCAGAACATCCTGTTCATGGAAGCCTAGTATTAACTTGATGAATGGGCTGGTGTCTTCTGAGATGACACTGCTTAATTTCCTGTAGCTATTGTGAAGTTCAAGTTCATTAGAGCTCTAGGCTCAGCAGTAAAGCACTCTTACACGGAAGGTACAAGTGGCAATGATAAATCAACCTTGTAAAGTGATCACAGTGATATTAAGTAGAGTATGATATATACTTTCATTACTTGATGACCAATTAAGAAAATACCCCAGTTAATCGGAAGGTTTACAGGTGATCTTTGCTCTTGGGCTCTGTCATATTCACCAAGTAAGGGTGGAGTTGGCTTGCTTATTTCCATTGACTTATAGTCCTCTTCTCAAGGAGGAAATCTGATGTGTTCCTATTTCAGTTTTCCAGCAAATTATTGGAAAATAGAGCCTTTGGCAAGAGCTGTCTATTTCAAATGCTTTTCTGGAAAAGAAGGTCTGTAAGATGCTTTTTAAATGTGTCCATTTGTCTTGGTGTTCCTCAGAGTTCCCTTGAAGATCTTCTCTAGGCAGGAGATCCTGGCACAGACATTGCTAAGCAGATTATTCGTTTTGAAGTGAAGTGTTTACAGTATAAACAAAAGCCAAATGCAGTCCTTCTGCTGCTGCTCATACAAAAAGTTTTCAGTACTTAATAAATAACTATAAGATTTGCCTGTAGTGGTAGCTATCACTTTTAAAATACAAAAGGCTATTAATTTGTGTCTTCTAGTGAATATTTCTGGAAGGCAGTGAAAATGCCCTTTCTTTTCAAAAGCATTTATAGGGTCCCTACTGCACTTGAGATAAAATGCCAGGGAAACAAAGATTAATAATAACATCCCCATTCTTGAAGAAGTCTCCACAGTCTGCTGGGGGATGCAAGGCTCATCAGCAATCATGATACAATCATGACGAGAGCCTACCTATGAGAGGGTGAAGTGGGGAAAACGTAACCAAGATGGTGTTCCACGTGTGGGCCCTGCAAGAATGCTAGTGTGTTTACCATGTGAGGGAGAATGGAAATGCTGGGGCAAAGAGAACAGCAGGTGCAAAAGTACAATAGAAAGAAAGAGTGTGGCAAGTTGAGGAATCCATGTGCGGATCTATGTTATAGAAACAGGAGCCTGAACAAGTAAAGATAGAGAATGTGGGGTCACCCTGTGAGTCATGGGAGAATTTGTGCAAAAGAATGACATGATCCATTTTGTGATTTAAGGCTTTCATCACGGAGGAGGCTGGAGAGGGAGGGTCCAGCGGCAGAGGGGATGGAGCCACCTGGGAGGCTGTTGTGGAAGAGCGGGGATGGTGACAGCTTGCCAGCAACCAGTGAGCCAAAGGGGAGGAGCTGAGAAGCAGGACCTGGAAGATACTGTAGTGGCAGACTCATTCATTTATTCCAGTTAGTACCACTTTTGTGTTTCAGGCATACCAAGCCCTAGAGACACAAGACAGATGAGACACAGTCTTTGTCCTTATTTTATTGCCCTCAGCTTACAGAGCACTTCTTGTGCCACCCCCCCCCAACTTGCTACATATGCCGGGGCCCTTGCTAAGTGTCCCCATGGCACATGATCATCCAAGCACCCTTCTCTGTTTTTCACTGTACTTTTTTACAATCAAGTACTTAACTGAATGTCTTCCCTTCCTGCATGCAATATTCATTGGAACAGAAACTACTGTGCCTGTCCCATGGACAACTGTGTTCATCAAGCACATAGGAGGTGCTCAATAAATATTAGCTCAATGAACACAGAGACAGTAGAGCTCATCAAATACTAGAAAGCCACAGATGGATAGGTTAAAAATAAGTCTGCCACAGTAAGCACTACCAGTAAGCACATGGATAGACATGCTGATAGACATGGTGGGTGCAATCAAATCTTCTTTGGGCCAAGGGACGCCTGGGTGGCTCAGTCAGTTGAGCGGCTGCCTTTGGCTCAGGTCATGATCCCAGTGTCCTGGGACTGAGTCCGACATCGGGCTCCTTTCTCGGTGGGGAGCCTGCTTCTCCCTCTGCCTCTGCCTGCCATTCTGCCTGCCTGTGCACTCTCTCTCTCTCTGACAAATAAATAAAGAAAATCTTAAAAAAAAAAATCTTCTTTGGGCCAAAAGGTCAATAAAGGGTTTGTGACTGAGACCACTCTAGAGCTGAGTCATGGGTCATTGGCTTGGTGAATCCATTTCTGGCAATGGAGTCTTCCTCACACAGGGCAAATGGAATAATCTGGAGAGAATTATAACTCCCTCCTACACAGAAGCATCAGAGAAGCTGCTCCAACCAAAAACGTCATGAAAGCATTCCCAAGAGAGAGCTTTGTGCTGGGCTGTCAGCAAGGAGAAGGCTGCCATTTCTTGGACAATGGTATGCTAGAATGTGGGGGCTGGGAATGTTGAGGGGGCAAAGGGGATGTGAACAAAATGGAAACACATTTGTGGCAGCCAGCAACACCTCTGACCTACATTAGAGATAGCCTATGCAAAAACTCAGAGACAGTCTTAGTGTCCAGCTTTTCCTTTCCCTTCTCTGTCTCTGGTACATGGTGGGATTTCAAGAAGGAAGGCTATTTTGATGTTTATTCCAGCCACAAATATTGAACAGAAATCACAGACTCACAGACTGTTAGAACTTACGGAAAATTTTTAAATCTTGTGTTGAGTAGTCTACCTTCTTAAATAAAATTATAGGTGCAATTTTATGATAAATACATATAAGTATAGTATGTAATAAATATAATATGGGTAAGGGAGGAGGTGGTCTGATGTGAGTGGGAGAAGGTGGGGTGCAACACAGGTCCCCTGATCTTGACTCCCCTTCTTTCATTTTTCACATTAGATAGCCTTGCTAGAAATCTTCCCTGATTCCCACAAAGCTGGATGGGGAGACCCTCCTAGAGGATCTGACATTTCTGAGAAGTATCGTAATACCTTCCATATCTACCACAACCTCCAACTAGAACATAGTCCCCATGAAGATAACACTGCATGCCTTCATTTACAAGTCATTTAGCAAGCCAGGCTCCATGGATATCCAGAGAGTCGAGACAACATAATCCCTTCCTTCAAGGAGCTTATACTCTGGAAATTTTACCATGTCCATGATTTGATACTTAAGCCAAGCAGTCATAATCAGAACCCTCTATATAGCTGTGGAATGAATGAATCAAACAGCGATAAAAGGAGTCTGGAATTAATATTGTTATTTATCGCACCACAAATACATTTTCTAAAACTGGACCACGGCCGCGTTGAGAATAGCCTATACTGATTTTTAGAGTCCAGATAAATTATTCAATCTGTCTCTGGTCAGACGATTTATCAATGGGAAAGAGACTTTAAAAACATTTGCTTTTGGGAGACGGGTCTAGCCCTTTAAATAGAGATGCTGGCAGACAAAGGAGGCCACTCAGTTTAACAACATTAAAGAGGGTGTGGTCACTGAACTTCTCAAGGCCTCTATAGGACTGATCTGGAAAGAACTACCTGCATTTGTGAAGAATATCAGTCCAATGTATCAGTCTGGTATGGCATACACTAGTGGCCCGCCCCATCCTCTCCTTCCTTGCCAACAGATCCTGAGCTTCTTTGGGGCAGCAGTGTCCCCAGTCTTGTGCAAGAGGTCGCCTGTCCCAGATCCCTATGGGGTCATAGTTCTGGCCAGACACATGGAAGTGGCGGTCTTCTCAGGGCTCTGGGAAGGCATTTCTTTTCCTGATAAATCAAAAAGACACAGCTATGGCAGCCATCTTTTCTCAAATGAGGGTTTGGCTCAGGAGCTAATTTGAGACAATGAGGTGAAGGCCAAGAGAAATGCAGAGTTGGGCCTTGATATCATTCACTACTCCATCCAGAGTTTTCATCCTCAGGACTATTGACATTTGAGGCCAGATAATTCTTTGTTGTGGGAGCTGACCCGTTCACTGTGGAATGCTTAGCAGCATCACTGATATTTACCCAATAGATGCCAGCAGCATTTAGTGACAATGAGTAACAGGTTTCCCGGTTGTCACAATCCAGAATATATTCAGACATTGCCAAATACTCCTGCGGGGAAGGGGGAGGGACGGGGTGTTGGTAGTGCACAAAGTTATCCCTAGTTGAGAACCACTGTGTTCAACTAATTCCAGAAACTTCCTACCACCAGATGTCATGCAATAAGAGAAAACTAAGTTCTTAATTTGTTCAAGTCTCTGGAGTCAGGTTTTCTGTTACTTGCAGACAAAAGAATCCCCCATTTTATATACATTAAGCTGGAAATGTATACTATTTCACTACCACCATGCCAGAGTATTGAATAATGGGGCACTCCATCGATGGCTTTTCTGGGACTTCTCTTCAAAGGCTACTTCCAAGATGACCCCAGCTCCTCTTCACACCTCTTTAGCACTTTGTGTTCTGTGTATTCTATACTTATTGACGTGAAAACTTAGGATGGTGCCTGGCCCTCAGTACTGTTTGTTCTAGTTAGAGTGAAACTCCTGGGGCTCCCATTTGGACTCGCAGAAGTAAGACAGGTGACCTGAAGAACGTGTCTTAGCCTCAGCTTCTCTGAGCCCCATCACTCTCATCTGTAAACAAGGGATCATCTGCCTCAGAGTCCCTTCAAAGGATTAAATATACCAATTTCAGTAATGCATACATTTTTAAAACTGAGGGGCTACAAAGATGGGGAAATAGTATAGTTGGGCCCCTTGTAGAGTATAAATCAAGGGAGGGAAGCTGCACTGAAGCTCTGGAAGGAGTGACTGTGAGATTCCTCTGGGTACTCTACTTTCATGAGGGACTTCTCCATTTCCAGTGAAAAGAGTACTGAAGTGAGTGGAATTGGCACTCTATTTTGTTCCGCAACCTTCGAGCCACGGATTCCTACTTTTTATTTTTATTTCCAAAATAGTTTGGCTTTGTCACATAGCTATAGTCCAGAAAAATTGGTAAATGCCTCTGAAGGTCATCAGCTTCATTCTTCAGCCTCCAGAGAGAATAACCTTCTGTAGCACATGGCCATCCATTATGTGTATAAAGACATTCCCAAAGCGGAGACACTGGTAGACAATCCCCTCATTGATTTCTGCCTTGTGCTGTGAAGAAACCCTTCCTTCTATGTAACTCACATTTCTCATGGTGCCTGGGAAGACCATGTTCCCTTAAACTGTCCTCTCGGAAAACAAATTACAGCCCAAGAGTGTTGAGTGCCTCAAAAACACATTTAGGACGTTAGATATATTAGGATCTTTGGGAAGCAATCTGTTGTGTTTGCAAGCTTCATATTCTCCACTCAACCCAGTGTCTCCATCTTCATTAACGGAGACCAAGTGCATACTCTTTCAGAATATGATACAGCCCACAGTGAAAGATTCCCATGGGGATAATACAAACCATTGGTCATGTCCTGAAGAAGCGCAGTCTCTTAAGAGAAGCGGAGTGGTTTTTCTCATCTTTCTCTTTTCATGGCTACAGGAATCAGAGTGGAATCTCCAATAGCTGAAGTTTGTAATAATTACAACTTGGGCCCTGCCATCATTTTGGTCTGGGGTGAGTGTTAAAAATGGGATTTCTTAATTTGAATTATTGATCAGTATGTTTGCTCAGGCAGCCATTCTCCCCCTCAAATAGGCAGTAAATCTCAGCTGACATAGACTCAGATTTTGAAAAATATTAACAAACTCTGAAGCTTCGAATACAGTCATAGGCTTTCTCTCTCAAGCTGTGGGCTGTCTTCCCTAAGACATCCTTCATAGAGTATGGGTAAAACCCAGCTGGTGAAGACACCAGTACGGGAGTAAATGATCTTCGTGGCAATATGCATTGCCTTGATGGTCTTCTATGACAGTGCTTCACAAATTATGTGCATGTCAGTCACCTGGGGATTTTGTCAAAGTGCAGATTTGGAGTCAGTAAGTCTGGGGGGCCTGAGGTTATGCATTTCTAGCAACTCTCAGATGATGTCGATGCTGCTGGTCCTTGGTGCACCCTCTGAGTAAGGTTCTAGCACATATGATGTTTTGAACAGACCAATTACAGGGTTGACTCTGTCACTGAGCATACTGCTTCCCTCTAAATCCTACAACCCTCCATTTCCTGAGTGGTAAACTGAGACAATTGTGTCCTGTGCTAGAATGTTCTTAAGCAGTATGATCTAGTGAGAAGGTTTGCTTGGGGGAACTTGGCAATGTCAATTGCATACGCTTGGCCAACTGTTCCAAGAGATTAAAGCATGACCTCTAACGAAGTGAGGCCTCAAAACAGACCTGTAAGTGCTCAACGAGTAAGTGACAAAACAATAGAAACAGATGAGAAATGATACGACCAAACTCAGAAAAGTTGTGATGATAACTAAGGTGAACACAGAAGCCACAAGATTATGCAAATGTACCAAAGGGGCCATCCAAACATTCAGAAGGGTTAGGGAAATTTTCCAGGAGGAAGTGGGGCTGATGTTGAGACTGGAGGGTTGTGCAAGATGCATAGGAGTTCATCCTCTGAAGAACGCAGGAGTATTTTTCAGGAACAAAGTTAGCATGTGTGAACTGGGCAGGAGTTTAGAAAACTTGAACAACTAAATGATCAGTAGTCTAAACTGTCATGAGGAAAGTTGGGTGGAAGGCACTAGAGGATGCTAAAGAGAGAAATGGAAACAGACCATCCATGGTCTTTAATGTGTTGTTGAGATGTTGACATCAATGACTTGGGCAAATACAGACATTCCTTCATAATGGGATGACAACATGAGTCTAGGACTCCTCAGTAAGTTATTGCAACAGCCTTCTGGCTGGCCTCTCTGCCTCCATCCTCTCCCAGCACTTCAGTCCAACAAACAATTCTTAACAAATTATGCTGCTGCTCAGAATGGGTCGGAGGCTCCATGTTGCCAAGAGGATAGAGTCTAGACCCCATCCTCTGGTAACAGATCTTCCACGACCCAGTCAACCTTTCCTACCCTGCTTTACTTTTGTTCCCAACATTCACAGTTCACTCCAGCCAGACATATGTATTTAGCAAGTATGATCTTGGTTTGTTCATAACTGCCTTTGCTGAGTTGCCAGCAAGACTTTCCTTTCCTCTGAGTTTCAGAAACTCCGGCATGTGTCCAAACAATAGCAACCATTGGAAAGATGGTTGTTGGTGTTGCACAGATAGAGAGATTCAGACTCTGTCTTGCTACTTCCTAGCTGTATCACCTTTGGCAAGACCCTTAATCTCATCACACTTCCATTTCCCCATTATAAAAAAGGTGGGAAATAATAGTTGTGGTAACTACATAATATCATAGATTTTGTTAGAATTAAATAAGATCTCTCCTTCTGTCTCTCTAGACACATGCTTGTGGGCACACATACACACACACGTACACATCGAGTATCATATACATCAGGCCTATTCCTTACTGGAGGCTGAAATAATAGTAATTACTATTTTTTTTACTTCTACTGCTGTTGGTTATCATTCCTACTACTTTTGGGATGACTACAACTATTGCTACCGATACTTTTCAAGTCCTGTTGTTTCTGCTAAACCTTCTTGGGTCATTAAATTTCCCAAGAAATTCCCTCCATTTGAAGGTGGGAAATAATAGTTGTGGTAACTACATAATATCATAGATTTTGTTAGAATTAAATAAGATCTCTCCTTCTGTCTCTCTAGACACATGCTTGTGGGCGCACATACACACACACGTACACATCGAGTATCATATACATCAGGCCTATTCCTTACTGGAGGCTGAAATAATAGTAGTTACTATTTGTTTTACTTCTACTGCTGTTGGTTATCATTGCTACTACTTCTGAGATGACTACAACTATTGCTACCGATACTTTCAAGTCCTGTTGTTTCTGCTAAACCTTCTTGGGTCATTAAATTTCCCAAGAAATTCCCTCCATTTGAAGGTGTTGTTGCTTGAACTACTCACTTAACATCAGTTACATAATGCCAGTTACATAGTTAGTTCCATACCTGTGTGAGAATGTAGCAGTTCCTGTTTTTATTGGGGCATTGTGAATGGGATAGCAATTCTAGTCTACCAGCTGACGTTAAACATCAAATGGTAAGTAAGCTCATCGACCCATCAGTCCATGGAAGCTTTTTACCTAATTAGGAGTAAGACAAGAATTTTCAATCAGGCCTTCTCACTTGATTTCCTATGTAGGTCTGGACTTCTAGGAAGCTGATAAGGCATGATGAGTTTCCACAGCTTCATCTCAAATGGATGTCATAACAAATGGGCTCTCATTCAAGCCTTTCCTATCCTTCAGGCTCTTGATTGAAAGATCGTTGGTGCTAACATCTCAGAAGACCTCTGAATTAGTGGCATATTGCCTTGGTGCCATGGCGATTCCTTCCCCCATTCTTTTCCCAACGTAATCATTTTTTTTTTCTTGTGATAAAAACTTTCTAGGCTCATACCATACTTCCTCTGGGCGTCTATGACCTTTATGCATTCTCCCCACCATTCATCCACAAATATTGAGCAAGGATCTTTCATATGCCAGGCCCTGTGCTATGCACCAGAGACGCAGAAATAAGTGGATCCAATACCATTCTTTTTCTTTTTTTTTTTTTATTTTTTATTTATTTGACAGAGAGAAATCACAACTAGGCAGAGAGGCAGGCAGAGAGAGAGGAGGAAGCAGGCTCCCTGCAGAGCAGAGAGCCTGATGTGGGGCTCAATCCCAGGACTCTGGGATCATGACCTGAGCTGAAGGCAGAGGCTTTAACCCACTGAGCCACCCAGGCGCCCCTACCATTCTTTTTCTTATGGAGCTTACAGGGCTTACAGTGTGTGGAAGACTTGTGTACAACCTTCACTGATCACGATGTCATGGGCTGCATTTTTTTTTTCTATTGAAAAGATCAATAGTACATTTTAGGGTATATCTTTTTACTGACTGAATATCCATTGCCTTGGGCTGGTTTCTATTTCCCTTTATAAAGACTCTTCCAATGTGGTTAATTATTTAAAGTTAATTTTTCCCAGACCGCATTCCAAAGGTCAAGGAACAAATGTGACCTGACCACCACTCTATGTCCAGCACCTTGAAGAGCACTGGAAAATTTGTAGGTACACAGTAAATGCTTGCTCAGTGATTACCTAGGTATGTCACTATACCTGTCCCCATTGCCCAGAAGAAGATCCCTTGATTCCTTGACACTGTGTAAAGTAGTTTAGGGACCAACCTGGACTCAGATCCCAGGGTGAATCCCACTTTCACCACTTGTGAGATAAATGACTTTGGGAAAGTTACTTAACCTCCCCAAGGCTGGTTTTGATCATACACAAATGGGATAACAAGAGTACTCAGCTCATGAAGTAAAGAATGCCCTGCAGGCACTCAGCACAGTACCTGGCCCACAGTAAACAATATGTATTGCCTTCTTACTATTGACCCTTCTCTTTGCCATTTGTGATGGAGTATCTGGGCAGGACTGTGTGTGAGATAGTTGTCTGACTTGTCATTTTCTTCCTCTTTCTTCCTCCTCCTCCCCACACCCTGGTGACAATAGAGGGAGATGCTTACATATGCCACGTGCACCACTGAGGTCTGTTTCTCCCCAGACGTTTTTGAACATTTTTTTTTCCTCAAAGGAGAGAAACTGCTGTGCATGTTGTTCTCTTCCATGTATGTCTTTCTTGGTGAGCCACTCATTCCCTAGAGATGAGTCATCGATGACTTCAAGTGCCCCAGAATATTCTTCATGTGTAACATACAGCTGGGAACGACCATGTGTCGGGGAACACATACAAGGCAGGCACAGATGGAAAACACAGACTGACTCATTACCCAGGACTGTGGGCAAAAGCGCTGACGGCTTTCCAGAACTTTCCATGATATGAGCTCTTTTCATATTCCAGAGCAGAAAATCTTCACTTCATTTGAGGGGATAGGGATCTATTACAAACCCCATTTGAAAATACGATATAAAACCCGACACACTGACCATATCTGTAACTAACCAATCATATCTGACTAATCAGAATGGAGGTGTGCTATAAACAACTGGAACAGTGATATTAGTTCATGCCAAATGAATACCAATCCTGCACGCTGCAAACAATGGGGTTAATGGGGTTCATGGAACACCACTCTCCATATATTAATTTCAGTGATGAGCATTATTGCTTAAGTGCATACTCTTTATTAGGCCTCAACAATGTCCTGAATGCCCTGGGGTTACAGCAGTGAATACTCTTTACTTGGTCCCTCAAGCTTATACCATGGTTGAGGAGACAGATGTTAAACGAGTAATCACATCAATTCCTACTTAATTAGAATTGTGGCAAGTGCTATGTCAGGCAGGAGAAGGGGCTGTAAGCACAAACACCAGAGGGGCCTTACCCAGCTCGGACACGAGGGTTGAAGATGGAACACATTTTGAAAAACACGCTCAAAAAAAGTCACAGTGACGCTCATCCCCAAAGGACGAATCAGGCAGGAGAACACTATGTATGAGTGTGGGAGAATACTATGCCCAAGACACTGTAGGCAAGGAGAATTTAA
The DNA here is from genome assembly GCF_922984935.1 of Meles meles. Classification (NCBI taxonomy): domain Eukaryota; kingdom Metazoa; phylum Chordata; class Mammalia; order Carnivora; family Mustelidae; genus Meles; species Meles meles. Next base: position 7,908,445 of record NC_060084.1, on the reverse strand, counting down.
AGATGTACAGGAGCCGAGATAGTGCTGGTGAGTCGGAAGCACAGATGAAAAGGCAGCCAGTGGTGAGAAATGAGGCTGGAGAAATAGGCAGAGCAGAGCTGGCACAGCCAAGAAGGTCCCATTGCGGAGTACATAGAACTTACTAGAGGGGAAGTCAGTTAGCAACTAGAGAAGGTCTGGATTCATAATTAGTTCATTGTCACTGTTGATTTTATGAGCCACATTCAGTGACTGGATCTCACAACCAACCTGTCAAATATGTTCTAGGTAGCTGAAGTCAGAGATTCAACTTTCTAGTCCCAGTTGACTCATCCATCCATCATCTCCATCCATCCATCCGTCTATCCATATAGCCACTCAAATATCCACCCAACCATCCATCCATTTACCCACCCATCCATCCATGCAGTGATTCATTCATGCATTCACCAAGTACTCATTCAGTTCTCCAGGGATGACACTGTGCTGATTGGTGAAGTAATCTGGTGAATAGAGCACCACCTCTGTCTTGAAAAAGCTTACAGTCAAATAAAAGGAACAACTAAATAGGAAAGGATGCCATAAAGAACTCTGGGTTGGGGTAGGGGTGAGCAGTAAGTATTAAGAGAGCACAAAGGAGTGCGGCACACCTTGGATAAGTGATCTGAGCTGAGACCTGAAGCCTACAGACAGAGGGGGACAGAAAGGTGGCATGAAGGGCAAAGGCCAGAGGTGAAAGTGATGGAGATGTGTGAAAAGCAGCTTACTTCAGGTGGCTGCATGAGAGGTTGGGGTGGGGTGAAGTGATGAGAGATGGCATTGGAGAGGTAAGTAGGGGTGTTGCATTTATACAAGAGTCCCTGGGTAGCCATTCAACATCTTGCTCTATTTTGCTCTGATATTTCTCTTTATTATTATTATTATTATTGTTATTTATTTATTATTTTTGCTTCATTTGCTTGTTTTGCTGGCTGGCTGGATGAATTCTTGGTTGGTTGGTTTTTGCAGAGATAGTACATGAAGAACATAGTTTCATAAATTCTGTACTTGGGCAGAGGCCATCTGATAAATACATACAACTATTTTTTCAGGAATCATATAAGTAATGGAATAAAATAAATGAACACTGATTGAGTGCCTACCGTGTGCAAGGCACTTCACCTAAATTGTCATACCCCCTCCGAGAAAGAGGGTATTTCCAAGGATGTAATTGGGGCCTACGGGGAAGAGGATCTCTCTGCAAGGCCATGCAGCTTGTGAGGTGCGGAGCCAGGCACAGACCCAGGGCTGTCTGACTATGCCACCTTTCCATTACACCATGCTACTGCTCCATTTCTCCCCAAACTGATCATTTCCAACTATGTGGACCAGTGATTTTCAAGACTGACTTGAGGACACCCTAAATTATCCAGTTATACCAGGGGATGATGTAGAGTTGCCAACCTTTCTCTCAAAGCAAGTTAGTCTTAAATGGTTTGAACTGGAAAGAAAAAAGTCTTACATATCAATAACCTAGAGTGCATTGAGTAGTTATGATATATCAAGCAGTGTGCTAAATGCTTTAGTCCCTTACGAGGTGGGTGTCATCATGGTCTCCATTCTATGGAGGGAGCAAAGGGCCTTAGATAAAGTATCTTGCCCATGTGTGCTCCGCAGTGGTGGAGGTGGGATTTGAACCCAGGTAGTCTGACCCCAGATGCTCTACCTGTGACCACGAGACTCCACGGCACATACACATATCTACATCAACCTCTCAAGGCCCCCTTCTACCCAAAGGAACTCTTAGGAGGGAAGTGGAGGAGGCTGGTTGTAAAATTGATCGATACATACAGAGCCTCAGAAGAGCTGGAAGTCAGTTAAGTACGCACATGCTCAGTGTATCCCAGAAAGTAGCTGTGTTAAAAATCCTTGAACCACAGGAGCGCCAATGATTGACCTTCAGGCTTTAGCTATGGCTTTCTTGCTTGTCTTTATTGAGGACAGAACTTTCCTTTCTGTGAAAATGATTTCCTTTAATCTTTCCTATAGAAGAACACCCAGAACAAGCTTGATGGGGTCCACTTCAATCTGCTGTGCATTCTCTGTGAGCACGAAGGGCTCTTTGTTAGAGCAATTGACAGTCCTCTTTTCTTCCCTCTTCCTTCCTTCTTCCCTCCCTCCCTCCTGCTTCCTTCTTCCCTTCCTTCCTTCCTTCCTCTTTCTTTCCTTCCTTCCTTCCTTCCTTCCTTCCTTCCTTCCTTCCTTCTTTCCTTTTCTTTTCCTTTCTTTCTTCTTCCTTTCTCTACTTTTCTCCCCCATGTGCAGTTTATGTAGAACATCTGGTTTTAAAAGTGTCGCAATTTTTAAACATATTATAATGCTCATGGGATCTGAATATCAACAGCTGTCTATTGCGGTGAACCACACGTCTGGAAAACATTCCTTGAAACTGAGTTCTTAAATAAACATAAAGCATCTATAACACACAATGCTGAACAACATCCATTTGTAAACTGAATATTTAGACCAGATGAGGTGCAAAGGATGGTTTTCTGGGTCTGTCAAAGTGGGAAGGGAATCTTACATTTTTTTAGCCCTGAGAGATCCTGGGCATTTGAGCCGTGTCGGGCCTCGGGGTTCTTCACTAAAATACTTGCCTTTCTCTTCTGCCTTTTTCTCATTTCTATCAGGATCTGCTGGTTTTGACTTGATTCTTACTGTTTTCTTATCACTGGAAGTACTTTTTTTTTCTCCCTATATCAAGGTCTCCAAAATAGTAGATGATACTTGACTTTAGTTTACAACTACACTTTCTTTTCTCTGGCTCCTTAAATCTCCAGAAAAGAATCTATATCAAAGTGCGTACGGTACTGCGGGGGGCGGTGCCGGTGTGAATTCTGAACATTTGCTGAGCCCTTATTTGTGCCACGTGCATTCTAAGGTCTTCCTAAACACACAATGAATTAATCCTCCATATTAACTCACAGTGCAAATGCTATTATTATTCCTAGCTTACAGAGGGACAAACTTGGGCACACAGAGGTTAAATAACTTGAACAAAATCACACAGCTTGCCTGTGGTGGTAGATTAAGAATCATATATAGCGAAAGCTTAGACCCATTTTCCCATGTTACGATCTGGGTTCTATTCAGGGCCTTAGGAGAGGCAGAGTACCATATATTTGGTCAATCAAACTAAGATACATAATTTTACAAATACAGGTATCTTTAGGAGCTCTCTGGGGTAGGATGTTTGAAGAACTCTTGACAAAGCTATGTACTTTCTTCACTGAATCGTTTGAAAGGTACAGAAATCTCCAGGTCAACATCAGTGGGGAACAGAACTGTCTCGTGAATAGCTGAGAAAAAAAACCTGTTTAAGTGACCTGGATGTGAATGCAGCAACTTAACTTTGCCCCCCTTTTAGTGGCCTATCAGGAAAATGGGGCAGAGGGAGAGAGACAGACAGAGAGAGAGAGAGAGAGAGAGGAGGGGGGAGCAAATTGTGAACTTCATTAACTTGCTTTAAAATACCCTTTGTGGGGTGCCTGGGTGGCTCAGTCAGTTAAATGTCTGCCTCAGCTCAGGTTATCATCCCAGGGTCCTGGGATCGAGTCCCGCATCGGGCTCCCTGCTCAGCAGGAAGCCTGCTTCTCCCTCTGTAGGCTATTCCCCCTGCTTGTGCTCGCTCACTCTCTCACTCTTGCTCTCTCTCTGACAAATAAATAAAATCTTAAAAAATAAAATAAAATAAAATACCCTTCATAATGGGCCACCTGGGTGGCTTATTTTGTTTGTACGTCCGGCTCTTGATTTCTGCTCCGGTTGTGAACTCAAGATAGTAAGATCAAGGCTCCACGCTCAGTGGGGTTTCTGCTTGTGATTTTTTTCCCATTGTCCCAGCTCTCTCTCTCTCTCTCCAAAATGAGTAAATCTTTTAAAAAATAAAATAAAATGCATTTCATAGATACCTACCACAGGCCGGCTAAAACACAGTGTATGAGAAGTGGGAGATCTGAGGCACGATTAAACTTTATTTCAGTGCATATAGTTTTATTCCACTTCCTCATAGTAGACATAGCTCCCGAACACATGAAAAGCGAAGTGAATTGTTCTTAAACGTCCCGTTTATTCCTATTTATCATTAATTACAAAGGGTCATGGGAAGTGTCCCCACAGCATTCGCTCAGTATGCCTACCAATCTCTGTTCAACCCTTTAGCATTTTGATTTCCTTGCCCTAAAGTTTGGTGTTCTGGGGTGCCTGGGTGGCTCAGTGGGTTAAGCCTCTGCCTTCGGCTCAGGTCATGATCTCAGGGTCCTGGGATGGAGACCCGCAGAGTGCTCTCTGCTCAACGGGGAGCCTGCTTCCCCCTCCCTCTCTGCCTGCTTCTCTTCCTACTTGTGATCTCTCTCTCTCTCTGTCAAATAAATAAAATCTAAAAAAAAAAAAAAAAAAAAGTTTGGTGCCCTGGCCTCAATAAGAATATAGCTCTAAATTGGGCCATGTCATCTCCCCACCCCCGCCCCCTGCCGTGGGTAAATAAATGGCTCAGAATATTCAAACTGGGCTCACACAGACCTGCTCAAGGATACAGGGCATCTATCTCAAGCTCATATTTTCACCTTGATGTTAATTCTACACCAGAAAGGCTTTCACCTCCCTCCCCAGTGTAAAGTCAAAATCTACATTTAAATGGAGACACTGCAGCCTCTACAGTCCTGGAAAGCAGTGAACACAACCCTGCTGCAATTTAACTGGAAATAAGCTCTGATGAGTTAAAAAAAAATTTTTTTTTTAAAAGGAAGAAAAGAAAAGAAAGAAACAAGCACGAGAAATGGCACGACATGGTCCATGAATTTCTGTTGGAAAAGGTGGAAAACCGAACTACGCAGAAAAAAAAGGACGCCGATTTGGAAAAACTCCAATGCGCAGAATCTTCTACCATCGGGTGTTTAACTGTAATAAGGCCGTATTCAATGTACGAAATATGATGGGCTTATCTTTGTATTAAAACAACAACAGAGAGAGAGCAAGGGCAGATATGAGGGTGTTTTTTAGGCTCATATTTCCAAACCTCATAAAATATTAGTAGCCGCATCAGCTATAAAAACTAATGCTCCAGATTCTATTGTGTCCCCTCTTCAATTTCGTTTTATCTCCATTCTCCGCCCCCCACCCTTCTCTTTCAGTTTTTGTCTTTCTATCTCCCTAAGTTGTTTGGGGTTCCAGTGTTTATGAGCTTTATGAGCTTGATAAGACTGGAGGGCAGAATCTCTAACAAAAAGGGTCAAACAAAGCTCGCCTGATTCCTTACATCAGAGTTTCTACGGCACAGTTAGGTTGTGATAACAGATCACGATAACATTGTCCAAAAAGGAAAGAAACAGAAAATTCTGGCCTTCATTACTGAGTTTCTTGCAAACTCACTTTTTCTTTCTTTCATTCTTTTTTTTTTTCCTTTTTTTCACAGCAATGACTAAAACTTCAATTTCCTCAGGCCTACCCTGGCCTTTTAAAATGTTTTCAGGCCTCTGCGAACACCAAACTCAATTCTGGATCTGCATTTACATAATATAATTTTTACCATCAATTAATCGATCACATTTAAATTCCTAAAAGTATCCAGTGAGTAATAATTACCCCCCGGGTGCTGTAAGAAGTTAATTTCCAAACACAAAGGCCACTCTGACTTTCAAAAAGCTGAGTTGAGTTTCCCATTTGAGTCAAACAAAAACCAAAACAAAACAAACCAAAAAAAGCAGTTTTTTTTGCTTATTTTTTTTAAAAAATGATTATCCTACAGATCATTCCAGAGAGATATTTCCTTCAGGCAATACAGGGAAGCATCAGGGTTCTGAGGGCAGGAAAGTGACTGCAGTGGGGGGTGTGTAGCTGCCTCTAGAAGATGCTGCTGTCCTAACTGGATTCATCATGATGAATGGACTACCAAGTCCAGAACGGCCACTCGCCTGCAGTCAAAAAATGACCGGTCAGCTGACCCAGATGACCCACGTCCGGAGACTGGAATTACGCTGTCATATGATAAAGTGAATCCCAAGCTGAATGTACAACAGATGTTCCGTAAGTAGTTACGGCAGCGTCACAAAGCAGGTGGGACAGTTTTGGGAATGAGAGGGCATGGATTAGAGCCCAGTTCTACCATTAACTAGCCGGGTGGCCTTGGGCAAGTCACCTAACTCTCCCTAGCCGGCGATGCCTATCATCAGCGGTCACTGCCACGAGGTAATTTAGCTGTGGATGTGGAAAGGCTCTGTGTAGCCTGGGGGCGGACGGGGTTGCGTTACTGCGATGGACGCTGGTGCATCAGAGACATGATCTGGTCCTTGGGTGGCTTTGTTTTCACTAGAATGGGTCGAGACCGCAAATGCTGCTACCGCTTCTATTCATCACCCCGAGTTTGACCTATAAACACCTGACTGGTTGTTTCGGTCTTAGTGGTAGCGAAACGGGAACGGATAGCACAGTAACAGACTCTTGGGCAATACAACTTGGTATTTGTAATAATCAAGGTAACCAAGGTCTTAGCAGATGCATTAACCTGGGATCCGTCGTAGATGCGGGCTTGGGTTTTGCATGTTCACGTCCATCCGTCTCACTGACGAAACTAAGCTCAAGGGCAGAAATCAGGACTTAACCGCCCCTGGATGTTCCCCTTCTGTTCCTCCCCACGAGCACCTCGCCCTGGGCCTGGCTGTAGTTGGTGCTCAATAAATGTTTGGTGAGTGCATGGACAAACGATGGGAGAAACATAAAAGCAATGAGGTGGAATCTAATTCCACAGCCTGCAAATCAAAATCAGACTGCAAATGGAGGTCATTTTCGCGGGGATATATCTCAGCGTCACGTGCAGTTAATCAGAACACGGCAATTTTTTTTTCATAAGCACAAGACCGATTATATATTTTTTTCACATGGCCCCTAAATAGCATCGTCTTCAACTAATTTCAAAACCAAATGGGATGCCTGAAACACCAAATCGAATGCTGATGTGGGTTGGTGTGTGGATAATTCGCGAGTGCTGAATCTTCACAGCCGCGACAAAATCAGGCGTGTCCAGAAGAGTTAGTGGAGATGATGGGATGTCCTTCTGGCTATAAAACTGCCCCCAATTTTCCAGCAAATTGCTCTAGCCAGGGTGCCTTGAACTGGACAGCCCTGAACACAATTCTTCTCCAGGTGGACCTGACTTGACGCATCCCCCAGCTGGCAGGACGCACAGCAGACCGCGCACTAGAAGTCAGTGCATTTGCCGGTTTCATAACCCAATCGGTGTTATCCGAGCACAGTCTACGGCAGACCTGTGTATGGCTTCCCTGCACCAGTGGTACTCTTCATGCAGCACGACTTTATTAAGTTGACACAGCCTCCAAGACTGTCCCATTTGGGGCTCTGGGGAGGCACAGTACCCTGGATAAGTTCAGAGGCAGCGTCTGGCCCCGGGCTGAATCAAAACTTGAGCTCAACTACCTACCTGAATCAAAACTTGAGCTCGACTACCTACCAGCTGTATGACCTTGAGCAAGTGACTTAGCATCCCTGTATGTCATCTACACGTACATCTATACATGTATGCATCTATACAATAGAGATGTCTTAATAGCACCTGTCTCTAAGGACTGCTGTATGATTATATGGGCTGATGTAGAAGAAGCACCTAGAACGTTCCCTAATGCCCAGCGAACACTAAGAGTTTGCACGTATATACTGAGATTGCATTGCCCACCAGATATTAACACAGCATTGGAACCCAAGCTTGTATAAAACTATGGAACTTAGATTTGCTTTTTGAAAAACAAAACAAAACCCCTCTTCTGTTCAATTGCTTTTATCTTTTTTTTTAATTTGTTTATCTATTTATTTGAGAGAGAGAGAGAGAGAGGGGAAGGACAGAGGGAGAGGGAGAGATTCTCAGGCAGACTCTCCAATGAGCATGGAGCCTGACTGGGGCTCGATCTCATGACCCTACAATCATGACCTGAGCTGAAATCAAGAGTCGGACGCTTAACTGACGGAGCCATCCAGGTGCCCCTCCACTCAATTGCTTTTGAATCTCAAAATGAGATCTAAATGCCGTGGAAGACCCGCTCAAAGCTGCCTCCCTGGGTGACACAGGCAGCTATTTCCTAGGGGTGTACAACGATGTTTCAAAGGGTACTCGGAGTCGTTCATGTAACATGTGTGTTTGATTCAGAGACTCAAACCAAAAACTCACTGGGTATCTTCTGGGAGCTAAAATTTTACTTGACAACTTGCAGGAATATAAACAAAACAGCAAACCAGTGTTTATAAACCAAAAGTGCATATATTGTAGAATGAAGTGAAACTTCTGCAAATTTTCAGGTTACAGGAGGCCTTGCAGAAATTCCACCTCTGAATTTCCGCATCAGGCTCATCGGCTCCCGGCTCCTACAGCTCCGCCCAACTTCCGTCTTGGGGGTGCAGGCCAGGTTCCTGAGGTCACGGCATCCCAAACTCTGTGAGAAGAGCAGGGGTTTTTCTCAGGCTCACACTTTTATAAAAAATAGAGGTGGATGATTGGAAAAATGAAAAAAGGAACAATCAAAGCAAGCCGCATTTTTAAACATTAGATGAAGCAAACAAAGGTACTGGGTGGGATTCCTATAAAATTTCCTCAATGCAGACCTGCCATCTCTGCTTCCGTGGTTGGGAACTCTATGTTGCTGCTTCATGATCCAGGCCGCACTGGAGTAACTGTCCCAGCGGATGTGATGGTGGGATTCGGAGCCTTGCTGAGTAGGAAATAGGGTTCTGCATGGTCCCAGAGGCCAGGCTTTTCACTAATTAATGTTGAATCAGGTTAAAGCTCAGCAATCTGAGTCTGACTCTTGTCGATGGGTCAGACATGGTGGGGCTGGAGGACCCCTGCGTGGGATGCTCCGGGGTCCTGGGCATCCCCCAGGTCCTGGCCTCAGATTTACAGATTACTGGATCTGAGGGACACAAATTGCTCACATATCCTTGTTGGAGGTGAGAAGCCCTTGGAAAATGAGCAAGAAACACAGGCAGCTAATTTTGTGATTTGGGAGTTCATTCAGTGCCGTGGATCTCAACCTTTCTGAGAATCCGTGGGAAGCTGAAGCCCTTCCCGCTAGGAAATTCCAGCGGTCAGGCCCTCCTGCATGTGCCTAAGTAAAGGGGTTCGGTGGTCACTGAAACTCCATGAAGATGCCCCAGTGTATAACTCCCAGCTTTAGGGTTAGTGTAGACCATTAACCGAAACAGACATCTATAAACACCCCTGCCAGGAAGTCTTTCCATCTTCTTCTGATATTTTAACCACAGCTCTCTTGTTTCTCACGCACCGTGGCCAGTCAGAGAGGTCACTAAGGTGCGTGAAGTCATAGAGCTGGTAAGCGGCATGGGCATGCTTTCAGACGCCAGCATTCTGGCTCCCAAGTCCAAGCTGTTAGTCACTGAAGTCAAATCACTGCCTTCATCTCATTCCCAGCTCTGGAGGCACGGCTCCATTAGTTAAGCCCATCAGAGGACAGGTTTTCCTGTTAACTGGTATTGGTCCCGGCCAGACACATGACCTGACATGGACGCATCAGACGGAAGGAAGGACTGTAGCCCGCAGTTGTGGGACAGATGCAGTGGCCCCATAAAGGGTATCTAGAGAAGCATCAGCACAATCTTCAGCTCCTGCCAATACACACTATTCCTTTGTCTGGAAACCCTTCCCCAACCTTCCCATCCCCTCACAAAGGCGCACACACCTCCTCCATGACCCTCTCCACACCCTCCTGTGAGCGCCTCCAGGATATGGCCTCTTATTTCCCTTAACGTCAGCATCCCAGAACTGCACACACCAGCCATGTCCCTCCCTTGGCCTGGCACCCAGCAGATGCCTGGCACAGAGTAGAGGCTTCAGTAAATGTTTGTGGGATGCATGAATGGAGAAATGAATGGATTTCATGAATCTACACACTGCTAATTTGGAATTTGTGATACTTTGGAGACAGGATATTTATTGAGTAAAAGTTTGGAAAAAATACTCTAACTTGGGCTTTTACTGCTTATGTCGTTCATTACTAAGGAATGCAAGTCGCTTGTCCTCCTCCCTCCCACCCCATTACTCTCCACATTTTATAATATGCAGAATAATTACAACTCAAGAAATAGCTTTCTTTTAAAGAAACAGCCAACCTCTGCTATATAATTAGACCTCTAAGGTTAATTTGGAAGAATTTTTTTTTTTTTCGCCTCCTGGACCTCTCTCCCATTCCCTAGTCCTTAATCCCCCCCAAAATTTTTCCAAGACTTGGTTAATGAGCATTTCAACTTCAGTTCAACTTATATATAGTACTTAAAGATGAATTATAAAACAGATAATTCCAAGTTAAGTTGGTTCTCACGGAAAAATACAAGAAGGAAAGTGACGATGGTAGTCTGTCATTGCTTCAACTTGTCTTCCCCCTGATGATGTAAATGTCTTCCATTTCATATCCAGAAATTTGGGAAAGGGATGGATTGTGCACTGGTGAGGATTTTTGCCCCAGCTTTCTGCGAATGAGAGAAGGGGTGCTGGGACCTTGGCTGAAGAAGAAACGTACTTAGGATGACGTTTCTCCAACAGTTGTCCCTGGACAGCAGCAGCAGCATCACCTGCCGACTTGCTGGAAATGCACATCCACCTCCTGAATCAGGAATTCTGGAATGAGGTCCAGTAACATTTTAATAAGCCCTCCAGGTAATTCTGATGCTGCTTAAGTTTGAGAACCACTTACTGGTTAAGCGTTCCGCAGACCTTGTTAAGACCTACCGCTTGCAGCCTATAAATAATTGCCTTCATACTCCCCTATTTGTAAAATGTGGATAATGTGGTGTCCCTGTGTGAATTAATGAGTCCATAGGTGTCAAGCTCTCAAGACAGCGCCAGGCACAGAATGCTTTCTCTATCTCTCCCTGATAATGGGTGAAAGGAAAAGAAACATGGAGAATAGGGCAAGTCCTAACATCTTCTGTGACTGGCTCAGGAGGTCAGAGTAGGAGAGTAAAAAGGGCTCGGGATGATGGGGAAAGGTTAGAGTCTATGCTCCAAGATGGAAGAAGGGAGAGTTTCCTGGACAGTCCGGAGGAGCCATTCATCTGACAAATGTGCTCTGAAGCTCATTCAGAGCTCTTCACAGGCTTAGGGCTGGGCACCAGAGGTGAACAAGATGGGCACAGTTCCCCCAGCCCTTGGGAGGACCAACAATTTAGCAGATGGAGTGAGAATTGTGTTTGCCAAATCCAGCATCCCACAGAGAGGTATCATGGGAGGGGACACTCAAGCCATTTCTTTGAGAGAGTAGATCTACAGGTTCTGATGAACAAACGCTCATCCAGAAGACTTCTATGGGTATATGGGAGGGGGTGTGGGGTCCCATGAAGACACCCATCACCTTTCCTTGCTGGAGGGGGGGCTTTCTTCAGGGGGACTTGTTAGGAGAGTGTTCCTCCTCTCTTCCCAGTGGCACTAAGTCCCCTCTCCCTTAGTCCCCAGATCATCATTCCCAGGCGCTCCCTACAAGCCCTGACTCAGAGAGTTCATCCCCAAACATTGTGGAGATGTTCGAGTTCAGGCCACCAGAGAAGGAGCCCCAACACTAGCAGCGACAAGAACAGCAGCTCCTGTCCACGAGTGCCCCGTTCTGCATGCTGGCTGTGGGCGATGCTCTCACGGGCTACATAGTACATAATCTCGTCAGAGCTCCGGGAGCTAACTGTGGTGGCTTTTGCCTTTATACACAGGAGAAAACAGAGGCTTCAAGAGATTGACAACCTGCCATGGTACAGGGTGGCAGAGTGACCTTTCTGTGCAAGCTCCAGTTTCACCGAGGGCGGGGGCTCTTCTCAGGGACTCACAGCCACCAAGGACCTTAGTGAGGACGAAAGCCCCTAACATTGTACTTTCCTCTGTGGCAAACCACAAGACAGTAACGGGTTTGTGGCAGATGCTTAAAACCCCTCCAAGAAAAGAAAAAGACTTTACGGAAGCTACTGGCAGCATCGGCTCCACAGTCTGCGAATCTAAAATTTGCCTTAGCCAATTTGCACAAGCACCACAGCCGGGTTTATATGGAAAACGTATGGCGCACGCTTTGATTGCCACGACTAATAAATCCACACGGCCCTCCCTCTTCCCTGCAACAGAAATCCTTTTCTTCCCTCACTTTTTAATATGCAAGGCCGAGTGGAACATTAGCGGCGCGAAAGGGTAAATAATCTGGTAATTGATCTGGGATTTGTAGATTTTTACCTCAAATTTCTGTTTATGGTTGAAGGTCGTAAGCTATCCAAACCTCTATTGATCAGTCTTTTGTTTAAACAGAACCTACTGTATTTATTTGCGCTGCTCCTCCGAAGTCAAACAAAACGGCCCCGACCGAGCTAAACGGCATGGCGCCGTGGCCATGTGGCCCGTTCCCTCGCTGTGCAGCTGCTTTCAATCTGCACTCTCTCTTTCATATCCACGTGAGATGAAGCAGCCTTCACTTAGCCTGGGAGACAGGCCAGCGAGAGAAGATAGTCACTTAACCCTTCACGGACCTCTCCCCTGCTCCCCGTGACACCGCCAAGAGATTCTTGGGAAGCGGGACGTTTCCCTAGAGATGCAGCCTGAGCACTCAGGGTCGCCTGCCTGGAACTGCTCGATGCTTCTAGAGAACAAGAACCCCTCCCTGCCCATCTCTCACCTCCACTCCCTAGCCTGGACGAACCTTCCCCTGACAGTGCCTCAAAGCCATAAGCCTCTTGAGAGAGATTTTGGGCAGGAGAAGGGTTTCCTCGGAAGTCTGGTCGTTTCAAACTATCTTGCAGAGGGGATGCACAGGACTGTCTAAGAGCCGGGGTGGCCAGATCCTGGGCCTAGAATCCAGGCATGCTGTTGCCGATAGGGTCTCCTTTCCTACAGTGGACTTAGCTCTCTCCCATTTGTGTCCTTAACACCAAACTCAGCAGAAGTATTCTCAACCACATCACAGCTGGGGCCCAGGATTTCTTTGTTGGGGGAGGGGGATCTGCCCTATCCCTTGTGGGGGGTCGAGCAGCCTCCCCAGCCTCTGCCCACCAGATGCCAGCAGCAGCAGCTCTCACCCCCCAGTTATGACAACCAAAAATGTCTCTAGGCATTATTAATGTCTTAGCCAACTGAGAAGCCCTACCGTGAAGAGATGGCATGTAAGTCCATGGTGGGAGCTCAGGAGCAGGCAGGAGCTCTTAACCTCTTCTGGGAGTTCTCACCAGGACCAAACATCTTGCCCTCTCTGGGCCCAGCTTCCAGTGAGGAGCCCACGAAAGGCCCTAACTTGCAGAGTTGCACTGTAGCCCCAGTGGGATGTGGAGAGGTCTGCGCCTCATCGGTGCCTGGACCGAGGGGCCTCTGATGCATGGCCCTCCCCACCGTCACCTGGGAACAGAGCTGGACCGCAGCCCGGAGGACTGGGGAGCAAACGCAGCTAAGGCGAGACCCACCTCAGTCAAGCACCGTTGGGTTTGTAATGGCCTTTGCCAATGGTAACAACTCTTGAATTTTGGAGAGAGCTATGTGGCTTGGCAAGCAGGATCAGAATGGATTTGCTTTTTCCTTCCATCCCTGGCTTCACTGAATACAGACATTTGCCCTCGCTCTTCCCAGCTGCAGCCCAAGGCCGGACTCGCAAGTGCTTAGAAATTAATTGCTCTGAATAGGTGTGTGTGTTAAATAAATGGAAGCCCTTCGTAAAATAGGGTTGTCCGCAGCTTGGCTGTTACCTTCTCCTGGCTGCTAAATGCTTGGAAAATACGGCATCAGGAGCTGGATATAATATGAGTGGCTTTAATCTCCAGACTGACCCCGGGTCAGATCCTAACACAGCCACTTCCTAACTGTTGAGTGTTCTTGGGCAAGTTGCTTTATGTGCCTCCCCAATCCCTATTGGTAAACGGCTAATGGCACTGACCTCAAAACACTGTCTGAAAACAAGGAGGGTGCCATATGCGAGCCCATCGGTGTGTGTGGCCTGCTCTGGGCATTGCTGAATGGTAGATCCCATTACTATCCTCCTCGTCGCCATCGTCACCACCACCTTCACCGCCATTACTATTAAGGTGTTCCTTATTGGGTGTCTAATTCATATATAAACTCAAAGTAATATTAAGTCCATAATCCAAACATAAGTGCCCTAAGATCGTCAATAACACATCTTTGGATAACGAGTTCATCTTCTTTGCATTTTATTGGGATATTCGGTGCTATAGTTTCAGCCATAATGTTTGAGGGAAACACTACTTCTATGTCCTTCAAACTCAGAAGGTGTCCCTACGTCTGGCAAGGGGCAACCTGTGTGAAGTGGGGTTTGGGGTGAGCACAATTGAGCCCGGCTCTTTATAGGAAGAGCAAGTGAGCCACAATCCTGGGTCTAGGAGCACACATGGCCACAGCATTTCGGAGACCACCACATGCTCTCCTGTGTTCTCTGCCCACACAGCCCCCATTACCGAGAGGCACGAAGACCTCTACTTGGATGCTGGGGATTTGACTCTACCTGGGGTCCCTCTCCTGCCAGCATGAAGGTGGGCGAGCCTTCCATCCTGGAGGGAGGGGGACCCTTCCTTTTTCCTCCTTTATGCATGGGTCCTTAAAAGAGTATCTCAGAGGGATAGGAAGAGGAGATAGTAGCTGAGAGTATCTTTCAGACACAGGAGAAATAAAATCAAGACCCACAGACACTTATTTGCTTAGCATCCCTTCTTGTAGTATTTTTCTCCACTTTCTACTTCTTCCCTGCCCCCCCTTCCCTGGGGCACCTCTCCCTTCCCAAAGACACCACATTGCTTGCATTTTCTGTGACAAAGTTTACCTTTGTCTTTTTCACTGAATGAAGCAGTTTGCCTTTGGGCCATTAATGCTAGGAAGCTTCTCTCTGGAAATATGTATTTTTGAGACATGAAAAATTACATCAGTCCTCTATATGTTAGCCATGAAACAATGACAAAATGCATGTAAAGCAACGTATTCAGAGCCATAGGTCAATACTGGTGAGTTCTCCTTCCCAAGGCCCTCTCTTTCCCTTACCAAAGTTCTGCTCTCCTGAATTTCATGTTTATCAGTCTCTTGTTTTCCTTTAAAGTTGTACTTAATGCAAGTATGCCTCGACTATCTGTGTGTGTTTTTCAGTTTCATAAAAACGTCACTGTAAGCTAGCGTATCTTACTTCGCTTGATTTTTCCTCTTGGCATTGCGTTTCCAAGATGTTGGTGACTGTAGCTCTGTGTAGTTCATTTTTTCCCCTACTATATCCTATTCTAGTCTATTTGTTTATTCTCTTGTGGATGGAGAATGGGGTAATTTTCTTTCTTTTTTTTTTTTTTAAAGATTTTTATTTATTCGACAGACAGATCACAAGTAGGCAGAGAGGCAGGCAGAGAGAGAGAGAGAGGAGGAGGCAGGCTCCCCGCGGAGCAGAGAGCCCGATGCGGGGCTCGATCCCAGGAGTCCGGGATCATGACCTGAGCCGAAGGCAGAGGCTTTAACCACTGCGCCACCCAGGCGCCCCTAATGGGGTACTTTTCAATGATCTGGCTTTGTGTCATGTTTTTTTTTTTCTTTTAGAAATATGACCCTATGACATTTGTGTATCTGTTTTCTGATGTACATGAAGAAGAGCTTTTCTAGAGAACATATCTTGGAGTTGAACTGATGAGGGGGTAAGGGTCTGTAGAACTACTCCATGGTGAACTGCATGATTTGTTAAAAGATGCTCATTAGTCGGCTCCAAACCTGCCACCCTATTATTTTTGCAGAATTTATTTTTCAAAGGTGAGTTTCCACTTCATGACTTCCTGAAAAATGGCAGTCCAGCCAAGGTTCACCTCACTCTCACTCACACAGTGGGGGTCATTTGAGAAGAGAGCCCTTGTTGGAATCCTGCTTCTTCCATTTACTAATAAGGGCTTTGGGTCAATCTCGTTTACCCCACAGGTTTGCACCAAGTGTCCAAGTAGCTATAGTGAATGGCCTTACACTGGAACTGACTTTAGGACTATGATGTGTGAAGAAACAGAACTAGGAGAATACTCAAGACTCATTAGTATGCTACAGAGGGCAAGAAAATAGAGGCATCCAAAGGAATCTTTCAGCCTAACCAAAGGCATTCTCTATGTATTTTACAGTAACCGAGGTTGACATCATTTCTGTATTTCAGATAGTCCTGGACTCAAAGTTACAGTCACTGGAGTCAATGGAAAGGGGAGTAAAATCTCACTTAGAGGGTCTAATGAACTCTTCCAAGGGAGGGTAGATAAGTTCATCTTGTTCTTAATTTTTGCTTTTTATTAGAGAGAGGAGAAGCTTTCTCTCTACTCTCTTCCCAAACCTCAAAAACCGCATCTCCTACCACATGCTTACATGCATACACGCACACACACACACACACACACACACACACACACACACAGTGTTCTATGGAAGCCAAATAATATATTTTATTTTCTATCTATTATGATTTGACATCTTTTAAAAACCTTCCTAGTTGGGGAGATATCGTCCCTCTCTAGACTAGCCAATTTTGAAGGCAGCAAACGACCAGAAGCATGCCACTTACATTCAGACTAACAAATCTAGAGCCAGACCTCCTCTCTCTGGCCCCTGTACACCAGGAGCTAATATCCTTCTTCCTAATAGTGCTAGGGCCAGGTGCCAGGCAACCCTGTAGCCCAAAGCCTACCAAAATTATTCTAACTAGCCAAGCCTAAGCTGTTTACCCTGGCCTGTCTTGCCTTTCCCTCAGTAACCCCAATAAAGATCATGACCTAGAGGTTTCCCCTGCTCCTGTCATCTGCCTCCTGACCATCTGGTATCTTTCCCCTGCGGTCCTGTGCGCTGTCCCTCCTGTCTCTAGTTCCTGTTGATATAATAAGCTTTGTTTTCCTGAGCCTCACCATGTCTCGTCTTGGAGCTGCACCCAGCTGCAGCTGACCACCACATAAAAGAGTATAAAACACTGTGATTTAGAATTTATCATGACCTCATGCCCTTCTGTTGTCAGTGCACCCATGTTGGTGTGTGCTGTAGCAGCACCTTGAATCTTGAACCCCCTTTGTCTTTGTTTTAAATGCCATGGAAAACGACCACTTTCCTCTGTCTAGGACAACATAGGAGCCCCTTCTAGGAGCAAGAGAAGACAGATCTATGTAGCTCATGGCAGTTCTTTGTTTGATGACAGGCTAAGTCTTCCTGTGAGGCTCAAGGGCGTTTGAGATGGGAGGGCCTTGGTTAATGTATGCCTTGGGTCTCCACATTCAGGATATCTCCCTCTGACCCAAAGCCTCAGCACCATTACCTATCAAAGGGACATTATAGCAGGTAACTATTAAAAAACACAACAACTATTACAATTAATTATAGCTTTTACACCTGCTTTGGAGATCTGAGATGAAAGACATTTAATAAAACTAGATATTGTGACAGGTGAGCAATGGAGTTAATGAAACAATCTTATACATGATCATGCACGGCTGTTCTTCAGTTGCCAGAGGCTGGGTCATGGTAGCTCCCAGGCCCCTCCCCTATGCTGGGCATATCGAGGGCATCTTTCATCTCTCTCCATTCAACTCATCATACTTAAGGCTCCCTGAGCTCACCCCTCCTCTATAAAATGAGGGGAACACCAGCACCCAGCTCACAAAAGCATTTTGCGCCCACAAAAGCATTGTGAGTTAATCAGCAGGCTTAGTGGAAAGTGTTTTATTTAAAGCTCCTGCTTTGAATCCTGACTCTTACTTAATAACTTAGTTCTGAGAAAATTGCTTCATCTCTCCTAGTCTCATTTTCCTCACTTGTAAAATGGGATGGTAATAGTACCTAATCTTTAGAGGTGGTCTTGCTGATTAAATAAGATATTAGCACAATGCCTGGTGTACATGCACTTTTCACTCCATGAAAGCTAGTATCAATATACTGTGAGTACTGGCACTTCCTTGAACACAGTTAAGTGACTTGCCCAGGATTGTCTAGTACAGTCTGTTCTCTAGCCTGAAGTCAGATAGTTACTATATCTATCCCTATACATAAGATGAGTCTCTTTGGGGTACATAAAACTGGAGTGAATGGTCGTTTAACAAACTTGGACAGTTCTTAGGTCTGGTTTAAAATACAGGCTAAGTAGTATACAGGAATTCCTTTTGTTCTATACTTTAAACAACAGGCAGGCATCTTCCAGGGTTGATCACACTGAGATACTGGCATATGGTCCATGTGGCTCATTGATTAGCCAAGTAGTTCATGATAGATGAAGATCAGAGTAGATAGAGAAAGAGAATACAACTAAAGATTGATGTCTTCGGAACCAGGTATGGTCTGAGGAGATGCTGTTACTTACAAGGACAACTTCATATGGCAGAAAGCAGCCGCAAGATTTATTTATGTTGTAATGATTAATGATTATTCTTAGCAGCTTGTATGAAATAAGCCCACAGGGAATATTCTAAGTAACCAGATTCCTCAGTTTGGGTACTCGGTGACTTATGCTAAAGACTCAGGGAGACTAGTCTCCTGTGGAGTGGACCCCGTGACAATCCCAACCCTACCCCCTAGCACGTGGAAGAAAATCAGGACACATGGAAGAATGGCAAGAAGAATGAGGTCAATGAGTAATGTCCCTACTCTTAGACGGAGAATATCCAGAGCATTCTAGAGCATGGTCAAGACTCTAAAACTCCCACTTGAAGGCACCCCCAGCTTGCAAAGCCCTTTGGCCTTCAACTACCTACTGCTTCTTCTACCAACCACACAAGGCAGATATGCTCTGTCCATTTCTTCTTCCCACTTTGACCAACAGGGAAACGGAGGAGGCTAAGGCCCTTTCCCCAGGTTACACAGGTGACCTGACCTGTGCTTTGTAGCCTCAGAGGATGTGTCATTTCAAGAGTTGGGCCCATGGACCTAAAGGGACACTTGAGACCTGAGGTGTACAGGCCCTGGGAATGGGGGTCTGGTGGGGCTGAGTGAGGCAGGAGGAAGTAGGCACTGTCGGCTGGCCTTGGGCAAGAGACACATGGATGAAATTACCTTTGCCTCCCTTCACCTAGTCAACAGGCACAGCTCTTGCATCCCTGGAGCTCTGCCTATTAGCAGTCACTAACCCTGCTGCTTTGCTGCCAAGAATGCTCTGGGGTCTGCAGGTCTGGGGCGGGTTGCCAAGGCCAGGCTCCGGGGGCAGAGAAACAGACTGGGGCCCCAGTGTCTGGGCTCCTGTGTGCACCTTGTGGGCCCCGGAGGAGAACATGGGGTCGGCGAGGCAGGAGGACCCACCATCTATAGGCTGGGATAGGTGCCCCAGTGGGTGCCCTGAATGGAAGGAAGCCTGCTACCGGGTCACAGGCAGCAGACCCTTTCTCTGTCTTACTTTATGGCAGTTCTGAGGGGCTCTGCTGCTCAACACTTTGTACATGCATTTTGTTTTTTCCACAGCTGTCAAATCAAATTGATTTTCGGTCATTTTAACCTGAGTAAGATCAGCAAACCAGGTCCCCCAGGTGAAAAGCTACTTTATCAAAGAAGTCATTTCTCCAATTCCTGTGCAGTAGGAATAGAGTTTTGGAGGGGCTTCTGGCAAATGGATAACCAAATCCAAAGGGTATTGGTAACAATAATCACAATTACCATTTATGAAGCATGTACTACATTTCTTTACTTGAGATCCCTTTCCTACTTCTCCAACAATCCTTTGAGGTAGGTAATAGCTCAACTGATGAGTACATACTTCTTGTGCATTCTCTCATTAAATCCTAACTACCCTATGCTGTATGCATTATTATCCCAATCATTTTAGCAGAAGAAACTGAACCTCCAGCAATGGCTGTCACTCTCGCCCAGAGTCACCCAGGCAGTGACAGAGCTGGGTTCTGACTCAGGCCTGGGTGCCACCAACCCAAACTCCTTCTGCCTGGGCCTCTTGGACTGAGTCCTTTCTTCCTTATCACCTACCCTATTTGCCTTTGCAGTCTGAGTCACCTGGGAGAGCAGGCAGAGCCGGGGCTCAGTTTTGAGAAAGAAATATTGTAAATGTTTGGAGAAAAAGAAGAGCGGGACACAAGTCCCCCTGTGAACGATGGCATCTGTGTCAGCCGCCGAGTCCAGCTCTGAAGCCCATGGCATCACACAGGCTTGAATAGAAATGGAACTCCTACCCTCCAACGAACATAAATGGGTAGCACAGAACCTGGGATGTACTTGGACCTCAGGACTGCCCGCTCTAGCACCAAGTTATAACTACGAGAATGATTCTTCCCTGGGCCTTTTTCGCCAGGGATAAAACCACCCTGCCATTCGGCAGGTTGGACACACTTCAGCCCTCCCAAGCTGGCAGCCTTCCTGGCAAAGGTGTGATGGGGCATGATTTTGGACCCCCAGATCCCTTCCCATTTCAGCCACTGGGGTCAGGTCTGAGTTGCCTGCCTAGGGCGGCCAGGCTTAGCCAATGAAAATAAAAAAAGGCATGGTTAAATCTGACTTTCACATAAACAGCGTGTGCTCCTTAGTCTGAACGTCTCAACGCTGGGGCTCCACTCTGCATTCTGGGTATGCTTGTCAGAGGTTAGCTTGGCAGAGGGCAAGCCCTGCAAGAGGCTCGAGCCCTCAACATAGCCGGCACCACGCCCTTTGGGCACTTGGACTTGGTCAGGAAAACACAAGCAGCCCTGGGAGGAGATGGTGTGGGCCCCTCCCCTTAGCAAGGACATAAGGGGGATCAGAGACTCAAACGTTGGCAGAGATGATGGAGAACAGGTATTCCCTGGGAAAAGCTTGCTGTGACGGCGAGCACTACCATAATGAGCCTTTCCGGAAGAAGCCACTCTGAGGTGTGTCCTTCCCATAATACGCCCTGTGGAGCCCAGTCATACAGAGGTCCTTGGCTTGAAGCAGCTGCAGCCCCAGCTCCTGAGGCCATGCTTGCTCTGTGGACACATTCCTTTGCTCTCTCCTCTTCCCCACTTCTCCCGGCTTCTCTCCCCTCCTTCCTTCTTCGGACTAGAAGGCAGAGCGTGGGTCTCAACTAGGCCAAATTTGCCCCCAGAAGACATTTAGCAACATCTACAGACATTTTTGGTGGTCGCTACGGAGGGAGGAAGGGCATTTGGCATCTAGCAAAACCAGGCCGTTCCACACCCTATGGCACACCAGACGGCCCCCCCCGCACAGCCCCAAATGACCCAACCCCAAATATCCACAGAGCCAGGTTGAGAGACCCTGTAACACCTCCCCTTGGCATGGACTCTCCATGACCGCAGGAGACTTTCCTCGCCTCTCCTGGCCTTAGCTTTCGCCCCTTTGCAAGGAGAGGTCTGAATGAGGTGGGCATGAGGAGCCGAGCACAGATACCATGAACAGCACCGCCAACACGGCCAGCTCAGCCGTACTTCCCACTGCGGGTGCCGGGGCGGTGGAGGCTCTGAACGCCGGAGCCGGGAGCCCCCTGGGCCCCGTGAGGTGTCTTTGCCTTCCCAGCTGTGAGGGCTCAGGAGGCCCAGCCCATCCCCACCCTTCTGGGACATCCCCCGCCGGCCCTGCGCTGGCACCGTCGCCGTCAGGATCGGCAGGCCCTCCCCCGCGGGCCTTGCCTGGATCCAGGCACACCTCGCCTCCCTTGCCCAAGGACTGGCAGTGGATCAAAGAGCTCTGGGTGGAGCAACATTTGGCATCAGGAAGTGGATCAGCAAAACGGTCCTGCCCGGGTGCAGCAGAGGCTCGGCTTCCTAGAGTGTGTGCGTGCAGCCTCCGCAGCCCTTGCCTGAGCCTACGTCCAGGACCTTAGCACCCCTTTCCCTTGCTCCTTCTCCCCCACTCATATCCTAGGATCCCAGGGTTGGAGAACCCTCCGTGTATCCCGGGCATTACGAGTTGCAGGCCAGCCTCCCGCCTCCTGCCCTGAAGTCAAATATCGGCAACCACAGCTACCATTTTCTGCTGCACTGGGTGTCCAGCTCTGAGCTGCGTGCCGCATCTCACCCTCACCATGGCCTCTGAGGGCCATCTTATCGCTGATCTCACGCAGTCCTTTAAGCTCTTTGCATTACCTGATTTTCTCTTGGCACATTCAATCCTCACAGCCTCACCAGGAGGTAGCTCCCAGCCTGACAGCTGGGGAAGCTGAGGCACAGAGAGACAAGTAAGTAGTGAACCTGGGTTTCAGACCCAGATAATCTGGTTCCAGAGTTGAAGCCCTTACCCATTCTGAAACTGAATATCCCAGGATATCCCAGGATATTCAGAGCGGTTAATTAACTTACTTAAGGTCACAAAGCTATATGTTAGAGCAAACAGTGGGACAAGGGTTTGTTTATACAGAGCCCCATTCTTATTTCTCAAACCACAGCGGTTCTATAAGTATAATATATAAATAGTATATATATAAACATAATATAATATATATATATAAATATATTAAATATATATTAATGTAGCACTGATAAATGAAAACCAAATAAATTGAAGGATCTATTTGTCTTTCATTTACTCATTTATGTATACTTATACTCATTATGTATACTCAATTATGTATTTATCAGTGAGATGGAGAGGATTTAAAAACATTCATATGTATGTATGGATAATTTTACTGATAATTTCAGTAACAGTAAATATATTTAAAACAAACCAATGTCGGGGCGCCTGGGTGGTTCAGTGGTTTAAGCTGCTGCCTTCGGCTCGGGTCATGATCTCGGGGTCCTGGGATCGAGTCCCACGTCGGGCTCTCTGCTCGGCAGGGAGCCTGCTTCCCTCTCACTCTCTCTGTCTGCCTCTCTGCCTACTTATGATCTCTCTCTGTCAAATAAATAAATAAAATCTTAAAAAAAAAAAAAAAACCAATGTCAACAACCCAAGATCGACTTTATAACATGCAGAATATTCCAAGAATCTGAAAATAACCTGTTATGGTCCCCAAGGGGTTTAATGAGAGAAACTAGCCACAAGAACACACATTAGTTTTAATTTTAGGAACTCTTCAAAGCAGTTAAGTTTTCCATTCTGATAAAGAGAATGAAGCTCAAAAAGCTTAACCACCAAGGACCTGAAGAGAAGTTGGGTCCCAACCCAGTCTTGTCTGACCCCAGGACTATTCATTACCACTAACCTATTTTGCCTCTCTCATGAGCCCAAAATCTGAGGCAGGTCTTCAGGCATGGGTTCAGAGAGATCTGGGAGCAGGTGGCTGAAGCAGAAGGAATGAACTGTGACAGGTGGCTTCATCCCCTGATGGCCCCAGAGCCCTGCCCAATAGAGAGTGGAAGATTTCATAGTGGGACATTCTTTAGCAAGGTTCACGGGGCTTCATTCAATTGCAAAATACCCTAAGACCCCAGCATTTTATCACTTTTTAACCTTAGCTTTTTGGCTTATACGTAAGTGTGTTGGCATGTGTGGAAGCCTAGCCTGGCATCTCCATGTTTGGACTGTACAAAGCAGTGCAAGGTGGAAGGTTAGCTTGGAGGCAGGTGCAGGCCAGCCACAGCCTAGGATCTAGAAACCTCCTTTTGTGTCCAAGAAGGGGCTGTAGCTGAGCCAGAGCTAGACGGCACCTTGCAGAAGGTTTGATTCCTAAGGACCTTCTGGTCCATGATTACCAATGAGTTTGCAGAAAAGAAGCCATAAATCGGCAGTGGAAGGGGCTCAGTGGGCAGGGGCAGTGGGTCCCTTATGCAGAATAGCTGCAGGGAAAGGAGGAGCAAAGACCTCCCGCCACCTGTCTTCTTCACCTCCCCTCTTCCCGCCCTTCCCCTACATGAACCCAGCTCCCCTTCCTGGTGGCTTGGCAGGTGTCTGCCATTCACACGGTTAAACTGTCCCAGACCTGCCCATGTAGGCACCACATTGCCCCTCCCGCTTGTCTGCTCCCAGGACAGCAGTTGTGCAAGAAGCCCCACACGTGAGCTGGCAGGAGGGACACAGCCAAAGAGACTCCTTGCCTGGCAAGTTGGGACATTAGGCTCACAGGCAGCTCTCCACTGGAGCAAGGTGACATTGGCGTGAAGCGTGAGAGCTGGCCTGATCAGATGACCAAAAGCGCCAGGTGAGAAGAGGCTAGCGTGGGAAGCAGTGCCGGCTACTAAGACTAACTGCAAAGGCTCTGCGTGCCAAGAAGAGGCACTTTCCATAAGTGACCTTGGCATAATATCACTGACAGGGGCACATCACGTATCACCCATGGTCTCACTGAGGCCAGTCTTGCCTCTCCCCATGTGCCAAAGGAAAATAGTAATCCAACAGCTAAAGATGTGGAAGACGTAGATTTTACTGAAGCTCTCCCCGGGGAGACGGACGAGGACTACATCCAGGTGTTTCTGGTACCCTCTTGCTCTACCTCCCCTGCAGCAGCTGCCCCTCCCTCTGGTCTGCTCCAGGAACCTCCCCCCAGCAGTATCCACCCCCCCCCCCCACCGTGTCTCTCTTACTTGAGCTTGCAAACCTTTCAGCTTGTGTTCCTGGCTTTGCAAAGCAGAAGGGGTAAGACGTAGCAGTGCACCAGTCTAGTTAGCACACTGCAGATCATAGCGAGTCCTAGAAGCCTTACTTCCTCTCACAATATACCCATTATTTTTTACTTCATCAATGAACCTATTTTACATCTTACTCAAACAGAAGAGGATATCCACCAACCTAACCTGAGAGATGTTAATATTTCATCCTCTCTTTACCTTCAGATCTCCCCCTATCCCCCCGCTCGTCTCTTTCTCTTACACACACACACACACACACACACACACATTATACAGAAGGTA
Source organism: Meles meles (assembly GCF_922984935.1). NCBI lineage: Eukaryota > Metazoa > Chordata > Mammalia > Carnivora > Mustelidae > Meles > Meles meles. The sequence continues at coordinate 7,883,701 of NC_060084.1, read as the reverse complement.
GAGCCCTACAGCCCATTTCTATTTTCTCCCTCTCTGGAAACATTCCCATGCATGTCTAGTGAGTGTCATTTGGTCTGAGTCCAGGATAGCATCGTGGTTATGCATGCAGACTTGGAAGTCAGACAGGCTGGCTGTGAGCTCCAACTCTGCACCAACGAGCTGGGTAAGCTGGGGCACATGGCTTACCTTTTCTATACCTCAGTCAAATGAGGAAGATGATAGTGAATTAAGCCTGGGTGCAAGAGTCAAATGGGAAAATATTTCAGGTCCCTGAACCTGAGCCTGGGAAAAATAAATGCTTAATAAATTGTAGCGATTATGATGATCCATAAACCATAAGAATAGTTTTGTGTGTGTTTTAAAAATTTGCTTAAATTGTGTCATAGCACCACACCTACAAACACGCACAAATGCACACTCCCTTTTGCAACTTTCTCTCTAATGCACACCCATTATGCTCAGAAATCTATTTTGATATGTATAATGCATTCACGTTAGTTGCTGTAGAGTGGCATCTTATCGTTGTTTTAATTCCCTGATGACTTAACCTAAAACTTATTTGGAAAAGTAAAGAGTCAAAGCAGTATCAAAGATGAGGAAGAATGAAAGAAGACATGTCCTATTATAATAATGATAGGTGTGGTGCATAAACAATGAATTCTGGAACACTGAAAAGAAATGAAATAAAATTTTAAAATAATAGTAATAATAATGATGATGCTAGGACTTATTTATGAGCTCAAGAAGCAGGGTCTAATATAACTTTCTGTAATCATGGAAATACTCTCTACTTAGGCTATTCAAAGGCAGCCACATAGGACTAGTGAGCACTGGGAATGTTGGAAATGTGTGATCAATGTGTGTTCAATGTGTGAACAGTCAAACAATTGACCGTTTACTGTATTTTATACTCATTTAAATGTAAATAGCCAAATGTGATAGTGACAGCGCAGGCTTAGAGCAACAAAACTTCGTGACAAAGTAGTAGAGATCACTTTATCGAGTGGACCAGTACATCAAAGAAACAGAAAAGGGAAACGTAGACACCGATGTTTGGTATGTGACCAAGAAGGTATTGTAAGTCAAAGAGGGAAATGATGAGCCTATTTTTATACAATGTTTGGGTTTTTTCTTCTTGGAAATTCCTTTACTGTATCATTTGGCCATTCCTGCCAGTGTGCATTGAGTTGTATACCTTTTATTTATTAATATGTCATAATTATTCAGGTATTTGGATGTACTATAAAATGAGTATTTCTCTTAGTTTGTGAATTTCTAAATTAACATTTGTTGAAAAGTTTCACATTTAAAAAATGTCACTTAAGGATTGCGCTTCCCGTGTCTTGTTTAAGAAACCTTTCCCCAATCCAAGGTCCTAAAGTTAGATGTGTTAAATTTTACATTTCAAATTAAGAGATTTAATCCAACTGAAATTCATTATTGAACATTGTATGAAGAAGAGATCTGAGTTAGTCTCCCTCCCTGTTTGGATGCCAATATTCCTGTGCTTTGTATTGAATTTTCCATGCTTTCCACTTGATTTAAAATGGATTCTCAGAACTTTAGCTTTGCCAATAAATTTAGAATAATTTTGTCAACTTCAATGATAAGCTCTTTAGATACTTTTATTTAAATTTTATTAAATTTATAGAATAATTTGAGGGAATTACTAGAGCTCCATATGAATTTTAGAACTAGTTTTTCAAAACCCAAAGTACTCCACAAATAATAAGAACTAATACACTATTTTCATAAAATTGCAGGACACAAAATCGACATACAAAAACCAGTTGTGTTTCTATACACTAATTATAAACTACCTGATAAGGAAATTAGGAAAACAATCCTCCTAACAGTGTTTAGAAATATACTTAACCAAGGAAGTGAAAGACTTGCACACTGAAAATTACAAGACACTGATGAAAGAAACTAAGGAAGATACAAATGGAAAGACATCCCTTGCTCATGGATTGGAGACTTAGAGATGTTAAAGAGTCCATACTACCCAAAGTGATCTACAGGTTCAATGCAACCATTATCAAAATCCAATGGCATTACTTACAGGAATAGACTAGATGACACTTTGGAAGAGGAACATGGGGCTCAGCATGCACCATTACTTGCCTGCAGAGGGTGGCAGGAATGTGGCAGAGCTTCAAAGCTCTGCCTATAAACACTACCTTATACTATGTCCCAGGTCAACTAGACAGAGCCCTCTACAATTTCCCATTCCAACAGGAGAGATTATGTATGTGTATAAAACAGAGACACAATGAAGCAAATCCTCCCACAAACATCAAAGGAGCAGAAGGTGACTTCTGGATGGCCTAAAAGAGTCTTCTCAGAGTAGCTGGCTTTTACCTGAGAGCTGGTGGGAAGGAGACCTGTCACCTGCCCCATCACATCTCCTGGTGCTAGGTGTACGTGCTGTGCGAATGACCTCCAAGGCTCGAGAACACTGACGCCCATGAAATAACTAGCAATCATGCCAATAATACCAACATCAAGCCCGCACACAACTCCAACACCAAAGGCACCCAACATCCAGATGGGAGTTTTGGCAGTGATTCTAGTGACACTCTGGAGAGGACATATGAGATGAGTTTGGAAGCGCAGTTGTCTAAAGCACAGTTGCATTAGACAACGTGAAATAATGCAGACAGAGAAAGATAAATACTGTAGGATCTTATATATGGAATCTGAAAATATCAAACTCATAGAAACTGTGGAAATAGGGTTGCCAGGGACTTAGGGGTGGAAAAAAATGCACAGATATTGGTCAAATGATAGAAACATTGGGTTATAAGGTGAGTGAAGTCTGGGCCTTTAACGCACAGCATGCTCAGGACACTTACACCTCTCTGTTCTTACCATAACAATAAGAACAAAATGGTAATCATGTGAGGAAAGGGGTATGTCACTAGTCCTCTGTAGCAAACATTTCAAAATATTTCCATGTATCAAATCACCACACCATTGTACACCTCAACCTCGCACGATGTCACATGTCAATGACACCTCAATAAAGCTGGGGGCCATGGGGCGCCTGGGTGGCTCAGTGGGTTAAAGCCTCTGCCTTCGGCTCAGGTCATGGTCCCAGGGTCCTGGGATCGAGCCCCGCATCAGGCTCTCTGATCTGCAGAGAGCCTGCTTCCGCCTCTCTCTCTGCCTGCCTCTCTGCCTACTTGTAATCTCTGTCTGTCAAATAAATAAATAAAATCTTTAAAAAAAAATAATAAAGCTGGGGGCCAGAAGGAACACATGAGGCAATACTGCAGCAGACTGAGCAGGGACTGAGCAAAATCAAGACACTTTTCCAAGTGGGATGTTGACTGCAGCTGAAATGCTCTCTTGGTGCCCTACTACACTGTGGATTATTTTGTTCTGTTACTTTGCACCTACCCTTGATTTTGTACCAACTGTTCCTTCTAATGGAGCTACTGATGCCTCTTTTTTTTTTTTTTTTTTTTTTTTTTTTTTTTTTGGCCTGGTCAACTCCTAGTAATCCCCCAGGAATTGCCTCTGCCCTCCACTCTTCCCAGAGATCTTTCCCTGACATTCCAGTCCACAGTCTGAGGGAGGGACCTCTCCGTGCTCAGTACTCTAGAGCACTGTCCTGGGTACTGCACTGCAATTGTATGCTCGTTGGGGGTGTTTTCTTGCATAGACCATGAAGTCCTTAATGGCAGGGTTGTACCAGT